>NC_135868.1:16751800-17119300 GCF_031162955.1 Sander vitreus
CATGAAAAATGATGAATAAGTATGCCATTAAAAAACTATTAAATAAGTCATAGTATAGATTGTCATAGGAAATTCATAAAACAGGTCATAGCATAGTATTTCATAAAAATCATAGAAAAGACATAGTATACTATGCCATTAAAAAGTCATAGTATAGTATGTCATAAAACAAAGCATACAATAAGTCATAGTATAGTATGACATAAAAATGTCATAGAAAATCATAAAATAAGTCATAGTATAGTATGCCATAAAAAATTATAAATACGTGATAGCATAGTATGTCATGAAAGAATTATGAATAAGTGATAGTATAGTATGCCATAAAGGTCATAAAATGTCATAGTATTATACGTCATAAAAAGTCATGGTATAGTATGTCATAAAAAATCATTAAATAAGTCATAGCATAGAATTTCAGAAAAGTCATAAAATAAGTCATAGTATAGTATTTCATAAAAGATCATAAAAAGTCATAGTATACTATTTCATAAAATAATCATAAAAAGTCAGAGTCAAGCATGTCATTAAACAAAGCATGAACTAAGTCATAGTATAGTATGCCATAAAATAAAAATCATAAAATAAGTCATAATATAGTATGCTATGGAACATGGATCGGTAGAGAACACCAATACCAAAATTGATTCTTTTTAAAATATAATCAATGTGATACTTAAATGAGAGCTCAGAGTCTAGCCAAAGTCCGAAGTATTTGGTGTGTTCAGCTTTTTGCAGTGAACTACCATCAGAACATGTAATTACATGTGTGACCTTTTAATTTGGATTTGATGGTCTGTGGAGACCAAAAATCATAATGTGAGATTTGGTTTTGTTAAGTAATAATTTATTTCTTATGAGCCAATGTTGTAGGCTATCAAAGTCAACCTGCAGAGCTGATTCGATTTGTAATAAATTAGTTTTGGATACTGTATCATCTGCATAAAGCTGAACACAACATTCTGAGCAGATTGATGGAAGGTCATTAACAAAAATAGAAAAGAGAAGTGGACCAAGAGTTCACAGTATCATAACACATTGTTTTCTGTTATGGAGATAAGAATTGAACCAGAGTAGTGCATTGCGTGACAAACCAGCAGAGAACAATTTATCCAAGAGCAAGTAATGATCAACTAAGTCGAATGCTTTTGTTAAATCAACAAAAATTGCACCAGTTAGTTGACTGCTATTAGATGCAGAGAAAATATAATTTGTCAGCTTTAATAGTGCTGTGGTTGTGGAAAGGCAGATTGAAATGGCGATAGGATATTGCATTTATCTAGATAATGGGACAATTGATCATAAATAATTTTTTCGAAAACTTTTACAATAGAACAGATGATTGAAATTGGTCGATAATTATTGGGATCAAAAACATCACCGCCTTTATGAAGTGGAGTGATACGGGAACATTTCCATATGGCAGGTATTTCACATGTGGATAAAGACATATTAAAGAGATCACATAACGGATACATAATGATATGAGCTGATAATTTGAGAAATCTGGTTTCAATGCCATCCAACCCAGGACCACTGCTCATTTTTAGAGCATTGATTGCATTTTGTACCCACAGGTGCTATATGCTTGAAAGAGAAACTATGACTGGGCAGGAAATTGTTTAAATGGCAATCAATAAAGAGATTGGGAACTGTAGCTGAAGATACCTGAGAGAAATGTTGATTGAACGCTTGTGCAATTAGTAGTGGGTCTTGTAAAATGATTTTATTGACTGTGAGTTTAGTAGGTAAGGATTTCTTGGATGTATTAATTATATCTTTAATTGTATTCCAGAACTGTTTAAGATTTTTAAAGTCATGTACAAAGGATTCCTTATAATAGTTAGATTTAGCATTTCTGGACATAGTTTTACTATGATTTCGCAATTGCCTATACCTTTCCCAGTCAGTCGGATCTTTGGTTTTATGAAAGTTAGCCCATGCATTATCTCTCTGTCTAAATATACTTATAAGGTCAAATGTTATCCATGGAAGATGCGCACCCTTAACTTTAGTGGTTTTCATGGAAGCGTGTTTATCTACAACGTTAATAAATGCAGAATATAGAAAATCGAATTTAATTTCTTTTATTGCCTAATTCTAATTAATCTGGGTGCTAATTTTGGCAATTTAATTTTCCAGATGCAATATACAATGGCATGGTCACTGAAACAGTTGGACACAATCCCTGCTTTAATTAATCTGTTTGGATGAGAAACCAATATCTAGTCAAGAAGAGATTGACTCCGGGAGGTAGCACGGGTGGGTTCTCTAATGAGCTGGGTTAGGTTTAAGTTTCCAAAAAGGTTTCTTTCTTTTGAGGATTTATCAGTCCAGTTCTTGTTAAAGTCTCCCAGTAAAATAATTAAATTTCTGCACTTAATTGAATTAATAGTAGAGATGATACTGCTGGTGCAGAGGGAGGTCTATATATGTTACCAATAGTTATGTATTTATTATCATGCAGGGTTATCTTTACAAAAATACACTCAAAGTGAGATGGATCAACATCAGGGACAATTAACTCAGAGACCAAGTGAGAGGACACATATGTGGCTACACCAGCACCCCTGGAAGCTCTATCAGCCCTATCTATCAGATAGTATAGTATGTCATAAAAAATGATAAGTAACTGATAGTCTTTATGACAAAAAGTCATAAAAAAAGTCATAGCATAGTTTGCCATAAAAAAGTCATAAAATAATTATAGTATAGTATGTCATTAAGTCAAATAGGGTATGTCATGAATGTCTTTAAAAATCATAGTATCATCGTAGTATAGTATGTCAAAAAAGTGATAAAAAAGTCAAGAGTATAGTATGTCGAAAAAAAGTGATAAAAGGTCATGGTATAGTATGTCGAAAAAAGTGATAAAAAAGCCATAGTATAGTATGTCAAAAAAAGTGATAAAAAAGATGTAAAAAGTCATAATATGGTAAGAAAAAAAAATTACAAAAAACTTAGTATAGTATTTTGAAAATAGTTATAGTATAGTATGTCTAAAAAAAGTGATAGTATAGTATGTCAAAAAAAGGTGATAAAAAAGTGATAGTATAGTATGTCGAAAAAAAGTGATAAAAAAGTCATGGTATAGTATGTTGAAAAAAAGTCACAGTATAGTATGTCAAAAAAAGGTGATAAAATAGTTATAGTATAGTATGTCAAAAAAAGGTGATAAAAAAGTTATAGTATAGTATGTCGAAAAAAAGTGATAAAAAAGTCATAGTATAGTATGTTGAAAAAAAGTCATAGTATAGTATGTCAAAAGAAAGTGAAAAAAGTTATAGTATAGTATGTCGAAAAAAGTAACAAAAAAGCCATAGTGTGTCGAAAAAAAGTCATAGCATAGTATGTCGAAAAAAAGTGATTAAAAAAGCCATAGTATAGTATGTCAAAAAAGTGATAAAAATGTCATAGTATAGTACGTTGAAAAAAAGTGATAAAAAAGTCATAGTATAGTACGAAAAAAAGTCATAGTATAGTACGTCGAAAAAGTCATATTATACTTTATCGAAAACAGTGATGAAAAAGCCATAGTATAGTCTGTCGAAAAAAGTGATAAAAAGTCATAGTATAGTATGTCAGAAAAAAGTCATTAAAAAAGTCACATATAGTGTCAAAAAAAGCGATGAAAACGTCATAGTATAGTATGTCGAAAAAAAGTGATAAAAAAAGTCATAGTATAGTATATTGAAAAAAGCAATAAAAAAGTAATAGTATAGTATGTCACAAAAGTTATGAAAAAGTCATAGTATAGTATGTCAAAAAAGTGATAAAAAAGTAATAGTATAGTATATCGAATAAAAGTGATAAAAAAGCCATAGTATAGTATGTCAGAAAAAAGTCATTAAAAAAGTCACATATAGTGTCGAAAAAAAGCGATGAAAACGTCATAGTATAGTATGTCGAAAAAGTCATATTATAGTTTGTCAAAAACAGTGATGAAAAAGCCATAGTATAGTCTGTCGAAAAAAGTGATAAAAAAGTCATAGTATAGTAGTCGAAAAAAAGTCATAGTACAGTATGTCGAAAAAAAGTGACAAAAAATTCATAGTATAGTATGTCAAAAAAAGTGATAAAAAAGTCATAGTATAGAATGTCCAAAAAAAATGATCAAAAAAGCCATTGTATAGTATGTCAAACTAAGTGATAAAAACGCCATAGTATAGTATATTGAAAAAAAGTGATAAAAAGTCATAGTATAGTATGTCGAAAAAAAGCCATAGTATAGTATATCGAAAAAAAGTGATAAAAAAATCATAGTATAGTATGTCGAAAAAAGTGATAAAAAGCCATAGCATAGTATGTCGAAAAAAGTGATAAAAAAGCCCTAGTATAGTATGTCGAATAAAAATTATGAAAAAGTCATAGTATAGTATGTCGAAAAAAGTCATAGTATAGTAATGTCGAAAAAAGTGATAAAAAGTCATAGTATAGTATGTCGAAAAAAGTGATAAAAAGCCATAGCATAGTATGTCGAAAAAAGTGATAAAAAAGCCCTAGTATAGTATGTTGAATAAAAATTATGAAAAAGTCATAGTATAGTATGTCGAAAAAAGTCATAGTATAGTAATGTTGAAAAAAGTGATAAAAAAGTCATAGTATACTATGTTGAATAAAAGTGATAAAAAAGTCATAGTATAGTATGTCGAAAAAAAGTGAAAAAAGTCATAGTATAGTATGTCGAAAAAAAGTCATAGCATTGTATATCGGAAAAAAGTGATAAAAAAGCCATAATATAGTATGTCGAAAAAAGTAATAAAAAAGCCATAGTGTGTCGAAAAAAAGTCATTGCATAGTATGTCGAAAAAAAGTGATTAAAAAAGCCATAGTATAGTATGTTGAAAAAAAGTGATAAAAAAGTCATGGTGTAGTATGTCAAAAAAAGTGATGAAAAAGTCATAGTATAGTATGTCAGAAAAGTCATATTATAGTTTGTCGAAAACAGTGATAAAAAAGCCATAGTATAGTCTGTCGGAAAAAGTGATAAAAAAGTCATAGTATAGTATGTCGAAAAAAAGTCATCATATAGTATGTCGAAAAAAGTGACAAAAAAGTCATAGTATAGTATATCGAAAGAAAGTGATAAAAAAGTCATGGTATAGTATGTCGAAAAAAGTGATAAAAAAGTCATAGTATACTATGTTGAAAAAAAGTGATGAAAAAGTCATAGTATAGTATGTCGAAAAAGTCATATTATAGTTTGTCGAAAACAGTGATAAAAAAGCCATAGTATAGTCTGTCGGAAAAAGTGATAAAAAAGTCATAGTATAGTATGTCGAAAAAAAGTCATCATATAGTATGTCGAAAAAAAGTGACAAAAAAGTCATAGTATAGTATGTCGAAAAAAGTGATAAAAATGTCATAGTGTAGTATATTGAAAAAAAGTGATAAAAAGTCATAGTATAGTATGTCGAAAAAAAGCCATAGTATAGTATATCGAAAGAAAGTGATAAAAATGTCATAGTGTAGTATATTGAAAAAAAGTGATAAAAAGTCATAGTAGAATATGTTGAAATGGCATGTGAAAAAAAAGTTATAGTATAGTATGTTGGAAAAATGTGATAAAAAAGCCATAGTATAGTATGTCCAACAAATTGATAAGAAAGCCATGGTAGAGTATATCAAACAGAAGACTGTTCGTGGAAAAATGTCCAAAAATGGATAAAAAAGTCATAGTATATAGTATGTTGAAAAAAGTCATAGTATATATATATATATATATATATATATATATAAAAAAAAAAAAAAGTGGTAAAAGAGCCATAGTATAATATGTCGAAAAATGTGATAAATAATCGTATAACATGTCAGAAAAAGGGCTACAAAAGTCATTGTATAGTATGTTGAAAAAGTGATTAAAAAGCCATAGAATAGTATGTCAAAAAAAGTGATTAAAAAAAGTCATAGTATAGAATAGCGGAAAAAGTCATTGTCAGGGACCAAGCAGTATGGGCAAGGACACACTGTTGTTCAGAAAAGTTTAGGCTTTATTTTCACCAGCTATATCCATTAAAGTTTCAAACAAAAGTACTTAAAAGTGGGTCTTTAACAAAACTGAGGTCAACATAACAATACTACCAGGTACCTCTTAACATAACAGAACCCGATCTACAGAGAGACTGGAGAGAGGGATATATATACACCAAGGCTAGCCTACCCCAACACACAAAGGGAAGACAATTTAACTTACTACAATTACCCAAATTAAACCCAACAAGCAACCATAAGAAATTACTAAAGAAACAAACACTACCAAAACCCAATATTAATCTAACCCAAACAAATTATCCACATGGTGCTGTGTTGTTAAGTATTTCGTAGTTCCAGAGGAAGATAGGAGTCAATTTTGGAAATGGCATTCAGATATCTGAAATCAATGCAAAACCTGAGTGTGTCATCCTTTTTGGGCACCAGGACGACATGGTTGCACCACTCACTTTTTGAGCACTCAGTGATTCCAAGAGACAGCATCAGATCAATTTCCTTTTCCAGTAGGCCAAGCAGGCGTTCAGGAATCCTGTAACTCCTACGTCTGACAGGGGCATCTTTCTTCAAAACAATGTCATGCTCTACTAGTGTTGTCTGGCCAGGGTTTTCCTGAAAGACATTGGGTATACAAAGACACCTAACCTGTGACTGCTGGGCCTCTGTGAGGTGATCCAGATTCGGCACTGAAGGGACAGGCACTGGCAAATACTGCTCTTCCATCTCCTCATCCCCAACACTCCAGATGAGCAGCACACTAGGTCTCTCCACAGCATTTTCTTTTTGCCTAGGAATCCACTCTTTCAGCAGGTTGATGTGTAGGACCCTAGGACGACTCCTCCCTGGAGTGGAGATTGCATACGTGGTAGGGCTGATCTTTCTAATTACCTCATAGGGTCCTTGCCATTTAGCCAGAAGCTTGCTCTCCTCTGTAGGCAGCATCACCAGCACCTTCTGGCCGGGCTCAAAACTCCTTTCTCTCACCACCTGGTCATACCAAGCCTTTTGCTTGAGCTGGGCAGCTGCCATGTGCTCCTGTGCCAGCGCAGTCATCTTCGCCAGTTTCTCTCTCATCTGAAGAACATAAGAAACAACATTCAAAGGTTCTTTTCCACGTGGGGGTCCCTCCCACATTTCTTTCAGGAGAATTAAAGGCCCCCTCACCTCATGACCAAATAGCAACAAGCTTGTCGCACTTCTCTGTAAGCAAAGAGCAGGTAAGGCAACCACTGGTCCCAATCAGAGCCAGTGTCCATTTGTGGATGGTATGAGTTAGTTCTCAAACCTCTGATTCCCAGCAACTGATACACATCCTTCAGCAGCTTAGACATAAAGTTGGTGCCTTGGTCAGTGAGTATCTCCTGAGGGAACCCAACCCTTGAAAAAAACTGGACAAGACAAGATGCTACCGCCTTTGCTTTAACTGACTTAAGGGGAAACACTTCTGGGTTCTTTGTAGCCAAGAGTTGTGATGCGCCATATGCAGGAATTAACTGGAGCAATTTACTGACATGGGGAAAAACAAGAAACAACTTGAAACACATTTTAAAGCTCTTTGGCTGCCTCACTTCTTTTCTATCTTTCCTGATTTTAAACCTTTAGGGCCGAAGCTTTTTGCAGGTTCTGTCTCTCAATAACTCTTGATTAAGGGATCAACAGCTGAGAGTCTTACCTGAGATTGCAACAGTAGTCTTCAGTCTGTTCCTTGGCTGTTGTAGCAAGCCATCTTGACAATATTTTCCTAATGAAGCACTATGCCTGCTGTCATCCTACACACACTGGCAATGTCAAGTTTCTGCAGTGGTAAATATAGACGCACTGGGCTGCATTTGGCTCGCCTTAGTCTTGTGTCAATCCCACACAATGCAGCATGAAAATATGGCCCAATGGGAGACTTTTCGTTCTCATCCTTTATCAAGCTCTCCTTCACTTTTTCCTCACACACCTGTGATGGGACAAAGACAGAAATGAAGAACTGTCACTCCAGGAAAAAAAGAAGAAAAGTGACATCAATGACTGATGAGAAGCATTTCTGTCTCATGAGAGATGGTGGGCGTGCAGACAAGGAGAAAAGAGCTTGAGTTGGATTTTACCACGTAACAACAATATTGATTGTGTGATGCCTTATTGATTGCTGTAGAGGAAACTCTGCTTACCAGGGAGCAGCACCAATTGGGAGTGTGTTTCTCACTTGGTCTTTAACCCATCAGGTAACTTGGTTGGAGGACAGTCCCTCTACCCATCAGGCGTTTGTTTCATTTGGTGCAGCCTTGGGTGGGGCTGGCAGGGGGGAAATCTAAAAGATTTATTAATGCATCAGACAGACATCCCTTGTGGTCTTCAGTACATCACCATAAACCTTTCATTTCCCCCACGTCTTCTTTATCAAAGCCCAACACTGCAGAACATATGGTTACTTTCGAAAACTCAGGAGCAATTGGAGGAGCAAACCTCACAGTCAAAACACAGACACCCGAGGCAGAGTTCAGCTCATTTGTTGTCTCATCTTCATCACCTCCCCCTCTTCAGTGGTGCTCTTGCTCTTCAAAGCCATCCCGAGTGATTCATTGGATTCGGTTTACAACAAAATACCCGTCATTTTACAACATCAAGAGGTGTCAACCATCACCAGAATTAGATCCTGAGTGACAGAGAGGAGAACAAAAGACTTGCGTATGACATGTTCACTTGCTGAGGCTGCTTTTCACCAAAAATAGAACAAAAGATTTTGATGTGCATTTGTGTGGAAACAGAAGAAAGATGAAGGTGGTTTAGTGATATAAAGAGGACATCAAAAAAGAAAATGCCGTGGTAGGATTTGACTAAAATGTATTTATTTAAAAAAAACGTGAGAGACAGAGATGACAGGTGACTGTAA
This sequence comes from Sander vitreus, assembly GCF_031162955.1. Taxonomy (NCBI): domain Eukaryota; kingdom Metazoa; phylum Chordata; class Actinopteri; order Perciformes; family Percidae; genus Sander; species Sander vitreus. The sequence continues at coordinate 16,760,667 of NC_135868.1, forward strand.
GACCATTATAGCTCTGTTAGGTTTTCTTTCTTCTTAACAGCTGTGTTTCCTACAGGAAGATGAAAAACGTGCAAAAAAGTAAGGAATTTTAGAAATACAGACACCATTGTTCTTTAGCTATTCAAGCTCCCATAATTAAAAGACAAACACAAGTTCTGGATGAAATACTTCCCCAGTGCACATAGTTTTTGATATGTACTTTTTTTTAGATCTCATTCAAACAATGAGGTAAGACTTATTTAACTATATAAATAGGGAGTTTGGTTTCCAAGGTCAAGAATGCAGCTTTTAGGCCAGAATGGAAAAAAAGGTCCTTAAAGTGCTCTGAAAAAAAATGGAAAGGTGAAGAATAAGAAGAGAACAACATGCGTCTATTTGGCATTTGGCAATGCAACTTGATTTCCTCTAATCTACAAAAGTTTTTCACTCATGCAAAGTGAATGCATCTTGGCAGACTACTCCTCTCACCGCCCATTAGAAATGCATTAGTCCTGGTGTGCTTGTATAATTTTCACCACACAACTACCAGCGAAGATAAGACTTTCAGATTCATTACTGAGATATCTCAGATTAAGCAGCTGTTGGGGTGGACATAGAAATCTATTTCAGAGTTGTATCTGTTTATCTAAATCACAATGTCCCACTCTGCTGGCATGATTTTTGTCTGGGTTAATACAATCATTTCGCCCTGCTAAAGCTGGGCAGCTGGAGAGGAGGCACAGCCACTGCTCAGGAAATGTAAGCTGTTAACATGCAGCTTTTTGTATTGCTATTACTCATCTAGTTTACTCTCCTAATTATCATAAAACAATATTTTTTTATTAATTTTACATTATTTATTTATTTATTAAGAGTTTAACACTAAATAAAACTCACACTGTGGGTGAAGTATAATAAAAATTTGATAGACAGTGGCCTGGGACCATATAGCAAACAATCTCTCAACTGTCGTCAGATTTCGATTCAAAGGTTGCTAAACTCTGAATGGTGCTCAGACATTTGTGACATCATTTGCTTTGAACCTCAAACGATTGAAAGAGACCAGACAAAACAACACGGACATAAATCCAGATGTGTTCTAACTTTGGAAAATGTTCATGTATGACCACATTGTTCGTAGTGACAAGCTGATTGAGAAAATAGGTTTTCAGGGCCTTTCCTGAGTAACTTATCTATGTTATTTGTCTTAAAAAAGACACAAACGTATGATGTATCTGTGTTCTAAATCTGAGTTATTAATCAATACCTCTCTGCTCTATTCAGCACCAGAGGCGTCTGTCACATTGATGTAGAAAATGCTGTATCCAGCATCGTTCTGTCTGCTCCAAACTGACTGAGGAGTGCTGCTCTTGGGTCAGTTGGATAATAACCTACAAGGGATATGGATCTGTCCCTCCAGTAATCAATAACATCAGTGTAGCAGAGCTCCTCTCTGCAGCCTCTGATGGACCACATTGGACAAATGTCACCAGTAATGAGAGAGTCGGAGAGAACAAGCTAAGAAAACAATTCAATAAAAATGATGAGCAGGAAAACTTAGAATAGCTCGCACACATTCTTTTCTCTTTGCCCCTTTAGCTGCTATTTTGGCACCATTAGATTTGTGATATACTTCAGTAAGACAACATTTTGTCAACAACACCCTTAGAGAATGGCTGAGCTATGGCAGTCGATATTAAAAGACGAGAAGCAGCAAGTATAGTTTCTTTGTTTGTATTGGTTTCCCCCTTAATCCTTCCCTACTTTGAAGATGCTTTGATGATAGCATCATAGATGCAGCATAACATTTTTAAATGTTCACAAGCTTCCTCACCTTAAGTCTGATGCTACTGTAATGTATATAGAGGCAGGAAAACAGGAACAACCAGCACAAGATATATTCAGACTTTGAGAAAGGTTAAAGGATAAGTTCACCCATGTAACAAAAAACTTTCTGAATTGGAAATTTGGTTTTATTTGCGGAACTTTTTAGATTATCTGCCACTGACACATGCTAGCACCCCAATATGAAGGTGGATTACATTTTCTATGACACTCACACTCACAGCAATGAAAAATGAGGCAATGCCCTGGATAATCAGCGCAGCAGTAGCTCAGTCTGTAGGGACTTGGCTTGAACCGGAGGGTCGCCGATTCAAGTTCCTGTAGTTCCTTTATGGAGTGTGGACTGGTAGCTGGAGAGGTGTCAGTTCAACTCCTGGGCACTGCTGAGGTGCCCTTGAGCAAGGCACTGAACCCCCAACTGCTCAGGGTGCCTGTAGTGGACTGCCCCCTTACTCTGCCATCTCTACAGTAATGCATGTTGCACAGTCTAGTGCATGTTTGGGGTCCTGTTTGTGCATTTGTGTAATGTATAACAACAACAGAATGTAAAAATTTAAATATCCCCCTGGGGGTCAATAAAGTATGTCTTCTTCTTATAATCCACAGCCCTCACTGTCAATAGATTTCTTTTGAACTATTTTGTTTGTCTGTTTGGCTGAATTGACCCTGACCCAAACATTATTAGGTGGGCACTGATGAGGGCAGAAGGTGGACGAGTCTGGATGCCTTGTCAACTTGTCTGAGAGCCTGCTGTGGAAGAATGCGTGCCCATATAATCAGTTCAGACCTTAATCTGATTTGATGAGTGTGTCCTGCTGGATGAGGAGAGGAGCTGCACCCTGCTGGCTGCAGCCCTCAGGCTGCTGTCACACACTCTGTGTGAAGTTTCCAAGAACTTGTAATAAGGCCAGCCAAGTCCTTATCTCTCCTGTTTTTCACGGGCGAGTGTGCATGGAGACACACAATCTCACACACACACACACACACACACACACACACACACACACACACACACACACACACACCTCGCATTATAGTAGTTCTGCAGTAAATATCTGTTTAGTTGATACTATCAAAGGTTTTTATCAAACATAATGGTTATTTTTGAGTCTGCATTTTCTTTTGTTATGCAAGTATCCAGTTACTTTCAATCACTTTTTCCTGTCTCTGGCATCATATTGTCATGTTGCTCTGATATTTGAGACTTTCCTTCTTCAAATAGTTCATAATTGATTATACAGCAGGTATGTGGCATCTTTTATACCTGTACATTTCATGTAATGTTTCCGTTTTGTTGATATGTAGATATGTTGAGGGTTGATATACATATTTAGTAAATCTAAATGTAATCTTATAAAACAATAATTCCAATTTAATTGCAGTGCTTCTTTATTGCAAGTTGTCTCTGTCGTTTTGTCCACTCTGCATTTGTCTGACCTTATGCAAAATTCCTCTTTCTTCGTCCCTCTCTGTTATTTTTTCATCTTCCATTCTTGCTAATGGCTGGCTAATAGAATTTCATCAGGGCCATCGGCTCCAGTGAGTAACCCCCTTCACAGACGAGCTCTGCTCAGCCAACAACACACCATAGCTTCCCCTCCTAGGAATGGAGCCATTTAAGTGTGACTGTTGACATATACATGTATGCATGCTGTGTCTGAGCGAGAGACGGGGTGACTAAATGAAAGACTGGGTGGAAGGCAGAGCGTTTTTCTTTTTTGCCCAAGAGTGTGAGACAGATGGTGTTAGGAACTGACTTACATTTCTAATGAGCACAGGGGCATCAGTATCCGTTCATGAGTGAACAATCTTCCCCTGAAGATGAAGCTCAGTGGATGTTCCTGGGTTGGGTGGTAGATAGAGCCATCAAGCAGGAAATGGTGTCACACACCGAGGAGTAAGGGACTTCTACGACCTGTGGCAGGAAATAAATATCCTGTGATACAGCCAGGCATGTAATGGGAAAACCCAGGCACCAAAACCCAAGGGTGCACACACACAAAGCCAAACTGAGCTAAAATATTCAGCTGAAAAACAAAGGCAGTTCCTTGCTCAATCTGGGTCGTCAAATGAATAGTGTTTGACATGTTTCTATCCACATAAATATTTAGGGACGATGACTGATTTTGCAGTGATTGATCTGACAATAATTTGAGTTTGGAATTCAAATACTGCTTCATTATAGTAGTATTATATTATTATTAGTAGAGTCATTTGTGCTGATTCTTCTCTCAAATACTGTTGTGAGGTCTTGCTGTTCTTAATCAAGGACTAACCTTTCACCTTCATGTTCAAAACAGCAGTATGATCCTTTAAATGCATGTGCTTGATGAATGAAGAGAGGAACAGAAGGAATAAGTAGTTACAGTTCTTAAATCTTTAATGTAAACAGCAGTTTTGAGGGGCTTTGAAAAATCCTAAAGAAAAACATTTGAAGGTATTAAATAGGAAGGGGAACATATATAAATCATACTAGGAATAACAACCATGATCTGTTTTTAAATTAAAAAAAATACATAGACTTTCAATTTTGTGGCCATATAGTCCCCAACACACAAAAAAGACAAATTCCCTTAACCAAAACACATCTTCTTTGTAATACCAACTACTAGGCAGTTTCACAATTTTAAAATCCCTAAATTATGACGATCTTACAAATGAACAAAATAAAAGCTCAAAATATTGCTTAGGAATGTTGTGTACAGCAGTTATTACAATGAGAGAGACTCAAATGAGGGAGAGACGAGTGTGTGTTTCACAATAGTGGGGCTTTTATGGTTGTTTTGGCAAAACCACTGTGTAGGTGTGTACAATATGCAATAAGCAGCTGTGGGATAGTAACATTAACATATTTAAAAGAAAGGCTTTGTACTAGAGTACAGTGCCTTGATTTTGAGGATCGACTTATTCTAACAGTCTTCAGTATATGTATAGCAGGACAGAGCTGATATAAGAGACTATTTTCATGAAGTATTCATCTTAAAATGTACTTCAACCTCCCTTTCAGCCTCTTGGAAAACATTTAGCTGCCACAAATACTGTAAGTGAGAATGTGACAGGAAATACTGCTGGGAAGGCGACGGCAAAACACAAAACCCCGTCCCTCCCTGTTCCTGAACTACACAACCATCATTCCTCCCCCCACAGAAGACCTGAGGAAAAACAAAGTAAACATAAAAAAGGACAACAAGGAAGCTGAATATCTAAGCATTTGTCTACAACAATCTTCAAGCAAAAAAAAACCGAGGGTGCCTCGGTCGAGAAGAAGGAGTGAATGTCTCAAACATCAGACACAGGAAGAGAATGAGGAAAAAGACGCAGGATGCCCAACGACAGGCCCAACAAATACTTCGTGTTTTTTTGTCTTCATGGCAACCTGATGACTCTGCATCGAACTCGAGTCCCCTCTTGTGCAGCAAGTCTATTAATATGCACCATTTTCTTTCTTATAAAGGCCGAGTGAGAAGCAAGAGGAAAATAGTTTAATAAATCCTTTTTCGTTCAATCACAGTTCATGTTTTACATTATATGGTTTTATTTGTTTTTGTTCCAGTTTATAAGAAAAGGGGATCGGTCCAGTGAGAACAGTAGGTGCTGGGTGGGTTTGGGTTCGGGCCTGTGGGGTCGTTCGTCTAGTTACAGTCGTAAACAAAGTCATAGTTGCTAGGTTCTTTGGGAATCGGGGGGGGGGCCTCGGGAATCTGGATGTTCTCTAGATCCAAGAGGCGGAGCTTCATCTCCATGGAGAGCAGGGTGTCCATGTCAGATTTGGTGTAATCGCTGGTCATCTCCTTACCCAGGAGGGCATTTAGACCGTCAGTCCACATGCAGTACTGCAGAGACATGGACAGAGGTAGAGACAAAATAAAATGCAATCAGGTACTGACAGAAATAAACTTAAGTCATAACCACAAAACTAAATACGTTCAGAGATCTACAAACTATAATTAATTATGAAATGTTTTTTGAAGAAGCCTGTTGACAGCGTACAGACTCCACCTGGTACAGAGACATACAGGCATAAAAGAAGCTAACCACCAAGGGAGGAAAGTTTGTGTACACTGTGACTCAGGAGAAATAGAGCAGGGACAACAACTTCTCTTTTGTCCTAAATACAAACTTCTATGTCTACAAAAAAAATTCTGATTAAGCACCAAGAAAATGATGTGATAATAATATATTTCACCATAATCTATGAAAAACAACAGCACTCCCTTTCAATTTGCCAGACATTGTAGTCAATATATTATGATTATAGTTTTCTAGTCTTTGAGGTTAACTCAAAGGTCCACCTGGAGTCAGGTTCTGCGTGAGGTTTCTGCCTGTTAAAAGGAACTTTTTCCTTGCCGTCGCCACGCTAAGTGCATGCTCTGTAAATTATAGAGTGTGTTCTAGACCTACTCTATCTGTAAAGTGTCCTGCTATAATTTTTTAATAATTTAATTTAATTTTACTTAACTTCAAGTTAAGTTGTAAAGCCAAGCTAAATGCAAATAGGGTTGGGTGATATGATGATATAGTCACTTTCAGACAATATATATTTGTGTATCATCACTAACTAAGCCTTAAATATGTACACTATACTTGAGAAAAACCTTTCTCTTTGTGCGGTCACACATTTTCATTCTCTCTGACACTGTCAACAGCCACAGGACTGCTACTGTTGGCTTACCTCATGCTTGTCAGGAGCAATAAAGTTTAAATACTCGTCCGACTCATAGAGGACAGAGAAGGCCAGCTCTAACACCTCCTAGAGAGAGGACAGAGTGAAAAGCAGAGAGGGAGGAGTGAGGAAGAGAAAGAGCAGGAGATACAGACGGTGACAGAGTGAAGGAGGTGGGATGAGAGATAGAGAAAAAAAGGGTGCAAGGAAAAAAAGGAAGAAACAGGTGAGATTTACACGACAATGCTGCCATACCAATGCAATCTCTCTCTTCTCCTCACATCTTGTTACAACAGCTGCACATCAACTCATCGGGTATCAGCAAGCTCAAAGAGAGAAATGAAAGAAAAAATACCTAACCCCATTGAAAAATGCCTGTGAAGGCTGGGAATATGATGTGATATGAATTTGGGTGTATTCCCTCAAAATCCACTATGGTCCACTGTAGGAAATGATTTGAATGCAGTGTGAGGACAAAACAGGTACACCGACAGCCACATTTGTATACATAAAAGCAATTCATTAAAAATGCTTGCTTGCAATTAGCGTGAAATTAGCAATTTATAAAGGCAGCAGGTAGGTCAGAGTCAGAGACTGGGACTGCAGCCGAGGTGCACTTTGTGAGGGAGAGCTTGAAAGCTTGTAGTTCTGCTGTGGGATTTGTCACAGATCAGGAGGCGCAGAAAAAAAAACAAAAAGATGTGATGCTGAAATAGAAATACTTATTACTGAAGTAATGGGAGTTATCACTTATTTGGACATGTATTACTCAATATAAACTTCTCATTCATTGAAAATAATTAAATTAATCTATGAACAGCTTATGTTCAATACATTTGGAAAAGTTTCAGAAACGCAGTCAGAAAACACTGCTTGCCACCTCACCCTCCCGCCTCTGTCTCAGTGTCCCACAAATGGTCCACATGCCAGCTCTGCTCTGAAGCCCGTAGAGGTGCCTTTGGCTGGCCTTGTAACAGTGAGTAATGAAATGTGCTTGTGTTCTCATTCACAAGGCTGGGACAGACGGCCCACAGAACCCCCTCGGGTCATTCCCCTAGACCTGTGCTTATCGACAAGGTAATAAAGGAGACAAAGCAGGGAGGAGGCATACTCCTTTGTCTTCAAGGCTATTTATCCAAGATCCAATATATCAGAGTCCCGTGGGTGAGGGGGGGGCGAAGGTTTGCAGAGGCAAAGTGCAGGAGAGGAAGGGCTGATATGTACACAGACAAGACGGCTCTTTCATCTTGGTTAAGGCACTGCAGAGGGCACGCCGATGTGTTACTTTCAAATTTAAACAGCAAAGAAAAGATGGTGGCATGTTTTTGGCGGCTCTTGTGTTATTTGTGTCTGCAGTGACTATTCTGTGATTTCTTTCCTAAACAATGCCACTAATGGACACGTCTCTCTTTGCCGACCACTGAGACGCAAGTTATTGTGTTATTCCCCACAGCAAAATGATGTAACTGACATCATGTTATGCAACTCTCAAGCACACAGAAACACGTTCTCTCGCCTAGATACACATCCACCCGCCCACACGTGTGTACGTGTTTTCTCCAGCAGTTAAAAGTATACGCACACACACACACACACACACACACACACACACACACCTTGTTTTGCTTCAGGGCTCCCTTCTCCTTCATGTGAGGACAGTCTTTGCCGGTGATGACAGCTTTGATATCAGCCACAGGCACTGCAGAGAGGACAGAAGTGAGTTCACAATAACAACACCCTTATGACAACTGTGTCATCCCAGTGTGGCTGGTTTATTCAACCGATTAAAAGTTAAAATTCTCCCCAGAACTGTCACTGTGCATCGTACAAGTAAAAGTGATTAACACTGACTCTTAAAGTCTCAAATGTCGCTTGTCCACACTGTGTTTTGGGGCTATGTATGTCTTCAGCGAGGACAGAGACTGTAGACTTGAATAAAATACATATTTGAATGAATATTGTGAGCTGCAATAAAAACTACATACTATGTCACAACAGTGGGTAAAGACTATCAATACTTTTACTTGACACTCACGTTTGTCCTGTAAAGAGTCGTGGGGCACTTCGCCCTGAGGGCTCTCTTCCAAATCTCCATAGTGCAGGACTTTATGGTTCGGAGACAGACGGCAATACCAAAACTTATCTGGAGAAAAACATGAGGGGAAAGGAAGACAGCGTGGAGAGAGAGAGAGATAGAGAGAGAGATAGAGAGAGAGAGAGAGAGATAGAGAGAGAGAGAGAGAGAGAGAGAGAGAGAGAGAGAGAGATTAGAGGTTATGAAATAAATCAGCAGCTGGCATTAAATATCATATGGGATTGTATGAGTCATCAACAGGAGAAAAAATTAGCATGGCAAAAAAATCTGTGACACAAGAAAACAGCCTTAAGGAAAATCCACAGATGTGCTCTGCATCTTGATGGGCAAAAATACAGACAGTTGGCCTTCATCATTTCAATAATGATTTATCAACAATCCACACACTGAAGTAAAGATCACAGGACATCCAGGGTTTCTTTGTTGGGCTCAAATGAGACAAAGATGAAACCTTAACTGTGACTTGATGACATTTATTTTCTTTTAATATGAAAACGAGATTACAACATCTACAAGGTCCACAGCAGAGGCACGAGGCCCCAAATGCCTACTCAAGGTTATTTACAAGGTAGTAAACAGAGCTTAAAATGTACACTGAAATAAAAAAAAACAGAAACTTTTCATATCCAGTTTTTGATACCGTGTCAAAACGTGAGGATGCAACTAAAGGGCCATTTTGGAGGCTGTACTTGATGGTTTTGTATTGGTATTAAAAAACAAGTTGAGTCGGGCCCGACGAACCACAGATTCTACGCGACAAATAAAAAAAGTAAAAATACATTATTGCTGATCAAGTTTAGTGTGTTTTTCTCTTGGCTGATGTGATGTGCAATCCTCCAGCAGCCTGTAACTACCAGCTGTGTCTGCAAAGCGCAGCCAGCCTGGTGTTCTTTAGTGGTTTCCTGCCAAGGTGGGCACCGAGCTGAGCTGGCAGTGAGCGGGCACAGACTGGGGAGGTCTGTCTGGCACAGTCCAAATCCTAATTGCTGAAAATAGACAGTTGGCGCTGCCAGGCTGGTGCACAGTGGCAGCAGTTCACGGGGAGCGAAAGATGTGTCCCGGCGGCTATGAGGGGAGCAGCGTTTTTGGAGATGATGCTAACAACTGTTCAGCTTAACGGATAGCGTGACTGATTTGTGTGTGCATGCGTGTATACACACACGCACATATGTTCTTCCTCAAGACGCTGTACTGTATCTCTATCTTGAATTTTATTTCATTCTTGTATCATTTAAACTATAACTGTCTTAATCTGATTCAGCTGCGAGAACATGGGGGGAACGGCATGGTAAGATTCAACAGAATCAGGCCAAATATCCAGATTTACTTTCCCTTTAGTGCAGCATTTATATAAAGGGACACTCTCCTGAGTCCCACGTTACTTGTCAGTACCGTGCACTTCAGAGACTGTACAGGTATTGCTCTTACTTCCAAACTTTAAAACACCATCAACCTGAGCTCTTAGAAAGAAGCATCCCCTTGTAATGGGCAGAATGGCACTTTGGAAGGTAGAGAGAAGAGTCATCTGCATGAAGTCAGCCAAATTAATATTTGATGTAGATACTTGAGTCCCTGCAGGCTGGAGGACTTTGAAACAGAAGATGCTGAGGGAGAAGTGGAAGAAGGAGAGAGGGAGGGAGGAGGGGAGCACATTTTATGTATGTAAAAAAGATAGGATAGGACACATTAACAGTAGATCAAAAAGTATAAGTATTGTGAAAGTGTATCTGAGTACAAAAGGCAAGACAAAATGTGTGTGTGTGTGTGTGTGTGTGTGTGTGTGTGTGTGTGTGTCCTCCATTTCTTTAAAAGGAATCTAGGATTTCCAAAGAACAAACTTGATATGGTAATATGATACTATTCACAGCATATATACACAGTATAAATCAGCCGACTACACACAGCGAAGACGATACTCGATGTGGGTGATGCTTTCCACCTAAACATCTGTCCTGCAACATCTTCTCAAATCCTTTTTTTTCTACTGCAATATTTCTTTTCAGTTTTTGTTGGTCTGTTTCTGTAATCCAGCTTTGACAACATCTGGATGACAGCTGCCAAGACAAATCGTGACCAGGCTTTCAAAATGCCAGAATGCATTGGTGTCATTAGAAAAAACTCCACTTGATTGTGCTCAATTTGATTTGACTTACTGAAGTATAGTTCCTGTGGGGAAGCTGATGACAGTAACGCAATAACAAACCAACAACCTGAGCTTGTCACTGTTTTTTTTGTTTCTTTTTATTTCTTTATGTAGACAGTGAGGGGTGAAGTAAAAGTGTCAGAGGGAGGACAGAAGAGTGAAGGGATCAGGTCTCAACCGGATTAAATCCTCTTTGACCGAGAAACAGCATATTTCACAGCCTTAATGCGTCTACTGCTACTCCTCTCTCTTCCTTTTCTAGTGCCAGCGAGCGTGAAACATCCACCGTACCACAAATAGACTGACTTATGTTATGTCTCTGCAAAACATACACTGCTTTATCATTTACACTACACCCTACTGTACTGTTGACCCCGGGGTTACAGCAGTCTGCTCTTTTCTCAAAGCTTTGTCTAGAATGTTTTTTTTTTTTAAGTGTGTATAAGGCTGCGATCAGACAGGGAAGCAGCGATATGGCGATTTGCCGCAGGGTTGTGCGGCAGAGTGTCAATGAACCAACCCGACTTTATATTTCACAACTACTGTTTTCTGTCAGATCGTTTATAGATCTCAACGTTTTTGACCGCACTTGAAGGCAGCTTCACAGAGAAAGAGAGAAAGAAAACAGACGAGTGAGACTGTGCTTTGTTGTTTGGCAAACATTCAGCTTTTACACAAACTCCTGGACAGTTCAGTGCTTTTGTTTCACGTTTTAAAACTTTCTTGTGGCAGCGATAGAGGCAGAGATGTTTCCTGTTTACCGTACGGGATTCTCACATTGCCTCAAAACCAACTGACAAGTCTGATCGCCGGTTACGTGATTGGCCACCACAGCGAGACGTGGGGTTGCGTTTCTCCAAAAGCTGAGTCGATCTCAACTCCCCCCCGCGCCAAACCCTGCCGCAGCCTAAATGCACTCAAAATGAATGGAAAGACCTGCATTTTTGCGGAGTCCACTTGACGGCCGACTCCGGCTGTGTGAATGCTTACTAAATGTGTGTTCCCCCTACTTTTGGCTTTGTGTACAGTACCTTTTGTATTTATTTGCATGCCAGATATCTGTGTATGCAGAGGCAAAAGAAGGGAAGACGGTGTGTTTGTGTAAGACATAAAGACATGTGTACTGCAGTTCTGTATGTGTTTGAGTAAAAGAGGCGGCGTGTTGTTATATGTCTCTGCCTTGGTGGCTGACAAAGCCAGGAAAATGTGTGTCAACTATCATGACAGCAGATCCACAGCAGCACAGAGCTTCAAAGATCTCCTGTGACACACATTTCCTGTGGGATTTTCGTAAAAGCAGAGTGAATAAGGCTATAAGTGGGGGGTTGCGGAGAGTAGGGATGAAGAACAAACAAACAGAGGGAAAGAGAAGGATTGCCCCCGTGAACACATCAGAGGGAGACTTCCATGCCTGTGTGGTTATGATCTGTGGATGTATGCATGTTTATACATGTGCGTCTCACCTTGCCTCCTGCGACTACTGATTTTCCTGAAGCAGGTTCCATCACACAACCTGTTGAGCCTCTGCTGTTTGATCAACTCCATGATCTCGGGCTGGATCTTCTCTCTCAGCTCCCTAACAGAAAATGAACACGTTGTTGGTTTAAGAGAATTATCTCAATACATATAAACCACACCCTTCCAGATGTGGAAAGCAGAGTGACAGCCAGGTATAAGACGCTCAGAGACCTGGAAGTAGTTTATCATAATTAAAACATTTCCCAGGTTTTCTGGCAGCAATATTCCTGACTGGCAAAATCCCTGGGATTACGGCTGTCAGGAGGGTAAAGAGAATGCAAAACGCACAGATATACTTCCACACATGCATGGACATGTCCACACGCTCAGAAATATGTCATATAATGTCCCAAAAGGCTGATCAGTGGGAATCTGTGCTGCTTCAGCACAGATTCTGTCATTTATTCATGCTTCTACATGTATTTGTCTGTGTTGCATATGAATGTGGAGCACACAGCACTAGTCAACATGAATTATGAATATTATCTGCCCGAGCAGTGCTGCTGCTCCCCATCTTTTTTTTCCTCAACATTATAATTTAGTGTTTTCTCATCCAATTTATCTTTTTGTTATTTTTCTTTCTTTAGAAAAAGTGCAGTTTGACAGGATTTCAGGTTTTCTATTCACATAAAATATTTCTATAATTTTCTTGTATTTCCCCTTGTTCTTTGATCACATTTTCGTCCTCCTTTCTCTTCCTCTCCTTCAGGCTTATCTACTCGTCTCCCTTCATCCGTCTCGCCGTTCCGCCTCTCGGTTTGCCTCATCAGTGACTCCAGTCATTACATTGATCTGTGGTCGGACCTTCACTATGACATCTTTAAAGTAGCAGCTAGTGGGTAAGGCGTGGCTCATGGCAAGAATGATGGATGATGATGGCACCCCTTTACCGCCTCATGTGCTATCTTTCTGATGGAGCTAGACACGTGTCCGAGAGTTTCAGATGGTTTGGCTGCCCTTCTTAGGAAGCAGCTCCAGTTTAAATTTAAACTGATTCTTTCTGGCAAATGCAGAAAATCACAACTGAATTAAAGGGATGAGGTGTTGTACTGGTAGACCTCTATAAAAGGAAGCACTCTGGTTAGTGTCAGGTATTTAACTGATTCAAGAAGTGAGGCACAAAAACCCATTTCCAGCTATTTAAAAAATGTACAGTACCAACACAGTATATCAGTAAAATATTTAAGCACGTGTGGAGAAGGGAATCAATAATAATTTATGTTAAAACCACTTTTCATCCGAATTTTCTGGGGAGTGTATTAAAATTAATTATTAGTAATTTCTCACAAGTGTATCCTCAGGAGTTCTGAGTTGACCTGCTGCATGAATTCTTTATGTGATGTCGATTTTGTTTTTTGGTGTAAGCAACTTTCAGTACATGCAAAACTTTCCACATACATTGCAACAAACTGTATTTTACTAATTATAGCAGAAATAGCTCGGAGAGTCAAAATTATATAAAAAAAAAAAAAAAAAAAAAAGAAGCTCTACAGGAGACACAGCTTTGATCTGAAGCCATAATAGGTTGTCTTCACCTCCTTTTGATGTAGCCGTTTTCTACAATAATTGATGGCAGAAAACTGTCAGCACTTATAGCAGGCAATACAAAGCTCCTTTAAATCTGCAGTCTGACACACTCTGCAGATTATGTTCATAAGACATGACTGTGCTGTATTGATTAGAGGAAAGTTCCACCCTCGGGTAGTCTCACACTGTTGAAGAGAGACTTATCAGCCTGTGATGTTCAATGCTTTCCAACAGTCATTCTGGAATAAAATGTTAAAATGTTCTTCATTTCAGCATCTAATTCACCCTGAGATTGAGTATGAACTTGTTGCATTCTGCTGTACTCTGATTTTTCCTAGTTAATACAGGGGATTCAATGTGTTATACATAATAAAAAAGTATAGACAAGATAAGATAACTACATCATTTTGGGGTACATTTTTCCGCAACTCCTTTCGCTTTTGTTCTGCTTTCTTCGAAAGGATTAATTGGTTGCTAAAGTTTGGTTTCTCCCTTCCAATATCGATTCAATAAGCCCTTGGCTCAGCATTGATTACTGTTCAGAGGGACAAGCTCTCCCTGTGAAACAATTTTCCAATAGTGATAGCTACTCCATTAAATACAGAGAGGACAAAACAATGTTCTCCATTACAGGCCCTGCATCCAGGATCAGTCAATGAATGATCTATTACAGACTAGCTCTCCACGCTTAGTGAGCTGGAGGGTCGTTAATGGAGTATTCACTGGGAAGGCCATTTACAGGCAATTTGAATTCAATGCATATTTTCAATCATGTGAGGAGAGCCCAGGTGCATGTATGCCAGTAGCTGGCATTTGGTTGACAAATGGAAAGGAGAAAAAAGAAGCGATTACACGCATATTAATGAATTTTTTGTAGATGCAAATTATGTCCTCATTTGAGTTAAGCCCTGATTAGGCAGATGAAGAGAAGGTAAATATCACTGAGCAGTTCTTCCAACTCTACAGAAAATGTCTTACTTTTCTTTGTATTCAAAGTGCATTTTTCTCTAAACAAAGCTGCCAGACATACAATATGCATGAATTCATTTTTAGTTTATATTATTCACATTAAGTTCAGCATTTCTTTACCATTTCGACTTCAGATAACCAATATAACCTTTTGACAAATGTCAACACCATACTGGTCATTGATTGCTCGACTCACAGGATGGGGCGGGACTGGAAGTCTTCCTGATTCATCCTTTCAGACTGCCGTATCTTCAGGATCTCTGTGTAGCTCAGGTTCTGCAGGCGACTCTTGAACTGGTCCAGAGAATTAGGCTTAAGAGTCAGCGCTCGCATTATCTGCTCCCTCACCACCTGCATTACCTGCAGAGGAGAAGAGGCAGAGAAGGGCAGGATGAGATCATCATGGATAGAGGAGCCATACAGGATGTAGAAATAGTGTGTGTGTATATTGGCCACAGACAGAGTCTGTACAGTCAAAAACTAACCCTCATCTTATTTTGGGGGGTCAGGGGAGCATATAAACTTCTGTTCACTTCCCGACAGGATTAATGTTTGTTTTTTTCCTGTAAATTCCTGTAAAGCCTGTAATCCAGTCTGGTGCACTGAGCCTTTAGAGGAGAAGAGCAAAGCAGAATAATTTGACTGTGGCTAGTGAACTGTTAGGCCAAGTATCATGCATCAGTGAAATGCATCACAGAACTTGCCTATAATACCCCAGCTGGCTAATACCATTAGTCTGGCTGTGGCTGCAAAAGCATGACATAAGTGGTGTTCCAATTCATCAATCCCACTTGAGGGGTCTTTGTGATCAACGGAGGTAACAATACAATAGGAAAGCACTCCGCAACAACACATAAAACACATCACGCATGTCTCGATCAATTAGCCTGCCGTGTATGCATTGCTGTCAGGAGATAATTGAAGTCTCTGCACAGAACTCATCAGCAGCAGTGGGCAAACAATAGCAATCCTCTCAACTAACATAGACCACAAACAGAAAGAAGATATCATCTTACGTTTATGCAGAGAACAAAAATGTAAAAACTTAACAGTGGTCAGTTGGGGAAAACTGACAAGGGGATTTGTATTTGACATCTCATTAAATCTGATCTTAAAAATCTATTAATAGATTGTGGCTTAAATGACTTGCACTAATATTGCTTTCATATTTTAGCTTCGAGCCCTGTACACTTGATGTGACTCATTAAGATGTGGAATGGAATTAAACCCCAGTTTGAGCTACTTTATGACAATGATTTTTACAGCTGATAAAGCACCAATTCTTATCAAAGTATAAAATCTCCTCAACCTCCCGCACATAGACGAGCCTCTGGAAAATGAGTCCTAAGTTTAAGTGACAGCTGTTTCCATTTAGCTTTGCACTCTGACAATCTGATTTGCAGTCTGCATAACTATAATTGGAACACTAATATAACTCAAAGACAGATTCTTTATTTGTGAAGGTATTCATCCCACACACAAGGGACTTAAATGGGAGCGAACATCATTCCTAATGTGCTGAAATTGTTCAAACACAACAGAACATCACCTGCAACAGTGGTTTCCCCTCAAAACTGAGAGAAGCCTGTAAATCCTGCTGAGGCACTACACGTGATATTTGGCTGTAAAAATAAACTTGACTCCATACCATTTCTCTAGCCAGGTTGAGCAGCGCTGTTCCAGTTAATGCAGACAATGTGATGGTAGACGTGACAAGCAGCCCTGATTATGGATCAGCCTTGTTAGCAGCCAGCTCCGGGCCTGCAGATGCCGAATGACTGGATCAGATCATACTGAGGTGACAGAAAGAAATAGACCGTCTTCTCTTCTATTTGGTTTCACTCTATTGTATTTCTCTTTTCTCTGTGTGCCTTGTTGATCAAATGCTTGAGGACACAGAAGTATTTCCAGCCTCTGCAAACACTTCCTCACAATGCATCAACTCTATTACAATAACAGACAATAACAGTTAAGGGTGAGTTCTGTGTGTCATGTATTTATTCAGAAGTAAATGTTTTTGTACTTTCCTTATAACTGGTGGTTTCTCCTGTTCTGTATTATTCGGTTTCATCTGGGCTCCTCGACCTTAACAACCATGCCAAAACCCAGTGAGCCAAAATCCCAAACATAGTCTTATGTAATATTGTTTTCACTGTTTGCATTTACTGAAAGGCGATTACTCATCAACTTGCTAACCTCTGAATTCACACTAGTCAGACTAAGCCAGGGGTGAGAGCATTAAAAATAGATTTGAGCTGCCAAAAATGAAATATGAACAGCACAAACTTCCATCCGGCACCAAAGACCCAAGACGACAAAGGCGATCGAGGATAATCCTCTTGAATCAGCATTGCATTCGCCGTGTAAAAAAATACATTAAGATGTGGTCTGGTCCCGTTTTTGAAAAGCTGGCACTTACCAGTGAGGGTGCCACAAAAAGGAATTAACCCATTTCTCATTCTGTATCTGATAAGCCCTGAAGGTAACGCTCAGCTCCCACCACAAAAAAAATGCTAGAAAAAAAGTCATTTTCTCACTGATTACACAATTTAATCCAGGGATTATCTTTTGGAATGCAAATATGTTTGGAGGCGGTAATCAGTGAATTTTCTAACAAACAGGCAACAAATTGACCTTGAAAAAAACACACACACACGACAACAGCAACAGAAAAGAGGACAGTTTGGTCAAATGGAGTTATTTAGAAAAGCAAACGTGGCTTTTTTGCCAGCTGAGCTTTGAAATGCGCTTTTGTAAATATTAGTGACCAGATATGACAAACCATTTAAATCCTCCAGTTGATGTATTTCAATAATCACTTGCCGTCTAGATTTTGACTCTGCGTAACACAAATAGTCGGATTTACCTCCAAAGCTCAGACACAGACCCACATCTGTGCACGTGAGGTCTTCTCTTGTGTCATCCAAATCTAACTGGCATTAAAGTTGATGCAGAACATCAATGTCTCAGCACAAGTACATCCTTAATATCCACTTCGACAGAAGCAGACACAAGTTGAGATCATAATCTTGGTTGTTTAGATCTTGGTTGTTTAAAAAAGAAGCAATGCAATTGGCCCTGTGTGCAGAATATTAACCTCATAAAATAATTTGAAAACCACCGTGTACAGGTCTCAGAAGACCACAAGAGAGCGATGGTCGACACTTCCCCATCCCATGGGTCAAGACCTGTTTTTGGTGACTACGTGCAGACTCTGAGCTAAAATGTAGGCTTGTGGTAGCCAGTTATAGGTAGGCTTTAATTTTGTTATTCATGTGTCTGTCCCTTCCCATCCTTCTATCAGTTTAGCCATCCATAAAGACAGCTGTCCATTCCTCCCTCAGCTGAAACGGCGTGGAACATATTTATGTTAACTCTCACCACTGGGTGTCATCTCCACGCAAGGCTGTTTTCTGTATTCTCCCTGTAATGTGTATGCCATATTGTCATGGGGAGAAACAGGTATCCAAGTAACAGCAGATTAACAACCCCCAGCACCGACACTCAGCCTCCCCTCCTCCTGTTTGAGCTGAAAAATGAGCAGATAAATGGATGAAGCCACAGCTTACAATCATGCTACGAGAGATTCATCACTCCTGTCCACTACCTTTAATGACAACTTCACCGAGTTGCCTATCATAAATTTCCATTAATACACACTCCTATAATCCTGATAATTAAGCCTCAAATTAATTTATTTTCCCATTAGGATTACAAATGGTCCGTCAGTGTGTCTAAAAGGAACACTTTCCCTTAAGAAGCTTTTGGAGAAAAAAAAAATAAAAAAATAAAAAGTATAACAGAAAGTGAGCTTTGATAAGCATTTGCAGTCCAACAAAACACCAATTGTATCCCCTGAAATCATATAACTGGTAACTTTTTAACGCAGATCCGATTGCCACATGCTGCATTGCTTTCCAGCGCTGGTGTTTTGGCAGAGCCGTCCCAGGAGAATGTTCATTAATATGCCTTGTTTAGAGTCATATCTCTGGCAGTAAAACAATTCCGTTGGCCCATGTGGCTGCACTCATGCTAATTAACACCACGGATATTCATCACATTTAATACGAACACATGGTCCTTTCACAATAGGGCGGAGGGGCATTATGAATATTTTATGTTCTTCCTTTTTTTCATCCGCTGATTGCTCAGAGAGCACCTTGGTAGAGGTGAGATGACGTCAGCGCTGGAACGGACTTTGCAGGCTGAGCTCACTTGGGATAAATTTAGGCTCAGTTTTGTACTGCAGTCATCTTTGCTGCACTCTGGGTGATAAGTGCAGAATTGTTCATTGTCCGAGCTGTTGTCTACATTCCCGCTCCCTCTCCCTAATCTCTTCCAGACAACAGGCCATCATTCTTTCTTGTAGCTCGTTAGGAGGGAAGTTAGACAGCAGAGCAAGTGTCAGTAAAAGTAATTAAATACTGTCCCATGAGCCGTCGAGTACAAGTAATGAAGAGCTGGCCACACAGACTCGTCTTCCACACTCCTCTGCTCTCTTCCTTTCAGTCTCTCTACTCAAACGGGACAGTTGGGCAGTTCCTCTTTCTTGAAGTCGCCCCGCCATCCATCATCGACAACGCATCAACGGTAACAAATTACCATCCTTCCTCTCCGACCAATCGACTGTCGCCGCTGCTCCATTTACCTAAGAGGATGCTAATGACATCATTTACCAGCTGTCAGTCAAATGCTCACCCGCCACTCAAACCTTGGTGGGGAAATCTGGAGATTGTGCTGGAGAGGCACTTTGGTGGGCATGTAGACAAAACATGTTTGCTCACACACAAAAGGAAGCAGTCACACAAATGTAAAAGCACACACACAAACATGTTCACTTCAGTGTAAGCAGCAGAAAAAAGAGAATTCAGGGAACCCATGTTCCTGTTATTGAACTGGTAATTACATTCTCCCTCTCTGCCACCATGTTCAATTAATAATGATCTCCTTCAAAGACGACCATTAAAAATAAAACAATGCCACAGAGATGGACATGAAAGGAGACTCGTCTCTTATCATGTACAATGAGAGGAGTGCTGCTACGGGTTGTATTAAATTTAGAAGCGGATAAAAATGCAGGACTTCTAAAAAGCAGTGGTTGAAGATTCATGGCTCGACTACTAAACAGAAGGCAAAGCTGCCGTTGTCACTGTTAAATAATTTAATATTCTAACTAGGGCTGTCAGCATTAACGCTGAGGGCCGAGCATGATGCGTTAATAATTATTTATTTTTTTAAATCGTATTAATCGTATGCCGCCATTTATTCATTTATTTTCACTTCACTCGGCTTTGCGTCGTGCCTAACAGGCTACTATTTTGCCGTACTTCCTTGTAACACATCCTGCTCCTGCAGGAATAGCAACGCGGATTTCGGTGCCTCATTTTGGTGCCACTGATATGTCTGCACTTCTCTCTGATGCTCTGAAACAGACATTACAGGCAACAGAAACATTGCTGGACGTGACGCTAGTTAACACTATACTCGACAGCAGCTAACGTTAGCCAACCTACCTAGCCTTTAACAAAAATGCTGACAGCTAACGCTAAACGGTGTAAAGTTTGTCTGTATTTCACTGTAGCGGATTCCGACACCGGGATGTAACAATCTGCAGCTGCTGTTGTCGGAAAAGCACAGACGATGCCTTCAATGAAACTGGTAATTTACCACCTTGTAGTGCATTCAAAGTTGTTGTTAAATGCCCTTTTCCCATCTGGTGGTTGTTTTTGTCATTCAACAGCTATTTACTAGTGAAATAAGTTATTGTTATAGTGATTACATTATTATTAAACATTTCATTTTGACGATATGGCCTTAGCAATAAACAAGCCATTCTTTAATGTCGCCAACTGTTTAGTACCCTTCTTTTTTTTTTCAGGTTCAGGCACCGTTAAGGCACCGCTTTAGCATCGGTATACAAACCAAACAATACCCAACCCTAATATTGACTCTAGATTCAAATGTGTGACTAGATTAAATATATAATAAACAAATACAAATCTTAAAATCAAAGTTCATAAAGTCACTTTCTTTGCATTCATTTGATTCCCAATCAAGATACACTGGTAAGAATTGCTTTCCATTGTTAATATGTACTAAAAACTGTTCTGAAATGCAAAATAATAGAATTTTAATCATGTGATAAAACATGCGATTAATCGCGATTAAGAAAATGTAATCGTTTGACAGCCCTAATTCTAACACTTTAAAAACAATTGGGCTTCCAAGCAGGAGTATAGCTACCAGACTCTACACTGGATCAAAATTAAGTATTGACAGGTTTAGGACAAGCCCTGTTTGTCCATTCACTATGTAGGCAACAGATATTGTTTACTTCTGGTTTCTGTTTTTGAAATGATAGTGACACTAATCTATGCCAACAATGCCGACTGTGCCGGTTTTCGCTCTCTGTCAGCCGCACGGTCTGTGTCAGAGGACGTTTGGGGAGGCACAACAAAACACAGATCTCCGTCTGATAGACGGCACACACACTGCGGCTTTGCTTTGGTCACAACATAGTGTAATGCTTCAAAGGCTTCCCAGTTGGGCTACAAAAAGTTTGTTCTGAAACAACAGTCCATGCTGCTCTGTGTGTCAGCGGTCACCGGTGTTACAGAGACATTTTAGATGCCATAAAGGTGACAACGTGGGACAACCTTCATCCCCATGTGGATGGTAATAATGCCATCAGCCAGGATAGGGATTGTCATATGTGATCAAATTAATAAGGGTCACACAACAGGCAGCATAAAAGATTGTTGACAACAACTGTTGGCTGTTATCGGCATTGCTTTAGAATCTAAGCCATGCGTACATAATGACTAGAGGTGAAATCATTCGATTCGATCAGTCGATTAAATGATTAATCTGCTAAATTTGCTGGTTAGCTTCTAAAATGTGAGCACTGGCTTTTTTCTCCCTGTTATACAATTGTAAACTTTATATATTTGGGTTTTGGACTGTTGGTTTAACAAGATAAGTAATTTGAAACATCACCATGGGCAATGGGAACAAATATACTGGGCGTATTTCATTAGTTTATGGCATTGTTTAGACAAAATGACTAATCAATGAAAATAATGTTAAGTTAGTTAGTTGCAACCCTAGCGATGACCTTTCACAGCATAATGCTACATCTTTGTAATTCTATTCTTCTTCTATTCTGTAATTCAGACATCTATGTGGTGGCAGCTTTACACTGCTTGATGTATTGTATAAAATGCCAAACAACAGACAGGCAGAGTGCCATTTCATAAAGGGTGAAGAACAAGATGTGAATGCTGCAGACAGATTCATAGATTATATTTAGTATATTCAGCTTTTCTTGTTAAGACTCTCCTAACAACCCTGTCATGGCTCTATGTCAAGTCTGCTGAGAGCAACTAAGTGGAAAGGCACTACTTTCCTCCATTAAAATTTCAATTATGTATCTACCCCCCACGGCTGGAATGTAAGGAGTCACTGTATCTGGGTATTTCAATAAAATAAAATAGAGGGGAAAGGGACGGAGTAAATGTGACTTTAAAGCGCAGTGAAAAGCAGCTCTTTTCTCTCTTAGTAAATGCCTTAGGGACCTGTTTGACAGCATTACTGCACCACAGGGAACAGCACATACTGTACTGTAGGCACACTCTCAATATACATACTTATACTGCACACCTTCTAATTCATTCCCTCCGTTACATGCATTTTACAGTATGAACAAGCACCAACACACGCAAAACAAAAATACTAGAGACTATGCCACGTAAATTCCCAATATTTCCATGTACACACACACACACACACACACATCTGGAGACCACCCTCCATCAATCCCATTCTTCCTTCCGCATGAGTGATGGAGGCTGGATGCCGGCTGTTGCTGCTAGCTGTTGTTGCCATATTTAGAGTGCTAGCACTGCATGCCCAGATAAACTGTCAGAGGAGCTCTTTTTCAACAACCGGCTCCATGTGAGGTGTGGCACAGCCCATATGGATGACTAGAGAGCTAAGTCGCCTGGGAAATCGCCACTTACTGTGCATCAAGAAATGCTGATGAAAGCCAAGTGCTGACCTTGGCTTGTGCATAGCTTTGAATTGACGAGTGTTTTATTATGACACGGTTGTTGCAGGAAATATGAACATTCTGCATTAATTGCCCCAGAGGCATGAGTAAATTAGCTGTGATTAAACATCCATTCAAGGACATCAAAACCGGTATTATTTCATTATATCTCATATAATAATGATGATCAGGGATGATCCCTATCCTAGAGTCTATCTTGCTGATTAGAATTTCTATATGAATAATCCGTTTTAATATCTTTTTGGATCTGACTGTTGTCAGTTGTCTGAAAAACTGAAGTCAGTCAAGTTATCCATGCATAATGCAAAAAACACCCATTTATGCCAATTACAGGGCTTTCAAACCAAATGTTTGACATTGCAAAGAGTGGAGAGAGCTGCACAAGCCATAGCAGTGGACACTACCACCATGTGCCAGTGTGGCTTTGACCCAGCCAACCTCTTGCCTTTTTGCTGTTGTGTAAAGGAAGGTGGACTATCAAGAAACACCATGACCCGAGACAGAAAACTAATGAGTGCCAGATATCTTCCATACATACTTCATCACCCTCACACTGACACTGACAGATATAGTGCCTCAAATCAAACTCAAATTCAAGCAGTGATACATCCAAACTAGATTATCAGGTGATGCTAATAATGAGGGCTACAGCAGCCATATTGCAGCACATATCCACAATAAGAGACACAAGAGCCTTTGTGGAGACTTTTAATTGTCTGCAAGGAATCTAAAGTATATATTATGCATAGACAGCTGTGCACAAAAATGATTACACACACATTTGTATCACAGAAATGCAGACTCACTTATTAATATACAAACGGATGTAAATAAATGAATGGAGAGATAACTAAATCAAAAGAAAAGAAAACTTGAGTTTACTTGTCTTTTCCCCTGCTGATTTCCAGTGAGTATGAGATGATAGTATCATTATCGTGACACAACAAAACAAAATGTTAGCTCTGCATCTCTGCTCATGCAACTCCGATGGTTTGATGCTAATGGCTGATGATCTCTCTGGTCTGATTAGCTTCTGCGGTGTGAGTGGGCCAACACTGCCTGAGATCAGAGATGCGCCCCCCTACCCCCTCCAGGTACACATAAAACACACACACTCATGAATGCACAAAAAGAAACAAGTCCCAGCGTAGACACAAAGCTTGGCATTTACACTTTGCTCTTGCTACGCACTCATATATAAAAAAACAACAACATACAAACAAAAACAAACTCATAAAAAATACACAAACACATACACACCCCTACAAGGACTCAGATTTGTTGCGAAGCATGCACAAAACACACATTCACGCACAGTCCGAGTGCGCATACACATGTGCAAAAACAATAAAGCAAACCTTGTTAAGGGAGTGGGAGGTGAGGCAGCCAGGCAGAAAGATATAAATAGCCTGTCTGAATTCGACAATAGAGGTGGAGGGGGGTCGAGAGACAAGAATGAGGAGGAGGAAAAGAAACCACAGGAAGGACAGAAAGACAAAAAGAAAGAGGTATAAGGAATTGAGGGAGGGAAACAGGTAAATAAAGATTTAGAGTGTAGAGTAAATTAAACAAGTATGGGATAAGAAAACAGCGGGTCTCATTACAGGAGAGGAGAGGAGTGGGGGAGGGGCTGGTTTACTGTGTCCTGATACGAGTCATAAATGTACCGCTTCATGCAAAGCTTGACAGCAGCAGTCACAGTGGTTGGCATATGGCAGCGTGTGCAGCACTTACACCAACTGTCCCAAGCTGCTTTTTGGAATCCAAAACAGGGCATCCCATCATAACCTTTGGCACATGCACTCACGTTATCATTGTCACATCCCTTTGTTTTGACTGGACACACCAGCACCCATTTTATTAGTCATGTATGGGTGCATGTTAACCTTCTGACAAAGTGGAGGAACTACCATGTTGTTAAAGAGCAGAGCCTGAATCACTTGCATTGGTTTTGTATTAGGAGTCCTTAACTGATTTGCGGTGAGCAGCCTTAATTAAAACTAGAAATAGCATCTAAACGCAAAGTCATATTCTTTAATAGTAGGCAAACACAAAGTGATGTGTGATGGTTGATGAGAGGGTTGGTCAGCTGCTGCTGCTAGAGCTTTTGAGGATTGCCATTTGAATAATCCCACATACTGCAGGACAGGTCAGTCTTCAACATGGTTGAACAAAGCAGATTATCTACTCTCTTCTGTCACCTCAGGCCAGAGCAGAAATGTTGATCCAAAAAAAAGGCGTTGCTTGGTTTATTTAACTGAAGTGCTCGTCCATGGCTTACTCTAAAGAATGGGTGAGTTGGTTCAAGAACTCATGCTCAAGAGCACTTTTACAGGACACTGATACAGACAGCAATGGGTTTTCTTAGTGACTGAACTTGGCTCGCTATTTAGAGAACAGTATCATTAACAGGGCTGCAACTGCTGTTTTTTTTTTTTTTACTGTTGATTAAAGGAATAGTTCCACATTTTGGAAAATACGCTTGTGAGAAGATTGATAGTTTTTCGGTATCTGTCTTTTCAATATGAACCTGGAGCCAAGACACAGTTAGTTTAGCATAAAGAATGTAAACATCTGGCCTGGCCCTGCCAAGAAATAGTCCAGCACCCCAATAAAACCAAAACGGGTTACTTTTACACTTTGTTTTTTTACAAATAAAACAAATGAGATATATTGAGTGAGCTGAGCTTAAAGGAACACGCCGACTTATTGGGACTTTAGCTTATTCACCGTATCCCCCAGAGTTAAATAAGTCCATACAGTCCAGACATACTCTGTCTGGCGCACCCACCGCTAGCCTAGTTTAGCACAGATCCTGGAGGTAACCGGCTCCAACTAGCCTACTGCTCCCAATAAGTGACAAAATAACGCCAACATTTTCCCATTTAGCTGTCACATGAGACACAGCCATCTTCTAACCATATACATACTGGGAACTATATTCTCAGAAGGCGAAGCTGCTGGTAGGTGATTTTCCCACTTTTGGACAGAGCTACGGTAGCATTTCTTCATTTCCTCTCTGCAAAAAGGTGTCTTTTCTAAAAAGGTTAAACTATTTATTTATTTATAAAGTTTTTTTTTTATTTATTAATTTGTTTCTTTTTATTTTGTGATTAATCAATTATTGGTTTATGAATTGTCAGAAAACTGTCAAAAACGGCCTTCACAATTTCCAAAGCCCAAGTTAACGTTTTCAAATTGTTTTATATCCTTGTAAATTGAATGCAATGAAAAGAAAAGAAATATATGCATTAGAGAAGCTGGAACATGCAAATGTTTGGAAAATTTTCGTGACCAAATACCAATGATTCAGCACTTATCAAAATTGCTGAAAAATAATCTTTTGTCAATCGACTGAATAATTCATCTACTTAAAAATTCAGCACAATTCAATATATTATACACCTAGTAGCCAAAACATAGGCTACATCCACACCACTACATTCTTATTTAAAAACGCAAATATATTTGCTACATTTATGCCTCATTTCCACACTACTCCAGCATTTCCGAGCCTCTAAAACAGACATTTGGAAAAGCTGCTGACTCCGTTTTAGTTTGAAAACTCCGGGGCTACCTTTGGAAACAATGACGCAGACACCTACATTCACTCCCTGATTCGGTCTTATCAGTCAGAACGTGTCCTTCCCTGATTCGTCACGCCCCTATCATGTGACCATTTTCCAGTGGTTAATTTAACACGGATAACGAAATACAGCCGTTTCTGACCTTGTTGCCTATGCTAGCAGCTGTTGTGCAGTTATATTGTGCATTTTGTAATGCTACTACTGCATGTGCAAGAGTAAGCTATTATTAGACCGGTTTGTGACAATTTCCGTGTCCAGCAACAATATTAGCCTTACCGACATGCGCATGCCTAGTGTACATGAATGGTCTGAGATATGCAGTTTCAGGCGTGTAAGTATGGACAGAGATTAGTTCTGAAACGCCAGTTTAAAATGAAAACACAGTACTGTGGATGTAGCCATAGTTCCTTCAATCAAAGCCAAGCCTAAAAACACAGTGGATACATTTGTACAGTGTATTGTCCAAAACAAATGAAATCAGGTTCTGGCAGTATTTCACAGTATCCTGCTCTACAATCTGGGGCTGACCCACTGTAATCCTGTGTCAAACCCCTCTGGCTAAAACACTGGTTGAAGCTCATCCAAGGCAGACAGAGACAGTGTGGAGGAGATCACTTGTAGTGGCATCAAATACCTCTGGTGACAAACAGTGGGTGTTGGTGATGTGGAGTAATCTCATTCACAACAACAAAGCCCAACCCCCACATGCACACACACTGTACACTGGAATACAGATGATGCCTGGAGTGTAATGATGGGTAGGTGTGTACACACATGCATGTAAATGTGGGTGTGCAGTGGTGAGGGTGAAATTGTAATCTGTGTGTGTGTGTGTGTGTGTGTGTGTGTGTGTGTGTGTGTGAGAGAGATAATGAAAAGGCTGTGATCTGGGTCTATGCCTCGCTGAGTCTACACCCCATCTGTCCCTCCTCTTTCTCTTCCGCTGAGCCCCTGGCCCATCTTCACCATCCCTGCCTTTTCTTCTCCTCTCCTTCCACTCTCCATCCTCCCTCCTTCAACACAGCCAGGCAACAACACAAACAGTCCTTCCTCTTTTACTACTACCTCCCCTTGCTCCATCAATCCATCTATGCAAACTGAAAAAAACACTCAATCTTTCTCATTTCTATTCTTTTAGTACTTACATGTCACCTCCATGTTTCCAAGTGTGGTGTGATACTCTCCACAGTGACTGGTGAATCCTCGTGCTTTTGCCAGAGAATGAGTGTTAAGCGCCTTACGGGAGACAGGGATGGATGGAGGAAGCAGATGGCTCCTTGGAAGAGCGCTCTAGCTGATTGTGGACAGTTAGCTTTAGCATTAGCCACAATAAGGGAAGACTTGTCTGTCAACACTGCTCGTGCATCTCCTTCTTTTGTCTTTTCCTTTCTTGGCTATTTGTGTCTTTAGGTTTCCTATTTGATTCTTTCTTTTATCATATTCCATTTAAATAAAAAACAAAAACAAAAAAACTAACTCTCCCCGTTTCTTCTTTAACTGTCCACTCTACTATGATATTTGTGTAAGCCTTTCTTTCTGCCTTCCTCGCTCCCTCTAAGAGCATCAGCCAGGCTGCTCTGCATCGCTTATGTTGATCTCCGGGCTTATGCCCTGATTGGACACACGCCACGATTAGAGACGCCAATGGTTGTGCAGCAAGTGGATCACATGATAAGTGTGTGTGTGTGTGTGTGTGTGTGTGTGTGTGTGTGTGTGCGTGTTGGGGGGGGGGTTAGAGAAGAGGAGGAGAAGAAGGAGGAGGGGTATCGTGAGTGGCTGCAAGCCGCTACATCAGTGAGGGATTTTTTTTTTTTATCCAAGTGCCTGCGCAGAGAGAGATGGAGCCTTTTTTTCCTCTGTGAGGAGGTGGAGGAGAAGGTCTCAGCTCAGACGTTTGGATGAAGAGACAACACGCAGCTGTACAAAAAAATAGTCCCCGATGCACACAAGCACTGATGCATATAAAAACAAGCGTGTACACATGCAGCGGAGAAGTGGTTCCATCTTACAGAAACAGAGCCACAGTACTGCAGCGCAGCAGCAGTAATTGGACACAGGTTGCTATGGAAACAGGGGAAACGGTTGCTTGACGGTCGGAGCTGTGCCCTGGGAGCATCAGACTTGCCTCCATTAAACACACACACACACACACACACACACACACACACACACACACACACACACACACACACACACAAACACCTCTTGTTCTCTACTACCACTTATTTTAGTAACACTACATTCTGAAAGCAAACAAGACAGACTGTGTATGTGGTCCGTGTGTGTGTGTGTGTGGGGGGGGCTTCAGTGCCATGGTGTTTTTAAGCTTCATTTAAGCCTTTGTCTATAATGAGCATACATTAATGTAAGAGCCTGTTTATGTGTGTGGGTTCATGTCTTTGTGTGCAGGGAAGATGCTCAGTCAGCCATGAAGAGCCAGCAGCTGAGAGAGCCTTCAGCGTTTAAGAAATGCTCACACACTTGCAGGCCACAGCAAATATCGATAAAACCTGAACAAGGTGTTTAAGTATTCCACACCTCAGAAAGCTCAGTGGCGTCAGTGTCTGGCAGCGACTGTGAGAAATGCAGGGAAACTGTACAACTAGCCTTGTTTTGAAGTGGACGCCCTCAGGATTATCCTTGAGGCAGCTTATTAACCTTCCACACAGCCCAGAGAGGATATATCCTCATATACTGTATGCACATGAGGAATTGATTACCTCATTGCAATTACATTTACACATTATCGTCACAAACTATTACAACACAAATCTGTCAGATTGATATTTGTGAATATCATTATGACTATAATTTTCTACTTATGAGTAATGACTACTTAAGACTCAATCTTCATCAAGACACCACAAAAAAAGACCATCAATTTCTTAGTCGACCAAGACACCAGTAATCAATTACATGACTGATTGCCCAATACGAGGCAGCTCAACTACAAAGTTCAATAGTCCAGTTTAAATGACCAATTGATTGGAGTTAAAAGGACAATAACTGTGCTTCAAATCAGCTGAAGTGGGATGGACAGCATTACTATTGTGTATTACTGATCCGAGCCTCTGTTCACAGTTACGCCTGAACCATCCATTATTAGGCAAGTCAGGACTTACTGTACTTTATACATCTAAACTTGTATGACTGTTCTAACCTTTGTAGAAAGTCATAGATTCATCATTCAAGTTTTATTTGATTTTTACATTCCATTTATCTTTTATTCATCAAAAACTTGTTATTTCCATCTTCCATATTCTTATATGGAAGTTCCAATCCTGTATCCCTGTGTTAATTGTTCAGTTATCAGTTATTTTCTTTGATCCTGTCATTTAATTACTTACTTTACTGAACCCATAAAGCATTTTAACTTAAACCTACTTTCTCTTTTTTGTCATTGCTAATATTTTATCATTTTTATTTGCTCATGTTAATACTCAAGGTTTAGTGGGATTTACACTGAGCTTTCCCCATCTTCCTCCTCTCCATCTTCATTTTATTAAATGTGCAGTCAATGACGATGTTTCAGTTACAGATAAACAACTTAGTTTCTTGTTGACAGAATTGGGTACAACATTTTCAGACATCATCATAGAGGCTAATGTCCCCACAGTGTTTCTAAGTTCATAGCCGATACAAACTGAGACACTCAGCGTTAGAGGCCGGAAGCGCAGAGCTACGCACGCACCATTTAGCTGATAGGAAGCCCTTGAGACCAAACAGTCTTACTATCAACAAGCTGCTGCTGAATTTCAAACTCCCAAGGTACGGAGTGATGAAAGATGAGGTAGGAGAAGGAAGAGGGGAGAGAGAAGGAAAGCATCATCTATCCCAACTCAATCGAAACTGGCTCTTGCCTTCCAGGGAGGAGTGTGAAGGATGGGATTGGATAATAGGATCGCTTGCAAGAGGATGTGTGTGTATGATACATGTGTTGAATTCTCCCCAAAAAATGAACTAGAAATACAGCTTAACATGAGATGGTGGTAGTCATTCCAAGCCTATTAGAGATGGTCGCATCACTCCCGGCATTTCTATCATTAAAAAAATTAGAAAAGTTTTAGTAAATTATTACACCATTTAGATCATCAGACGTGACAAATTATCCTGAAATAATTATCATAACATAATACCAAAAATACCAAACATTAAATCATGCTCAGAAGTGATTCCTCTACCAAAGGCTTTTTAGTCACAGATGGTGGTGAGGACTTCAATAGACTGTAGGTGGATTCAACAACAGCTACAGAGGATCACAACATTTTTCTGTTTTTCATCGTGACTACAATATGTTGTAATTCTTCATTTGTGGCCTGCTGCAGTAGATCAAACTACTGTACCAAGTCTCAAAACAGCAATACATTTCACAATCACTCACTGAATTAGCAATTACAGTGTCACTTTCATGTAGCATAATATGTGTCCATTTACAGTAGTGTAACATATTTGAGCTGCAGAGCAAATGTAGGTGAGGATCGGCTTATTTATGTGTGAGGAAACATTTCAATGTTGATCAAAGCCAGTGAATATGAGCAGAGGATTCGGACCACAGCTTGGGACACAGGGTGGCTTGTAGCTTGTGTCAGTCTGTTATTTGACAGCATAAGATAATCATAATTTGTTTGATAAATCAGGGGAAAGGGATATGGCATCTGTTGACAGCTACATCTGATGCCCAATTGAATACACAACATACAATATCTGTCATAAACACCTCATTACTATCACATCTGGCAGTGCACACACACACACACACTCATATTTCCTGTTTGGCCGATTCAACATTAGCCAATTTACAGGAAGTTTTCATCTTCATCCAGACTCCACTGAGCTCCAAATGAAGATGTAGTAGTTTAATCAGTGGCTCAGCCAATAGAGGCAGCTAATGTTTCATATCCGAGAAAGAAAGAAAAAAACAATGTACAAATAATTCTAATTCTGAAAAGCCCCTGAGATGTGTATGCAGTTCCCTTAATCTGCACCCTTAAAAAGGAAGCGCCTAAAGCATGTTCGTCTGTGCAAACAGGAAAACAACATTTCCATGTCTATGTACATTAATCAGGCATGCTATTTGCTTGGGACTCTTGGCAACGCCATTCTAATAATTAACAAAATTTGAGATATGATTAATACTGTTGTAATTAAAAGTGAGCTGTGTGACTGTGCTTCCTGCCAGTGTCTGCAACAGAAAGCTTATGAAGCATGGCAAAAATCCTACTGTGCAATAATTCTGTATGAAGTTCACTTTCATTCTGTCCTCGATGTCATCTTCTACTAGGTGCCATTTTGGATTCTCAACTCAAGTTTGAAGCCCATATTAGGAAACTGTCCGAAACTATCAAAACCAATTTAATTAAACCAATTTTCGTTTGATAAGACCGTGTCTGTCAAAGCAGCTCAAATGTATACACCTGCCATGATTTTATCACATATACATCATACATATATCTATCTGTTGCACTGCTTCTCTGTAACAATGTTTTTCTGTATGGTCACTGGGGAATAAACAAATAAATAATCAAATATGAAAGCAGTTGTTCTAACAGTCAAACATGTCTCATTTTGGATTGCACAAAGATTCATGCTGTCATAGTCTTCTTAAAATGTTGCATCTTCCTGTGTTCTTTTAACATTGTATTTAGTCAAAGACATGAGCTGTGTCCCAAATCAACAGGGAATTGTAAAATAACAACTGTCATGGATCAAACTGGGAAAAGCTACTGCCAATTTCTAATTTGAAAACTTATCAAAACATGTTCCTGTAGCAGTGTCTACAATATGTACCAGCTGTGAGAAGTCCATCAAAAACACTCGCAAATAAAAACAAAAAAGAGTTTACTTAATGTTGTCACTTTTCCAATGTGAATGCACTAAAAAAAAATTGTTGTATAATCAGTATGTACATGGAAATGGGATACAGGGATGATTCTTATTCATCTCAACCTCCCATCTCCCAAAAACACACGCAAGCAGTGTACCTTGTTGAAGTCTTCACTTGTGGCCCTCATCTCCTTCCAGGTTTTGTTGAGCAGCTGGATGCAGATGCAGAAGAATTCTTCAAAGGACCGATCATGGGTGAAGAACATGGGGTGGAAGTCGTGGCAGTTTTCACTCGCTGTGGACACAGGAGAGAGAAAAGTTGTCACCTACAGTACAGCAGCAGCTTAAAGGAAAGCTGATTCGGGTAAGTGACAGCGATCCATTTTATGTCGACACTTAATTTAACACAAAGATTACTTTTCATTTAATTTTTACATAACTGTAATCACTTTGTAATCATTAGGCTAAAAACAGTACTGTAATACAGTACAGTTATAATATTTAGCACTACGATACAATTATTTACAAAGTAATGGGTAAGCATTTGGTTTCAATTGAACATTGTGTTGCTCGAGGCAAACCAATACTGGCACAGTTACATAGCAGTTGCAGTTTGACAAGCATCTTTTATCTTTATCTAGTGCCCAAATGCCCTTGTTGGACCAGAGAATTGTTTTTATTATAGCCATTTTGCGATTATTGATTGGTGATTCGTCAGTTTAGTTTTTCTATGATGAGATTACTGTAAATTAGCTGTCTGAGGGGGGTGGCAGGGCGGCAGTAGCTCAGTCTGTAGGGACTCGGCTTGGGAACCGGAAGGTTGATGGTTTATGTCCCCAGACAGACCAAGTACAGAGTGTTGGACTGGTAGCTGGAGAAGTGCCAGTTGGCCTCCTGGGCTGCATTTTATTAGTGGTTCAACATGCCCTTGTTCACTTCCCCTAAGCACTTGCCCTCGGGGGAATACCCGCCGCCATCTTAAGTGTCGTTCCAATTATCGTGAACTTGGCGATATCGACCCTTGGAGGGCCGAGGGAGCGAGTGAACAACGATGGTCACTCCAGAGGTGGATATCACCCACAATGCATTGCAGTTATGCATTTAGTGCAAGAAAATACATCCATGGTTAGGTGGCAGTGATGTACAACGGCTAAAAAATTATGTTGCTGACATCCAAAGAAGGAGAAGATGAATAAATTAAATGAAGACATTTCGACTTTAGTTTCCTCATTGTTAGCTTGATATTTTACTGTAAAATGAAGGCTAATATAACTAATGTCAGGTAATATTTACTTTTTATGATTTTTTTATTTCCTACTTTATCTGTAAATGCATGGAAGAAATTTGTTTTTTGCGAGCTATAGCCTAATATGACTAATCATGATACAGATCACACATTTTCTAAATCAGACACTCATGCAGCTGATTACCAAGCCTGAAGTAAGTCTGCAGGTATTTATGATGTGTAAAAAGCAGTAATAATACTTTTTATAAATAATATTTGTATAGCGCCTTTCAGACAAGAAATAGGCCTACTGTACAACAAGGAAATTGAATGACATAAGCAGACATAGAATGAACATAAAAACGGGGATAGAATGCCATACTTAATGGAAATAAGATGGAAAATAAAACACACAGCAGTAGCGCTAAGCCCACAACTGGCGGTTGATCCGTTTAGTTTGGGCTGAAAGTGAATAAGGGCAAGTGCGTCCAAATTTCAATCCCCTGCTCCTGCCCCGCCCACTTTCCCTCTCCAAGTGGCCTCTGTGCAACGTATGCTATTACTTCATACCAAGGGCTGAGGGGTAGCGAAGGGGGCCATGTTGAAACACTAATGAAATGCAGCTCAGGGCACTGCCGATGTTCCCTTGAGCAAGGCACTGCATCCCCAACTGTTCGGGGCATCATCCTGTGAGGCAGCCCACTCACTCGGACATATCTCCATACATAATGCATGTGTATAGGACCTGTTTGTGCATGTGTGCATTTGGGCGCTGTGTGTGTGTGTGTGTGTGTGTGTGTGTGAGAATATATCAATGGAGTGAAAATAAAATTTGATTTCCCCTTGTGGGATTAATAAAGTATACCTTCCTTTCTTCTTGTTCTTAATGTGTTGCTAATACAACATTAATGTGGATCTTTACTGTTAGTACTTGAGGGACAGTGTAAGATGACAGTGGTATCAACCTTCTTATCCAACTCTCAGCAAGAGTTAAAAAAGCTTTTTTTCCCCAAAATGTCAAACCATTTCTTTAATACACATTCTTCAGTGACTTATGTGAACATAGTCTGGATTTTTTGTTTGTATGTTACCGCTGCACCCACC
The DNA here is from genome assembly GCF_031162955.1 of Sander vitreus. Classification (NCBI taxonomy): domain Eukaryota; kingdom Metazoa; phylum Chordata; class Actinopteri; order Perciformes; family Percidae; genus Sander; species Sander vitreus. The sequence goes on from NC_135868.1 coordinate 16,795,213, forward strand.
CCCCATCAGAGCTCAATAAATCGTATCCCAATAATCCTGATCCTGACTACATCCACTACATGTCCACATACACCGACACATAGACAAAGAAACAGCCAGTTGGTCAGCATAGGTCCATTTACTTTTTTTTACCTCTCTCCTCCGTTGAGCGACTGATGCCATATGGTGGCCTTCAATTTATAAATATGCAAGTGGGCCTGAAGGAATGTGGCCTCTAGGCTGGACCTAAAAAACCTGACTAATGCACAACAACAGGGCCAAGCTGCCCACACACACAGCTACTGCAGGTAAACATCACTTAGCTGGAAAATGTTACGGATGAAATTATCAAATAACTGCTGCTGAAAGGTTCTGCGTTAAAGTGACTAACGTTTAATGATCACACATGATCATTCTGAGACTTCACAGAATAAATCATCAGGCTTGTGCACGCTAGATTCATATTCATAATAAAGCATTCCAGATAGAGTACAGAGTAATATGAGATGTGACAGACTGTAATGCAGAATGATTATCTCTCATGAACAGACATGGCAGGAAGTTGATGTGCTTATAGTTTATTTCACAGAAACAGCCACTGAGAATGAGCTACAGTCCCCCAACGAAGCAAGGCTGTGCATTATTGAAAATGGATCTCCTCATCAACTTGAAACACAAAATACCCCCTGGAGACAAATTGTGACCAGCAAACACTGTTCCAACTGGATTAAGTTGAGAGTTTTCATGTTTCAATGCCAGAGGTGGTTTATTTTCTTTATTAGCAGTGCACTAAAGCGTTCCCACAATTTGTGTGAGAGTGTGTTGGAAATAAGAATGAGAGGGAAAAGGGAAAGCCAGGGCTCTTGAGTGCCCAAACCATATTAACCAAGAGGTAGAATAACAAGGCTTGACATTCATTTGAACTAAATTCATCGCCTGAGATGAGTGGCGGCCTTGAGCCAAAGGTTGGTTCATTTAAAGAGTTTCAGAGACGAGCAGCAGGGGCACTGGCCTGCCACGAGCAGCCATGAAATTGGATGGAAGGGGTCAGGCGACAATTGAAACTTCACAGTATAATGAATGATGCCCGCAGGCCACGGGCACAGTGACCTGAGCCTTGATTTGGAGCGATGGATGGGAGATTAAGGGGAGGGTGAGGTGAGAAATCCGGGGAGTGGGGGATGTGCTACTGGTGCCGGTAGTCAATCAAGAAGCTAATAGAGGCGAGCCAAAACAGATGTTGACAGGCTGCTTAGTCAATAGTGCATTGCCCCTGGGGACAGAAAAAGTAAAAATCAGGAAAACATGTAACAGAAAGGGTGAACTGGTAAAAGTTGTTGGGTTGTTTGAAGTTTGAAATGACCCCTGAGCTAAATGAGATGTTTATTGATAGACCTAACAGAGCCCTGAGGTGGCAAGGTGAGAGGAATTACATGTCAAGGCGCATTTGGGAGATACAGACAGTTAGCAGTCTCATGTGGCTCTGCAGAAATTTCTCCATCCTCAGGTGTTACGAGGCATGCTGAGTCACAAACAGTTTTATTAGCTCTCACAGGGCTCAGCAGGACCTGAAGCAGCACAGCAATGAGGCAAAAAATAAAAAGCATTATAGTGCGTTGATGCTCAGAATATGTCACAGTGTTCTGCATTGTAATACTCATATTGCAAACTTAACCAAATGGTTACAGAGTGTGTGGATCACTGAATATTTCATCAAACAAACATAATTCATCCACGCTGAGGAAATAATTTAAGGAGGGGGAAATCTGAGCTCAACTGCTCTGCATTTTAGCAGACTCCTGTTATGAAAACGCAACAGTATGTGTGGTGTAATACTTGAAGCTATGAAAAAAAAAAAAATAATAAAAATATAGTCTAGATCACACTAGTTTTTAAATAACTCCTAGACATTTTTTTTTATCTTGGGGTTATGTATAAAAAGGGTTACAATTTAATTGGTTCATTAAATGTGGATGCAAATACCTGCAAATTAAAGCTGAAAGTCAGAAATGTAAACTTACATTAATACAGAGGAAAACAATACTATCCCAGTCCTTACAGACTGCACTATATTTCATTGAGCCTTTAAAAATTGCCAGCTGTTTGAATGTATAGTTTTTGCAGATGAAAAAACAAACAATTTAGTGCTTCTTTTTTTCAGCATTTCAGTTGCATTCCAGCCAGCTGAAATGTCACGTCTGAATCATTCTCACCACTGCACAAATGCACTTAAAATGATCCGCCTGAACGAAGATGGCCTGTGTGAGTGCAAAGTCATGTTACTATGATTAGGTAACCAGTGCTTTAGGCCTTACTTGCTTTAAATCAGTCTTTAACCGAAGACATGCTTCAGCATTATTCTGAGAAAATAAAAAAAACATCTGCTATACAATAAATTACTGCACCAACCATCACACTGACTCATGGGGCTTAGTAGCTGGGCTGGCTGTACTGAAGTGAACTGAACTCTTGCCCCAAATCATTAGGCCGCACACAACCTTAATCTGAAACGGGTTATGTAAAACCTCTCAACCTCCCTTCATCTACTCAGGAACAGCCTTCTCTTACACAGGCAGGCTAACATGGTCATGGAGATGCGGTGGGCGACTGGACACATCAAGTGTCTGAGGAGTCTCGACTTCTTGATGGATGAGTCACACAGCCAGGAACACACACACACACACACACACACACACACACAACTCTGTGTATAGCTGGATGACACGCTACAAAGCGGCAGGGTAGATGTGAACTCTCTCAATTTAAATCACAAGTCATGACTCTTTTTGGCCGAGCATATGGGTCCACAGATGACCATATAGATGGATGGAAAATGGGCTGTAATGAGTTTTCTTTGTGCTGTATGCTTTTCATCCATCTGCACAGCCAGATGTTAAGTTCCTGTACCTCCCATAAAGTAGGTAACAGGACACTGTGATGACCAGTTTAGGTTATGCCGAACCATATGCCCATATGGATCAGAAGAACAACTTTTTTACGGTTTCGGTGCAATACTTTGTGACCATATGTCACTACAAAATAGATATGATTTGGTGGTACAACGGTTTGCCTTTGTTGTGTTTGTTCTGCTTAAGGACACGTAAGGAGGGTGAAATCTGAATATACCAGGGAACCTAAATTGATTTAGAAATTACATGAGGAATACACAACTGTGTTTTGTGCGGCACATTCGCATGGGCTAAGCAAAGTCTGTATTTTACTTAAATTTACTGAACTTATCCCCCCCAATACGATTTCAAGGCTCTGTCAAAACTTTTATTTACAATTGCCAACGCAGCTAATATGGCCCCAAATCTCAGATTATTAGAAATTATTAGAGGTCCCCAGGTAATACTAGTCCTGTGCAAATACTATAGATACTTTTTTCCCACTCACACTGATATCCTGTTGCCACGCCTCTTTTGAGCAAAGAAAGTGTTTATAATTAGTAATTTAATTAAAAAGCTCAAGAAACCTGTTCGGAAGAAAGGGACTTTCACGTTAAGTAAAACCAAACGAAGGAATTCAAGAAGTGGAATGATTGTTCACGCATTTTTCTCAGATGGAGACTTGTAGTCAAGGTGGTTTATTGACAAGTGAAACCAGATACAAACACACGTACAGCTTATTTTATATTAGCTGAAATCGTTTCTTGTCTTCTAATCAAATAGGAGATAATGTCAGGGTTAGAAATTCACAATATCTTTTGGAATTACAACAGATGCTTTTCTGCCTTGGTTGCTTGTAATTATAGTCTGAAACGTGATGTAAACGCAGCATAAGCTCTGTGGGCAGAGAGAAGTTTCAAGTCACTTCCATCCATCCATCTCCTGGGATGTGTGTGGTTGGGCTGAGGTCAAAAGGTCCCTAAAGTGACTCAGTTTATGTGTATGCGAATGAATGCTAGCGTGACTGAGTGTGGGACCGCTGTCACCTGTCACGCTCTTATCAAAGTCCATTCATCGTGAGGGCTCTGAGGGCTCTGTGACGTCAACTGAGAACTAATTACTCAACTGGCCACCACACAGATGAGTCCTGGAGAAGAGAGAGGTGACTAAGTGTGTGAGTGTGCAGCTGGGTGTCTGTTTGCGTATGTGTGGGTATCTCTGCGTATGTGTGAAAAGAAAAGAGAGAGAGAAAGAGAGACAGACAGAGAGAGAGAGAGAGAGACAGACAGAGAGAGACGTGAGGGCTGAATGCCACCCTGACATCTGTCAAGGTCCAGTGTGTATTTGTCTGTGTGTATGTGTGTCCATGAGTGTGCACAAAGTAAGCAAAACAACCCCCAGAGTCACCTTGCAGCTATGCCACATGATGAATACACAGCGAAAAGTGTCATCCTCACTCTAATTACAACACCAGCATGCTCTGATGTCCAACTGTGACAAGCGGAGAGTGTGTGTGTGTGTGTGTGTGTGTGTGTGTGTGTGTGTGTGTGTGTGTGTGTGTCCAGTAAGCAGCGTCAGCACCATCTTTCCGGTCCAGTCACTGTTTGCGTGTGTGCAGGATGCCAAAGCAGCAGGTACACAGAGATGCAACCACAGCCAGCTAGATGACTTCACAGGCTGACTCTGTATTTCTTATACTACAGCAAACAACACCACATATACTGTACTGGTAATACATATCCCAGTTTAAAATAAGCTTATAGTAAAGCCATTTTCACTGACTGTGCTGCTCTAATTGTTAGTAGTAGTTAGGTAGATAGCTTTAAGCTATTTACCATTTTGAACGTATGTCGTACTTGAGTGTGGGTAAGATCCCCCTATACTTAAACATGACAGAAATTGTGTCATAATAATTAAAATTGCAGGTCGAGCGATGCTCTCCAGCACAGAAATACTTTTTTCCATGCTCAATCATTGAAATCAAAAACACAATCTAACATGCATGTGCTATGGGCTCACGAACACAGAAGCCTGAAAAACAAAGCGTTTGCAGCTGAGGCAACCTTTATTGAAGTAAATGGGGAACCATCTTTGAATACAGTTGATTTAGCACAAAGAGAAGACTCACACAGATGCTCACTCAGCCATAGAGATATCAAATTGGCTAGCAGTGCGAGAACCACAACTATAATTAGTATTTGAGTTGAAAAGGGAAACTAATAAGCTTGCAAGCTAATTTACATCTTGCTAACCCTGTTAAAGTAGATAAAAGGCCAAATACGTCACCTTAAAATGTAATGCCTCAGGGTGTTTGAGTTTGGAATCTGTGAAACGTAAAATGATGAATCAGTTTTATAATGTTTGGGTCACATCAGCAGGGCTGCTGGGTTGTACTCGCTCTTCCAACTGGAGTATCTCTACCCTGAAAATAATAATCATTTAATGATGATTGGAAAATGAGGTCACTGGTTCAAGTTGAAATACGTAATAATATAATGCTGTACAAAATAAACTACTATTTGCCCACAGTATTGAATTTGTCTTTCAATCTATTTTGAGTTAATTTACAAAAAAAAATCCTTTTTAGGGAGGAAAAGAAGCATCTGGAGAACCTTGATTAGATAAGAACGAAAACAGGGAAAAGTCAAAGCCTTATTTCCTTTGTGGTCTCTAATTACGTAACTAAACCATTTGAGCATGCAGTCCCCAACAATGGTCAAGATGCATTAGAGGACAGAGGGAGAGTGAGGGAGAGCAGAACAGCAGATGGAGAGAAGAGAAAATCAGACAGAAGGAGGCATGTAGCGAACCCATCAGCGCTCTGGACTGAGACACAACAAATTTAGCAGTACATCTGCTTCCACAGACATGTTTTCTCAAATACAATAAGGCTTGTGAGACTGCTTCAAGCTGTGGGTTTTCTATCAAGTCAGAGCTTTCCCTTGTTGCATTTATTAAAAACACTTAACACAACTCATATCTCTCATATATCAATACATCAGGTATAGGAGCTACAGTATGATATGGACATCAATCATGCCCGATTCTTCTGAAGGAAAATCTCAAATCAGACAATTGGAGTCACGTCTACACTCTGTCTGAGTATGCCCAAATGCAGGAACAGAATAGTTTAATTATAAAAAAACAACAGAAGAGGTGTCACGTGACCTAATGGCGAACAAGTTGGGCGTAGGAGGAGCTCTGTATAGTGCATTGCTGTATTTATTCTTTTCAAGATTCTGACCAGAGATATTTGATATTTGCAAGTTTAGAGGCGGCCGAGAGGGAGAGACTGGATGATCCTGCTGCTAGCAAGAGAGGGGTCGACATGCTTTGGGAAAAAAATGGAAGATTTTGAAAATTGATCCCAATGCAATAATGTCCGTTTTCTGGGCATCCCCGAGGGTAAGGAAGGAGGTGAAGTTTTTGGGGGGGAGCAGATTCGTGAGTCGCTGGAGAATAACGGAGAGATTGAGCGTGCACACAGAACCACTGGCCAGCAGCCCCAGGCAGGAGACAGACCCCGGACCATTCGGGCGAGATTCTTAAGAGCATCGGTGTTGCGGGTGGCAAGAGGCCATGGCAAAAAAGGGAATTGTCACACTGGGGAATATGTATCTCGTGGCATATTGAAATCCTTTGAGGAAGTGGTACAGAAATTTGGAATCCCCAGGTCTCAATCTTTCAGATGTTTGCAACTTCGCCATCTGTTAGTGGGGATTTTTGGATCCAGTTCTTCAGCCCCAAAGACACCAGAATGTTTAGATAAAGTGTTGTTGAAATATGGAAAAGGTCATGAGGCTTCCAGGTATTATTCTATGCTTATGCAGAACCTGGGGGATGGAGCTTGGACTGCCCTCAAAAAGACATGGGAAAGGGATCTGAGTATTACACTTGATGATGAGGAATGGGACAGAATCTGTAGGAATATTAAAACTATGTCACGCGATGTCAGGGTGCGCCTTATTCAGTTCAAGATTATGCGTCGCTTCTATTGGACTTCCTCCAGATTGTTTAGAATTGGTCCAAATTGTTGGAAATGTAAGACAGAGGACGGCCAATTACTTCATGTCCTATGGTCTTGTGATAACGTCCAGGAATTTTGGACCAGGATACAGGATAACCTATGTCGGATTGCAGGGACCCAGGTTTCATTCAGCCCAAGATTATTTGTTCTGGGAGATGGGTCAATCCTAAGAGGGATGGATAAGCACATAAGAAGCTGGGTCCAGACTAGTTTAATGATAGCCAGACAGATTATTTTAAGGGGATGGAGGAATGAAGGGGTGACTTCAATCCAGCACTAGGCTTGTGAGATGGCTAGGGTGGCGGCATTTGAAAAAATATGTATATATACATACTGTATGTTTATTTGGTTTATGGTTTATTGTCTATTGTGTTACTATTCTGTTGAGTGGTTTTGAATAGTATAGTTACTGTGGGGGGGGGTTCATGTTGTCAGATGTATGTTTGGTATGTTGTTAAAAATGAAAAATAAAAAAAACATTGTTAAATCACAAAAACAGAATAATATAAATGATAATAAATGATAATTATACTTCTAGAACTAGAATTGCAGTGGGAGAATTAAACACAGGTATCATTAACCAATTGTGTTCTTTAAATTAGACTCAGGGATGATACAACTGTTGGAGGTTAAGATGAAGCAGGCACTTTCTTTCATTTAAGGTGAAATCCTTAAATTTACAAATAGTTAAAATCAATCCCAGACATTGCCTCTTCTGGATCTGTGACTGAACGGAATAATAATTATCAATGGAAAGGTTTGGACTCACTTTGTAATTTTGATGAAGAAATTCACATTTACCTTGTCCTTTATTGTTGCTTTTTATTTTATTTGTTGCTTTTTATTGGTTTGTGTTTGTTCTGTATCTTTTCTTCTTCTGATTTACTGTAAGATGTCTGATAAAAAAAAATTGATAACAGAAAATATACTAAAACTATATAATTAAAAAAAAGGAATTTTCCTAAACAACTTTTTTTTACTTTTCCAAGATCTCAGCTTCCTCAGCAAGGATTTAATTACATTGTTTATGCGTTTGGGTACATCTAGTGAAAGGCTAGTGTTTTGTCTGATTTCACCAGGGATTGCTGAGAGCTGACAGGAGGGTCTGAAAAACTCTAAGAATACTTAAAACTTGAGATTCTCGAGCACCCATCTGTTAAGTGTGTTGTTATTTGTGCACTCTAATTTAAAAACCTTTTGCTGGTGTATGCCTGAGGTTACGAAGTGGAAAACCTTGAAGAAGGCTCCCATCCTTTAACAAAAGGCTGCAACTGACAACTGTGCAAAGTGGTTGCCGACTGCAAAAATCCTCATGTCAAGACTTAAGGGATACTTGGAATTCTACACTTGGCCTTTCCTCCCCCTGCCATCATCCACTTCACTCATAAATCATGGAAGGAGACCTACGGGAGGGATTAGCAGCTAAAACCTTGAGACTTAACAAGTCATTTCAAAATGGATCAGTTTCCAAGCTAATGTTCAGCTCATGCTAATGTTAGCATAGTAATGTCGGAAATACATTTGTCATCCCATTGATACTTCATCAGTGGAAGCAACTGCTTACAAAAGGGAGCCAACTGAAAATGATAAATTAGAGAGGACACAAACATATCATGTAAGGTAAATTTCATACACTATAATTCAGCATGTGCTTCCTTGGGGTTTCATAACTCTTTCAGAAGTTCCAGTGATTTGAAAACAAATGTGGAAAATTAGCATGTGATTTACTCTTAGAAAGTCATATTCTTGTTCTTACTTTGCCCTAAGTAACTGCTCATGTATTATTTGAATTACTGTATAATGTAATGACTTCTCAGTATGTGGGGAAAACGTCTCTCTTAGTGGGTCATAAATGTAATTAATCCTATGAAAAGTGATACTTTGAAACACTAACCCCCTATAGACTTGAAGGGTGGATGTGTTTAGATATGAATTATTTTATTAGTTTTTATGCAAAGTTGCAAGTTTCCATTGGTATAAAAAAAAAAATCCAAATGTCTCAATAATCATGCAGAATAATCCACTTTCCGCAGTCCTCTAGTATGGTCATTATGATCCGCACAATCATATTTTCCCCACAATTTGGCTGAATTAACTGCTTCTATATCCCAGTTCTCATGCACAACCTTGTCAAGTTTGCAGAAAGTCATGTGTTTGATTGCACGTTAGAATGCCTGGACCGGAGAGGATTTACCTAATTAGAGCACCGTATCTTAACAAATATATAAAAAGGATTACTTTGTTAGCATTAACGACTACAACTCCCATTCGGTTTCAAGAGTCTGCCTACAGTATGTGCCAAAAATGTATAATAGATGCAGTTGTTCACTACTCGAAAAGATTTTTCTATCTTAAAATAAAGAGAAACAATGAATAATAAAAATGAATAACTTGCAAGTTGAGTAGTCAGTGTTAAAGTAGACAGAAACCCGAGAATCATGTTCAGCTTTTCAGAACCAACGTTCTGAAAAGCTGAACATGCTTAGTACATTTTTTAAACTTATTACACAGTCCGAGAATCTGAGATGTGAGATTTTCTGTTGCCATTTTCTCTTCAACCCAGATGTATGACTGCACGACCAAAGAGGACATTTTATTTTGACCATGACTGCGAGTGTGGGACAGCACATGTCAGCATGCACATGTTAAAACTGCATCTCAGTGACGCACTATGGGCCAGTCCAAACACATCCCAGCATTTCAATTTCACACTGTGCAATTTATCAGATGTATGTATGTGTGTGTGTGTGTGTGTGTGTGTGTGTGTGTGTGTGTGTGTGTGTGTGTGTGTAAGTATTTGTGTTGTTTTTAACGCAACACAGCGGGCAACCTAGGAATGTCCTCATGTCCAGTTAATGTGTTTGGATGACTCTGAATCACCTGCTGGGTTTGGACATACTGTTTACACACATGCTTCAGCCATCCAGGTACAGTATGCATGCACGCACGCACGCAATGCACCTTTATCAAAGTGCTTCATTCTGAGTTTATTAAGATGCAAGGGCTCATAACTAAGCAATACAAAAGGAAGATACCTTAGTACTGTCCTTGAGGTAAAAAATAAAAAATAAAATAAATACACTCAAATAGAAAATCAATCCAAATATTTCAAATGATGTATTGCATTAGTGTACTGTACTTTGATCATGAGCCAAGATGTAAAATGGAGCTGTCTATGGTGCTGAACATGGCCCTTTGGCCTTGGCTAATGGCTATCTCTGATGGAACACACAAATATGAGTACATTTTGTGACAGCCTGCCCAGATCTACCCGTGTGTGTGTGTGTGTGTGTGTGTGTGTGTGTGTGTGTGTGTGTGTGTGTGTGTGTGCGCTAGTACTGTAGATGCACTGGTCTGGTCTCTGAGTTTCACATGTGTATCTGTTAGCATGCGTGTGTCCATGCTCGGCTCTGCCACGGTTCACCACCCAGCTTTCCGTTTCAGCAATAAGATGCCACAAGCAAGGCCATTACACACGATGTCTGACCCTTTCTAAATAACTTCATAAATATTGCATGGGCCTGCTTAAACAGGAGTCTGAAAAGTTGCGGCTTGGCACCTCACCGACGCAGATTCCATTAAGCCCGTTGCAGCAGAAAAATGGTGGGACAATTAATCTTTTAGGATCTGAGGCAGGGCAACAACAAATGCAAAAGTGAGAGAGAGAGAAACAGAAAGGGTATGAATTAATGGGAGAAGAGAGAGAGTGACACCTGGATGGTGTTATGAATGATGTAGAATCCAGCAGCATTGACAGCTGATTTAACCAAACAAGCTCCTTTACCTCCTATATCCAGACCACATCTGCACAGAAATTAAATATCTCAACAACCAAAAGGGAAAATGTCAGAACATCTCAAAACAAGGATATGTAAAAGTGAAATCCTTTGGCCTAAAAGAGACCTGCTTGCGTATTGGTGTCATTTTGTTTGGGTCAAATTCATGGGATAGAAAAAGACAAAACCAGAACATGAAAGGATGAGTGAGGATTACAAGTCTGAGAGGGACACATGTTCTTTAGACCCACAGAGAAGAAGGAAGAAAAAGATGGAGCCTGAAAGAAAGAGCATGAAGAGTGCGAACAATTAAACTGAAAAGAGAGAGAGAGAGAGAGAGAGAGAGCTTGAAGAGGCCAGCAAGGAAGAAAGGCAACTTCAACAACCACCGGCAAATCCAGAATCCCTCTGTCTTTCATCCCTGTGAGAAAACAGAGTGTGTGTCTGGCCTCTGCCAGAGCCATACTGGCATTTTACACAAACAGATAGCAAATGAGCCACTAAGACAGGTTAAGACATCAACACCGTTACCATTAATCTGCTGTCTCTTCTCTTCTGCTTTTATTCACAAAAGGGATTTGGAGGAAAAAAAGGGGGGCATTTAAGAAACAGAGAAGAGAAATACAGTACAGAATGCTTGTGATTGCTTTAATTAAGTTTTCACCAGGAGCTGGTCTACACTTTTAAACATATAAAGGGTGCAGCTACATTGACAGCATGCTAGCATGCTAACATTACATAACATACTCGGACACGTAAACTATTGTTAATGTAATTGGCAACACCTGTGCTTTTGATTGATGAAAAAAATGCACCAAGGTTTCTAATATTATTCTGACTCAAATACCACACTATCACATGTGATGATAATGATCCAGATACACAGACACACGCTCCAACATCCTCGTTAGTGTCAGGTATTTCATTGTTTCCCTGTTGAAAGGTCAACCGAATGATGACAGTCAGTATAGAGCTGAGGCTCATTTCTCTCCCTGCTTTCCTCTGGGAAAACGCACACTCATGCCCCTACGTTACACACACACACACACACACACACACACCAGTTTTTCTAATGACCACCCGTTACTCACCAAGCATTTACAACACCTGCCTGGCCCATGTTACATTTATCCTACTCTTACATTCATTAGTGCATGTTAATATACACAGGGCTAATGGGGTGCTTGTGAAAACGCACTTAGCTCTCTCTACAAGAGAAGATGCAGTGTAGCTTATGACAACGTTGGGACACACTGGCTTCCTCCCATAAGGATGAGATGCATATAATGCTCTGTGAGTGCAAGTGTGTGCAAATATTTACTGGAAGATTGTGACAAAGATGGATGGAAACATTACGATTTGGGACGCAGTGGATATGAATATATCAAAACGTATTTCCTCTCCTGTCCCTAGTGATTTCCTGCAAGGGATTTGTTTTATTGTCTATGCTTATAATGTTTTAATTGTGTGCCCGTAGATGACCTACTTGTGTATATGGGATTCCTGTTCTGTCTTAAACCGGGTGTATGTGCTGTTATTATAGCAACAGACAGTATCTCAAACAGATAAGTCATCCTCTGCAGGTTATAGATCATCGTAAGTCTTATCTGTCCACCCCATTTCGCTCGCACACACGCACGCACGCACGCCGGGAAACCAGGGCAATTACAATATGTTGGGGCAGAATTTGTAGGTCGGTTCCCCATTTTGGGACAAGTTTGGTTGCTAAATCTGCATTTTGATATGAATGAGGTCAAAGCGATATTTCTAAGCAATTTCGGTCTGCTAAGAGAGAAGATCAAAAGGGCATGTGCAGTGGAGCCACTGGGATAAAAACTAATGACACTGAATAAAAATAAAGCCCCGAGACACACTGCATGGAAAATAAACATGCCTGCACAAGTAGATGCACAGAAACACACAGAGTTAGGGAGAAAGCCACCATCACTAAAATTTTGAAAACTAAAGCTCAGTATGTGTGTTCACATGTCACACAGCTCCACAGAAGACGTTACCTGTCTCTCCAGGTCAAGACACACATGTTGGGTAAATGCATTTATGCAATAAAGTAGTGTAGACAGCATGCATTTGCCTTTGCTGACCACAGTATGTGCTCAGAATTGGAAGGAGGAGACGTTTTGCATTAAAGCAGAGTCTAGCGGAGATAAGAGCATATTAAGAAGGACAGGAAAGTTACAATTTGCTTAGAAATGTTTAAAAAAGTATTACTGCCCCTTCTTATCTTGTATTGAAATATAGCCTGGCACTTTTATCAGCAATGTTAAGGACAGATGAGAGACATTTGCATGACATTTCTCTAAGCATTTCTAAGGGAACAGATACAGAAGTGGACACTATAAGTCTAATGTCCCTTGCTGCAATTTGTTGAGTGAAGAACCCTGAAATGCAGCCAAGTCTAAATCTTCCATGAACAAAAAGACATGAGCAGATGAAAAGGGCAGTTTAAATTGAGCTAAGAATGCCGGCTCCCTCCCTACAGGGAGCAGCAGGGGTCAGTCTGGAGTGGAATGGAGACCAATTCGCCCATTTAAACAAGTAAAGACAAATGAAAAGGGCACATCAATTTGGAGTGGACGTGAGCACAGCATCTCTTTCTCTGCGCAGTGTGCCTCCCAGAGGCAGTATATTAGGCTGAAAGGGGCTCAATGGGGGCAAGGTGGATCACTAAATAATGAACTCCTGGCAGCACAATTACTGAACATAATGGCAGCTTTCATGCTCACGGGGATGGAATGTGTGTATTCATGAGTATGTGTGTATGGAGGTTTATATTTTTGTGCACATAAGTATATGCATCTCTGTGGGTAAAGCAGTCCGTGAGCCATTTCTCAAACTGTGTGTGTGCTAATTCTAAAGATATTGTGAGCGAAAGAAGTAGTACGATGAAGACGAACTACCAGCAACAGTACACAGAGAGTGGAAAATGTGTGTTGCTGATGTAGACTTACGAAGCTCGCCCACTTTGAGAATCTCACAGAGCATCTTGGTCAGCTCGATGCTGCTGCGGCCAAACGGACACTCGTGCTTGTCTTCTCGACTGCTGTTCTCCAGGACGATCTAGAAACACAGACAATCATATCAGCCATACAAGATATATCAGGACTGTATCTCTTCAGGGGTCAAAACATGGATAAATATTTGATGACGTGTTTTGGTGTATTTACTCTCTGAATACAACAACAGATGTGCCTGTGAATTAAAAAACTCCTAAAAATGTGATGACACTTCACCTAATACAGTATGTGGGTCAACTGCAACATTATACATTTATACTGTTGTGACTCAGTGGTTATGAGTGAACTCCTACTATTCCTGGAATTTAGGTAATATTAAAAGTAGCACGTCGATCTGTATCCAGATGCAGATTAAAGCTAGCCTGACATGCCAGACTCGCATCAAGATGCTGGGTCTGGGATCTCACCATTGATGGAGCTCAATCCGAGGGGCGGGATAAATGGTTGTCTTTCAAATTCTCTCTGCACGCAATAGGATAGCGTTACAACCAGGCAGAGCAATGAAAAAGGTAGCGAAGCTAGTTGATAGATTAAACTTTTGCCGTATCCGGTTGGCAAAACTCCGAACACATCTTCCTTTTTTAAGAATGATTTCAGTGCCGTTCTTTGTTCTTTTCTCAAAGAAAAGCTTAACTCCAAGTCTTCCAGAAGACTGCTGTTCCCAGCAGCAGCAGCCATAAGCCCGCCCACCGACTCTATACACGATGTGATTGGCCTGACCAGAGTTTGGTTTTTCCAGCTCGCAAGCCAACGGAGAGTGCCTACACCCCCCTGGCTGCAAAATAAATTTGCATCTAGATGGGTGTGTCTAGATTTGTAGGCCAGATTAAAGCCTCTATGTAACGAATCTTCATGTGATATTGCATCTTGCTGCTTTCATCCCATTCATTCTTGGTAGAGTCATACATTGGTGTCTGCGGTGGTACCTGTTTTGACACTACAACTTGGAGTTGCCAAAGACAGAAATGTTCAAATCCTACAGGTAGTACCTTTAAGATGTGAAATCATTTTATATTAAAATAACAAATATAGAGTATTTTGAGGCCTTGGCAGAGGATTGCACTCTCAAGATTGCTTTGTGGTTAGAAGTATATGTAAAATATATTTGCATTCATTTATAGTGGCGGGCTTGGCGCACTGAAGGTCATTTTCCCATAAACATTTCCATTATGGTTGAAACTATGAGTCAATATTTGACCTTATCTGACCCTCTAAACTATCTGCTTGGAAGCCAAAAAACATAAATGAAATCTCAACAGAAAAAATATTCACTCTAATTATGTGGATGGTGGCAGTGCGCCATAAATGAGGCCATCAAGGTCCCAATCATTTTAGTTGGTGACAGTTTAATTTGGGAAATTGGAGGCTGTGTTTCCTCACTCTGGTAAGGGCTGAGTCAGCACTAAGACATCTCTTTTCTCGCATTGAAGTTCAGAGACTATGAGAGTCACACACTATCATTATGACAAAGCGCGCACACGCACACACACACACACACACACACACACACACACACACACACACACACACACACAGATTTGCAGGTGTGGTGATTAAACTGCTGCATGTGTACCATGATCAAAAAACACATAAGTATAATCACAATAGAGTGCTGGACAGCTGCCATAAAATGGTTCAAACTAACCTGAATTAGCAAACACACTAATCACCAAACTAGTGAACGCCATCCCATTACATATAGTTATACTACATCATATGAGTCTATAACCCAGGAGCATAATATTATGTTGCCGGTCATGTAAAAATGAAGTTATTAGACCGTTGCTCGGGGACTGACGCTGAAAGGAATTTAATCATTTCTATCGTCTGGGCTGAGCAACTTCATGAAATGCAGTTTTAGCCGAAAGACAATTTGGGAACGAGCCAGAAACTACAAACAAGTGAATGAGCTGGAGGGAAGAAGGTTTGGTAGGAAGCTGAGGTGACGAGGCGAAATATCACACTATCACACTGTTTGTGTCTTTATAGGGTAGAACTGCAAAAAAAAAAAAAGTGTACGTATGCTCACCCTGATATAGGCGTCCTGGTGGTGTCTGGCAAAATACAACATGTTATCCAGAGCCAGCATGCCCGGAGGAATCTGGGTGAAATCCACAGCTGGATTCACATGGTTCTGAGAGACATAGAAGGAGGAGGGGGAAACATGTACTTTAACACATACATTCCATCACATCTTACTTTATTCTTTTAGGTATAATCCACGGAAGGCAACAGTCAGGCAATCACACTGGGAGTTACACCAGTACAACCACTTTCCTACTAGCAACCTGGGGTTCAAGAACCACACACCATAAAACTGCAGTATTCCAAGGCATGATTTTACTTTTTTGACTGACTATTCAGTTCACTATAGTATGAAAATTAATATATTTTATATATGTTTTTTTTCTTCTTGAAAAACAATGAAATAACTCATGGATTATATATCGGCTCTGTCCAGAAAACCATGTCAATCTGTATTTGGTGATTTTTTAGGATGTCAGTTAAACTAAAAAAAAAAAATGAAATGCTCTTTAGAAGGTTCAGATAATCGTCCTGTGTCTTAGGCACTAAAACTAACCTAACTGAATTATCCAAAAAAAATTGACATTGTGCTATTCACGAGTTTCCCTGGATAGTGATGCTATCTTAAAGCACACTTCAAGTCAAAATGTAGGAAAATGAATTGAAATTGATGGCTGTCTGGAAGGAACAGCAGTGAAACAAAAACTTACATTATGCTCAATACATAACATTATCACAATGTTGTGTTTGGCCTAAAACCACCAATACCCAAAATGTGAAGAAACAAACCCAAAACTTTGCAATAGCAAGCCTCTTCACTACCACCATGAAATATGCAGTTAGATGCTGCCTGCGCTGTCACAGTCCATCATTCTTAATTCCCCTCAGATATTGCAGAGAATTCAGTCAACTGATTAAATCCACAGATACAGATGCAAATACATCACTCTGAAGCTCATGTTGAGTGTAAAAGGTGAGACATGATGTTGAAGAGAAAAGCGACAGGAAGAGGAGGAAGGAGAGTGGAGGATGAAAGAGGAATGGAGGACACTGAGCTCTGCCTCATCAGTTTTGTAATTCTGCCTGACAGGAAGCAAACTTATAGGCTTAAAACAGAAACAGACACACGAGGACATGCATAACTTAAAACAATACCCTCATATGGACAAGTGAAAAATATTCCAGCATGTGCAACAATCCCTACTTAAAAGAACCACCTGAAGGCTTTAGGAGGCAAACAAATGATCTCATCAGTGATAAAGTATGTCTAGAGAATTATGGCGTGTGTGTGTGTGTGTGTGTGTGTGTGTGTGTGTGTGTGTGTGTGTGTGTGTGTGTGTGTGTGTGTGTGTGTGTGTGTGTGCGTGCAAGCTGTCTAGTATGGAAAGCAGACTAAGCCACTCCACACTAGTGGAGACAAGTCGGTCCAATTGTCCTTATCTTTACGGAGCACAGTGCAGTGGGAGTGTGGATGGGAAGAGCCCCAAAACAGCTCTGAGCTTACACCAAGCCACAGTGGATTTAGTTCAAGTTCTTATGCTATAGTTAGACCACTGTGTACAACACAAAGTCATGCATAAGATGTTATATATTCAGTTATTATTATTAAATATTAGTCAAATGGGCATTTTTTTCTGCAGATCTAGTACTTTTACTTTAAGTATATTTTGCTGATAAAACTTTACCGCTGATAACATTTATACCAGTAGTTTTTTTTAAATTGCCGTATTAGTACTTTTACTTAAGCTATGTAAAGGATCTGAATACTTGTTCCACCACTGTACAAAAACAATTTATCTGGGCATGCCTACACATACACACATGCTTTAATCTGCAGATTTTCATATCCAATTAAGAGGCATCCCATGTGGACAGACCGGCCTCGTGTTTTACTTTATGATCTCAGTTGTGTGTGTGTGTGTGTGTGTGTGTGTGTGTGTGTGTGTGTTAGCCAGAGTATGTCATCAGCGAATGAGTGAATTTATGAGACCATTTGAAACACATGCCAAACTTACAATGAACCCCAGCTTCTTGTAGTCCCGGGTGTACATGGATTTGCGTTTCTCGATGCTGCCACTGTTGTTGGGCTCACACTCCACGTCAAAGGCAATTCTCCGCAGCTCAAAGATGATGTCCCTCTGAGCCTGCACATGCAGAAAAGAATATTAAAGTGCTGCTCATAAGTCCATCTGCCTATTCTTCCTTTCACCATTTTATAATTTAAGAATGCTTCAGCCTCATCTCGGCTGTCTGGGGCCTTGCAGTGCCCAAGGCAATCTGGCCAACAGCCATGTCTCGCCACTGTTTTTATTACTTGGCCAACCTAAAATAGCCAGGTCAGGCTGAAACTGTCTATTTTTTCCTGAAAAGGTTTTCTTGAGTTGCTTGTTCAATATAGGCTACAATTAGACATGCATGTTCTGACTGCTTACTATTTTGTCTTGATAATGTCTCATTTTTTGAGACATTTCTAGTGATATTCTATATTTTTCTTACCGTCAACAAATCCCATAAAAACACCAAAACCAAATCCTACTAAAAGGAATTGTTGGTGCAGCAAAAGCCTGATATATCTTATTCCTCTGTGCTATAGAGCTCCATTGTTGTCCAAAAGCTACACCGTTGCACTGGGTGACATGTTCCTTCATTATGATGAACACGGGCACTGCAGGTTATTTTGAGTCAATCCCACATACTCTGTCTTGCTGTCAAAAATTCTCACAAAAGCACAAAATGTGTATCAACACGCAGCTAAAAATAGTCCCCAACAAATACACCATTTCCTCCTGTTTGAGTGACGTTTGCAAAAAAAGCCAGTGCCCAGCTGTTTTAGGAAATTAATCAGCCTTTTCATAAAAAAAGAAGAAATAAAACTATATTTTTGTGACCCGTTTTTAAAGATTAAAATATTGAGCAGCAACAAATGAATGCAGGGCTGATAGCATCAGATTGGCCGGAGAGATGGAAAAGTATTGAGAGACGGACTGACTAAAGTATTGGTTGGTTAATAGGATTTGTTGACAATAACAGATCCATTTGTCACCCATTCCAATCTGTGTCATTCACAGTCCCCCACCTGGTCTTGGGGATCCATCTTGGTCATCATGCGGTCCTCCAGCAGGTTAAAGGTGAGCACCTGCAGGACGTATAGCTGGTGGGCCATCTCATCGTTGATGGGTGTGGGGCTCCGGATCACGTTCTACACGGCATGGAGGACAAACAGAGGAGGACGAGGAAGGAGGGGGAGATAGAAGAGCAGGGGAGAGTAAGATAGAGAGGGGAGCAGAGATGTTAGATGTGCAAAGGAAAGGCGAAGGTGAGAGAACAGGTTTTGGGGTCAGAAAGACAAGACATGGATTTTGGAGGAAGAAAGTATGAGATAACAAAGGAGAATAAGAGGATTTGGGAGTGAATCATGAGGATTAGAAAGAACAAGTCAGATGAGGGAGCAGGAGAGGGGGGAAATGAGATTTAACACGAGGCAGAGGATGAAAGAGAGAAAAGGGAACAGGTGTGAGACAGTAAGTACAATAGATGAGAACCAGCGACGTTAGACAGAAGCAAAAGTGGCATTATCCTTTCTGATATCACACTGGTGCAGAGGCATGAAGCCAAACAGAGATAAAGACAGGCAGAAAAGGAAACGCAGAGAGGGATACACTGGAGAGGTAAAGAGGAGAAGGGCATGGTTAGACTTACACTGAGAATGATGGAGCGCAGCTGTTTCTGGGCAAGAATATGGGCCATCTCCTATAGAGGGAGAAAGAAAAGGAGGGAGAAAAAGAGATAAAAAGACAGTATTTGAAAGAGCAGAGAGAGGCAGAGAGAGAGTGAGAAGATAAGACACAACAATATACCAAAAACATTTTTTTTATTTTTAGGGTTTCTATGTTGAAATGAGATATGAATGCGGGCAAAATAAACAAAAACTGACCGGCCATAGAAAATAAGAAAGCCATCCCAAAGAAGAACTTAATCTTAAAACGGAATACTAAATGCCCTAACCAATGCCTTCTACGGTGCATACTAGAAAGTGTGCTAATCAAGGGTGCACTTACTGTCAGGGGTCTATTTAGGATGTCCACAATGTGCTCATCAAACTACCATATCGTGTGCAGTGAGGAAAAAGTCAGAGACAGAGAGGGTGAGTGAGTGAATGCGGAAAAAGACAGTCTGAGAGGTTAAAAAAAAAATCATTTTCTGTCAGTGGTGCAGCTTGTGGAGGAGGAGAGGGGAGAGGCAATGGAGTCAGCAGAACAGTGGGAGGCTGGGGGATCATAATAATAGCTTTACTAATTGTTGAGCCCTTACCCCACACGCACGCACGCGCACACACACACACACACACACACACACACACACACACACACACACACACACACACTTGAAGACACAAAGTGAGAACCAATAGTGTCATTAGGCCCTCGCATGTTTTAAATGTGTCATCTCTGATTGATCTGCGTATAAAAGAACATGAAATGATGATCAGGTACTGCACCATAACATCACATCATAAAAGTGGCTCTCTGCAGAAATGAAACTGTCTGCTATAAATGTATACACATGGCTGCACCTGAGCAAAAGGAGACATTGTTCGCTTATCACCTAAAACAGCACAATTAGGTGGCTTAAAAATGGCTGCCAACCAACCGCATGAATCTGATTTGAGCAGACCCTTGTCACATTGACAAAATTTGCACTTTTGACCTCGGCCACACAAAAAAAAAGAAGCACGGCAACATCACAAGTGTGCTACAATCTGTATGCAGTCTTTGCATGCTGCATAGGAGAAAAGCTCTGGGTTAGCATAATTCAATATTAATGTCAAAGCACATCGCTGGACTCTATGGTGCTGATTCAAGGGATCATGTGATTAGCTACAGGGCAAAGCGTGATGAGCGAGTGAAGGAGAGAGATGAGTGGAGAAATGAGAGCATGGTTGAGAAACTATGTCACTTCTGCAGAGAGGAATGGAGAGAAGGGGAATGAGGGGGTTTGTTGGGCTTTTACACTTGCTTAAATCAATACTGTTGTACTAGATTTGACGGTTACGCTAAACTGGAAACGGATAATAAACACATGACACAAAAATAAACAAAAAGTACACTGTTACAGTACAAAAACGCTGGTAGATTCACATTTAAAGCTCACTCCACCATGGAAATGATGTACAGTACAGTATATGCAGTAAGTGCCGTGTGTGCACACTGCAGCCTCACCTGTCTCTTCTCCTCAGGAGCTTTGAGGAAGAGAGCATTGATGACAGCAATAGTGTAGGTCTGAATGTCTTGATCAGTCCTGGAATTACAAAAATAGCGCACACACAAGAATATTAACTATATGTATACCGTAAGTAGTTCATTATCGCCTACCCAGGTTGTTTGAAATGCATTTATCCCTGTGTCATTTATAGCTTAAAAAAAAATATCAACCAATTTAGTCTTCATACATACAGCCTACTGATCCACTTACCCTTGAAGATGTGGGATGAGCTGCCCGATGGTGATCTCTTGCGCCACCTTGTGGTAAAGATCCTGACTGTTGAGCACCATGGATTCCAGGATGGCCAGGGACCGCTGCAGCACTGCTGTGTCCATGGCCGACTTGTTCACGTAGCTGGCGATCTGCAGGAAGAACAGAGCAGGGGAGATAAAGAATCTGCAAAAAACACATAATAATTTATAAGATGTAATGCTTTAAAGAGATCAATAAAAAGTAATGGAGGACATCTAAAAAAAAAAAAAACCTTCCTTTTGGCACCTGGGAATATAAATTTAAAACAAAACTGCTTTTACTTAGTTGTTGTCACGTTCCATATACAGTAGAAGCTAATTAGGTAAATATCTGTTTGCAAAAAAAGTGACCTGCATATTATTTAGTAGCTTTTATTTCACTAGGATCATCACTAAACTATTTTGAAACATTAAGAACAGCCGCTGGTTGGCTAAATGACTGTATCAGGAGAAAATACTAAACTTACAGCCATGTATTAATCTCACAGACATTACGTGACTGTGAAATCTAAACTTTTCCAACAAATCTACAGTATAACAGCAGGATTATAAATGTAATAGTCCCCCTTTAATCCCTGCCCTGTTAAATGGGACATTTTCTTGGCTGACCTTCTTGATGAAGGCCACAGAGAAAGTGTCCCAGGAGACGATGCCATGGTCCATCAGCTCCACAAAGGCCGTCAGAGTGAAGGACAGCAGGTCGCCAAAACTACAGGGCAACACACACACAGAGACACACATAGACCATAGGAAACTTCTCTCCAGCAGATGGCTTGGAGCAGTGCATAGCTGCAAAGCCCAGATGGCTTGGAACATAACGAGGAATGAGCGGTCAGCAGAGACAGAGAGAGGTGGAGGAGAGGAGGAGGAGCGGGGACAGAGGAACATAAGTACATAAGATCAATGCTTCAACCAGGCTTGCTGAAAAAAGAACTGAGAGAGGGAAAAAATGGGAAAGAGGTTTTGCGATGCAATGCAGACAGACTGGCCTTCAAGAAACAGCAGGGGCCGTCAGAAGGCCAGCAGGAGCCGGGCAGCACAGAGCGGCGTTCAATCAGGACCAGAAAGCTACATAATAGAGTGAAGTCATGCAGTTACACAAATATCAGGAGGAATAAATCACTCCGCAAGAGTCACAGGAGACAAAAGCAGGGAACGCATTAAACAGCTGTTATATCCAAGACATATTACTGCTGGAAGTACTTAAAGTGCTCATATTATGCCTTTTGGCTTTTTCCCTTTCCTTTATTGTGTTATATATCTTTTTTGTGCATGTTATAGGTTTACAAAGTGAAAAAGCCCACCCCAAAGGGACTTACCATCTCCAACAGAAAACACTGTTCACAAACTGCTCCAAACTGCTCTGCTGTAGTCCAGCCTTTACTTCCGTGAAGAACTTGCGTCACTTTGTAACACGTTATGATGCTCGCCTAGTTGCTAGCGTGGCATCCCCTCATACTCTGCTTCTGACTGGGTCATAGTGCTGACCTAGCTACTGCACATGTGCGACTCCCAACAAAGATGGAACAGAAGTGCGATGTCTCACTCTGTAGCTAAAACAGAGAGCTCAACACACAGGGTAAAAAGAGGAGCTGCAGCAATGTGCAGTACAACAAATATATGGTGTTTTTTGAAAATTAAACTATGTAAACCTATTCCGATATAACCTCTAAATACAATTATGAAATTAGCATAATATAAGCACTTTAATGTGAAATTTAGAAATCAGCATCAGATATAGAAGTTCTAACTTGCTTATAACTTATAGTAGACCTTCAGATGCTTTATGGCTTCACCAATAGATTTTACAATAGTGATCTCTACTGCTTAACATTGGTATTGCAGAACCACCCAGCAAGCTTTAGTTGGTTCATCCTTTTTGCACCATTTATGTTATACCGTTGTACTTGCATTGTGTCAAGGTGATATCAAAATATACAAAACCTATGGTGCATAAATCTTAAATCTAAACTTTTACTGAGAAAGCAATAATCTTAATAATCTGACAGTTTTAATTCTGTAGTCAGTTTGCAGAGCTTAAAAACCATGAAATTCAGCAAAGGAAAACAAACTGAAAGAAAAAGAAATTGAAGAAACAGGCTTTCAGGACACAAATATTCCTACACTGGATCAACAGAGGGCACCATGGGTCAGTGTTGCTGCATGGTAGGTGATTAGTGAACAGTTAAATGGGCAATTAGTAACCCACAGGACGAAAATACTTTTGCAGATGGTACTGGGCATTTTTTATGACATACTGTATGCTACATGAAATCGTAGACATTAGAGGATAGATTAGATAGAGTAAAGAAAATCTTGTTGATGGATGGATGATGTTCCTGTGGTGAAAGAGGCTATTGGCTAATAATGTTCAAGTGAAAGTAATAAAAGAAGCTGAATAACCCCTCACAGTGAGCCCACAGACAGACTATCCCCTTACCCTGAGCAGCACTATTTAAGAACACCAAGATTAATTCAGGGAGACTTGTAGTAGAACTAATAATACATGTTGCTGCACTAAACCATAATAGAAAACAGCAATTGGTTTTAATAAATGTCTTATTTCATTGGGTTTTTAGAATTAAATCTTGGCTTTCTTTCAGTCTGTGTTTAAGAATTAGGAAGTCGTAGTTGCCCAAAACCACATGCAATTTCTACATGGAAGCCTGAAAGTGGCAATGTACATGTATATAACTTCCCATAAGCCACTGGGGCTAGAGTCTTAATCATGCAGACTCGGCCAGCAGGTTAGAAAGAGCACAGAGCCAATGACGTTACCCGGCCGGGGGGAAAGGGGAGGGGCTTACCAGGGCTTCATTATCTTCTGTAGTTTCTGATAGCGTCTGCAAAGATTTAAGAAACTTTGGTGTCAAAGGTTGGAAACAAACCAGCACAGAGCAGGGAACAACACACATCACAATCTGGTGTCAAGTTAATGTCACTGAAAGAAGAGACCAGACTCCAAGCAAGTCCAATCTATTACACAACATAAAAATGATATATTATTATATAAAATCAGACACAAGCAAACTGAAATTAAATGATATATTTCATTCAACAATAAACTACCATACACTGACCTACAGTGAATACATTTTACCAGTAATCCTACTAAAACAATAAAACCATGCCAAGCTGAAACACACAGCAAGCTTGGGTAGAGATGACAACGCACAGAAATGATCAAACAACACTATCATTGTCGTTGGGAATATTTCTTCGTAGTTCCAATAAAAAAAAACACTTAGCCAGTAGCAAGGACACCGTTTCTTGAAACTTCTGCTCAATATTCTAAATGTGATTTTTGTGCATTCACCTCCATTGTATTGGGCTGGCGACAGACCTCTCAGAGACAGACATCTCAAAACCTGTGCAAATACAACAAAAACTGCCTGCTTGGATATATATATATATCCCTAGACGTAACTAAAGTCTCCCTTCCCATCTTTTTGAAAGTAACAACACGTCTTAATAATAAGCTGGCTAAAGTTGCACTGCACATTCTGAACACCAACTGAGTCAAACCACATTAGAGGTTCCATGTTTTAGTCAGTAGAGGGCGATATCTGCCTTTCACTTGTGTGCAGCAGTCTGCCAACTTCTTTCCACATGAATCCAGTATACATTTCTGGCAGACGCATTAGATCACAGCACCGCTCTGCCCTCGAGAATCTCCAGCACTGAGCCTCTTGAATAATTACAGTTCACCAAGTTAGTTGGCAGGCATACTAATGAGTGTGTGTGTTTTGTGTGTGAGACACTGATACCTATCTGCGTGGCTGTGTATCATAAGCTCCTTCTGTTGAGATGGAAAAGTCTCTCTCTCTCTCTCTCTCTCTCTCTCTCTCTCTCTCTCTCTCTCTCTCTCTCTCTCTCTCTCTCTCTCTCTCTCTCTCTCTCTCTCTCTCTCTCTCTCTCTCTCTCTCTCTCTCTCCCTCCCTCTCTCTCTCCCTCTCTCTCTAATGTGATGGTAATCTACATAAAAACATATTTAATGAAAGAGCCAGAAGCAGAGTGGAGTCAACATCGGTGCTGCTGCGATGGCTCCTAGCAGTGAGATCAAACAAGGGTCAAATATTTGCTAATTTGAACATTATATGCAAAAAAAGAAGAGGCTTCAATGATTTCCTGTCAAAAACTTAAAGTGAGCATAATGCTGGAAGCGCTGCTCTCTCATACCCCGAAATAGGAGATCATTATTGTAAGTGGTTTCTGCTGAAGAGAAGACATTAAATATCTAACCGGAATTTGACCCTTTATGTACAAAACAATCCGGAGCATGAAAGGAGAATTATTTAGTGTAAGAAAGGTTTGTTCAATTTAGGAATCCTATCCAGCACAAATAATGTTTGAAATGCTTTGCAGAGTTCCCTGTATGTGTACAGCAGTGTGTGCTAGTGTCTTGTACTCAAGTGTTTTTGGTTTTTACTGTGCCTTTAGTAAGAGCATATTTGACCTTGGGTGAGTGTGCATTTACAACATAAGTGTGTACGTGGAGCCAACTCCTTACGCAAGCAAACAATTCTTCAGTCTGTCTTTTCTCTCGCTCGCTCGCTAAAAAAGGGATGAATAATGAGAGTTGCATGAGGCAGAAAACGAGAGCTTCCCAGACGGCTGCTGCTGCCCTCCCTGCCAGTTTGCACCGTATGTCTGCTTGTGTGCATGTGTTAGCACTCCTACAGCAACTTTACACTGTTTTTTTTTTACTCTGGCCGGAGCCTTGCACTCACACAGTATGCTACAGGCATGCACACACACACTTCCCACTGGCATCACGGCTGAGAAATTCCACCTCAGCGAAAAATGTCCACGCTTTCAACCTTCAGTTGAGACGGTCTCCAGGGCCACACACACACACACGCACACACACTCTCACACACACACACTTTTCGGATGTGCTGAACAGTAAGAAACCAGCGCAGAGCTCTTATCTCAGTTGTGTGTAATATCATTATCATGGTAAAAACAAAGGCAAACAGGAGCCCATGGGCATGTTCTTCTCAGCTTTTGGATGAGACCTTTAGAGTGTGTTACGGGACTACGGCCTAGCTGTGGATCCTTTGCAGATAGCCTCTTTAGCTATGTCGCAGGCTCAACTGGATGTAGCCTCAGAGATTGTAACCACAGAGATATTACAGACAAGGAATTGTGATTCGTCAGGTCAGGCTCCTTGTGTTTTTATCCTACAACTTTCTAATGCCGGTAGATATTGTTGATAGGGAAGACAACATCAAGCAAGTTGAAGAAATGCTCAGTAATTTTCTCCTCTTCAGCATGAAAGACATTTTTGATGTTTAACAAAGATATGTATTTCTAAGGTAGTGAAAGAGCAGATTACCTTCGCTATCAGTGATTGCACGGCAGCAGTTTTCTTTTCATTCGCGAGACAACAAAAGTTTCCAAGTCACAAGGTGAATGTAAGAATGGAAACAAAATTACTTCAGGAACATGGCCTGATAATGACACATTGTTGCTGTGGTGCCCTAAAGTATGCTGAACTACAATAAATTCCCAAACCAAAGGCCTCTGCAGTGGGCCAGCTGTAACCCCTGATGCCAAACCATAAATCCAGCTTAATACGATGATTTGAGGAGTGTTACTGAACTGAAAGCAGGTCCGTCAGCTGCGTTGAATTTAAATAATCAGACTGCACAGTGCACCTTCTAAAACTAAACTCAGATACTCCAAAAACTCCACCTGATAACTAAGAGCTAGACATTCATTGCTCAAACCCACAGTCGACTTAAATCAGGTTAAATCAAACACCTTGAGCTGAGTATATTAACCATGGGGAATCTATATACTTCCAATCTACTACGGTTCCCTATCATCCATATAATATTCATATAAAATTCATCACACAAAGAGGAATGAAAGGTTGTCTGAGGGGAGGAAAATACTGCAGCGATGGAGGAAATCCAAAACAACAAAAGAGATGGACGGACAATTGACTTACTCAGTCCCACTCTCCACCATCTGAGTGAGCAGGGAGATGCCATCTAAGTTGATGAACTCTTGGGCGAAAGTGATGTCCCTTGACGCGTTGGCCAGGTCCTTCAGAGACTCCAGCTTGGCATCCATGCTGGACGACTGGATCCGTTCATGAAGCTGGACTGCAGTCTGGTACTAGAGTGGAAAGAGGTGAGGAGGATGGAAAATAATCAATAAAAAAATACCATGGGATAATAAAAATAAAAAGTTTTCTCTATGTGCATCCACAATGATCAGTGTGTTTAGGAAGAGTAGTGTTTGCAAAGAAATAAAACATACAGGAGAACTGGTCAAGCGCAGGATTGATCCGTTCTTAATGTCATTGCGATTCTGTGGAGATTTACCAAGATAAAAGAAAATGTTAGTGAGCACTTGAGGCCCATTTGTACCTTGGAAACTGCTGCTGCCTGGAAGTTAAAAAAACAATACAAATAACCAAACCTTTTCTGTGATGTAGAAATTTGTGGCATCAGCAATCTGTAGAGCAAAGTTTTCATGGTTCCCCAAGGACCACCTAAAAGCCATTGGATGGAAAGAAGGGGAAAAAAAACATTGCATAAGTGGTACTAAAACATCTTGTGTAAAATACAGCTATTATGATATAAGTATGGAGATTGAGAAAGAAGGCTTTTGCAAGAAGCCGTAAGAGAATTATTTTCAAATCCGAAAGCATGCAGACTTACCCTTCACACACTTCTTTAATGATGGCAGAGAGAGGCTTTTTCTGTGGAGAAAGGCAAAACTACATTTAGTCCACAGTCCAGGTTCCTAAAACAGTAGTCAACTCTGAGTTAGCTGCAATTATTTTACATTACGGGACTGGCACAATGAAAGGCTGTTCTTCAGGAGCCTGTATTTAACTGTCCGACTGCTGATGTGGGATCACTGACTATGTCCGTTGCACCATTTCATTCAGTATTATTGTATGTGAAACTGCTTCCAGATGAGCAGCTGTAATATTGTGATGGAAAGTAACCAAGTAGCTTTATTCAAGTACTGTTCTACAATAAGTTAGAGGTACTGTTCATTTTCTTGGCTACTCTATACTATATGAGGAAATACTGTACTTTTTACTCCATTGTAATGATTTGATATTAGAGGATGGATACCCGACCCGAGCCCGACCTGAGCCCGGCCCAACGGTACCTGACGGGCCGGGCCTGGTTCGGACAGATATTTAGAAATGATGTTCGGGTTCGGGTCGGGCTCGGTCACATCAGCGCGATAAGCATTGAATATTTTAAATTTAAAACTGCTTATAATGTAACTTAGCTTGGGCCATTTTTGTTGGGGGACTTTCGTCAATAGTAAGAGTGATTTTCATTTCAATAAGCTGCTTTTGTGTTCACTTTCATTTTACTTCGCTGGGGACACTCGTGTTGATTTGAATTTCATTAAGAGACCTAGGCCTAGCCTTCATGACCTATGGTCATGACCCAGCCTGACCCAGCCTTCATGACCCAGCCTTCATGGTCATGACCGAAAGAACAAGATCCAGGGTACAAGCGGCCAAAATGGGTTTCCTCAGGAGGGTGGCTGGCGTCTCCCTTAGAGATAGGGTGAGAAGCACAGTCATCCGTGAGGAGCTCGGAGTAGAGCCGCTGCTCCTTCGCGTCGAAAGGAGCCAGTTGAGGTGGTTCGGGCATCTGTTAAGGATGCCCCCTGGGCGCCTCCCTAGGGAGGTGTTCCAGGCACGTCCAGCTGGGAGGAGGCCTCGGGGGAGACCCAGGACTAGGTGGAGGGATTATATCTCCAACCTGGCCTGGGAACGCCTCGGGATCCCCCAGTCGGAGCTGGTTAATGTGGCTCAGGAAAGGGAAGTTTGGGGTCCCCTGCTGGAGCTGCTACCCCCGCGACCCGATACTGGATAAGCGGACGAAGATGAATGGATAAGAGACCTAGGTCCACAGAACTTCTTGTGTGAATTTTTGGGATTTTAGCTTGGGCCATTTTTGGTAGGCCTATGTTAATTTAATTTCAATTGGCTATATGATTGGGCCTCTTGTGCGCGCCTGTGTTAATGTGCGCTTGTTGCCCCGTGGGCGATCTGTTGACATTTCCTACAGTTGCTTAATATAAGCGGGCTTTCCACACAAACAAACGTACATGTGTCATTAGTATGAGAAAAAAAATGAGATTTTAACTGTGTCGGGATCGGGTCGGGCTCGGACATAAATATCTTAATGCCTGTCGGGCTCGGGTCGGGTTCGGTTACTGCTCTGTCGGACGCGGGCCGGACTCGAACAGAAGAATGTGGCCCGATCCGCACTCTATTTGGTATATAGAGTTACAAGTTACATAAAAAACACATGCTCAGTTTCTAGAATATTATGTATTTTTATCGATTAAACTATGGTAAGGCTGGTTATTGTTTATATCAATTTTCCATATCTGTGCTAATACTGTATGCACTCGGGTTTGGATACATTTTTTGATACCTCATTTTGTGGGACATAATGACGCCTTTTTTAATTAACCATTTTCCCCCCATTTAATAAAACATGCCAAACTTCTCAATGCCTCAGTGCATTTTCAGTTGCATTATGGGAAATCCTTAATATTGAACAATACTTGAGACTTAAAGTCAGGATAGTCTGCCTCTGCTGCTCCAATTCTGAACATCGTTTTATTTTATTATTCTGTCTTCTGTGAGTCTCCCAACTTTATCAAGGGGCAATGCTCAATCTCTGGAGTTCCACTTTAAAACTAAAGTATACTGTAGCTACTTATACTCAAGTAAAAGATCTGAACACAAGACTTCAGCCACAAAAATCACACAGTTAAAACTATGCACGCAAACACACAGACACACACACACACACAATGTGATTGACACACAATTTAATGAGCATCTGTATACAGTCACAATGTACAAAGCATTGTGAGAGGCTGCTTCAAATTGCAAAATAGTGATGAAGATTTACAGGGCGAAGATAATGGTGGCAGGATGATGGGCATACAGTATATGACAGGTAAAGAAAGGCAGAGACGTGACAGAAGAAGAGGGTGGGCTTTTATGTGAACAGAAGAGGAGTGAGGAGTACGCAAAAAATGAGGAGTACGCAAACTAAATAATATGGAGCGAAAACAACAGCAAACACAGCGGGGGAGAGTGAATGACAATAGTGAGAGAGAGCAGGAGAGTGGTTGTTGAACAGAGAGAATAAGGGATTGGAGGGAAATCAAGAGCTTGCAAAGTACATATGTTTTAACTAAATATCTGCTTGCTCGCCACTGTTTTCATCCTCAGGCTCTCTAGGACCTACAGTGAAGCCAAAAGTACTACTACAGGGTATCATTGGGTTTCAATTAGCAATTTTAAGACATTTTTTTTGTTACCTGGAACTGAAGTTAAGCCAAAAGAATGTTTAGACAAATTAAAAACAAAAACAATGTATTGGTATGTCCTGTACCCTCTGATGATAAAATATTGATAAAGAATCAAAATTACGCAATAATATGCAACATGCAAGAACGTGAATACTACTTAAATAATCCAGGTTTGTACCGCAAATGTTCAGTATTTCTTAGTTCCACTGTAGCTTTTTTTTAATGAGCAAATTATTAATATGCTCAATCATCAAAGAAATAGCTAAGGTTTGCTATATTTTAAAAGACATTAAAAAAAATTGCGCATTGCATGGAGCTATTTCCTCTCTCATACACAATCAAAGCTTTTCCACATGTTGTATTATTAATAAACTAATACATTTAAATTTGTGGCTATTTAAATAATATAAAAAGGTAATAATATAGTACCACGTGTGCAAAACATTTTATAACGTGCAATAAGTAAACATGGTACTTTGAGTATTTGATGTCTAGCCTCTGTATTACCAAACCTTGACAGCAAACCTTAGATCTAAATAATTACTGTCTGATCAGGTATTTGATTACGTTCTACAGTTAGACTTACCCTTAGAAGCAGGTGGTTGACGTTTTCTTCATTTTGAGAGGTTACCTTACATCTGAATTGCATCTCAGAGATTTAGCTTATTTAAGATAGATTTAAAGTAATAACATCATTATACACAGCCTGTTTTAGTTTATAAATCATTGGGGCGGGTTTGGTTGCATTTAACACTAGAAATAATCTGAATTAGTTTATGTTTTCCCCAGTTATCCTATCCACAACTCTTTTCTCCTCTCCTCTTCTAATGGCCTTCATCTGCTCCTTTTATATTACCTCTGAGCTCTGAACACATTTTGCTTTTGCCAACCCTTTCATCATCCAGGACTTACAACACATCCACTATCCCATCTACTCTTCCCCTACTCCATCACATTTCCCTGTCTGAACTCCCACCACATCTTCATCTGCCTTACCCTTAGCTCCACTAAAATGTACGACTGTAATAAAGTAAGGAATATTTACCTTTGTGTATTGGCATTAGGGTGAAAGGCTAAGCTGTAGTCTACAGTATGATTTTTAAAAAATCTAATGTTTAGTGATTCTATACCGTCTGTGAGCTCTTGGACTCCAGTTATCTGACTCCTTTTTAACTGGGAGGATAAAAAGTGCACTCTCTTTCTTTCCATTACTACACACAAGGATCTATTTAGTTGCATATTTTTCCACTTCTTAAACATTTTAATTTTTCTGCTATTCTAGAGTCATTATGTGTGCGTAATTAAACATTTCCCCTAAGAGGCCATTAAAATGGATTCATTCTTATTTTGGGTTTCTTACACATTTTGTCCCTGTCTGATTTACTTAACTTATTTGTTATGGATGATTATGGTTTGCACTGTAATGTATATCAACAAATAAACAATTCATTCATCAGCTGAAGAATGTGTCATACATTTGCAATCTATAGTTAT
Source organism: Sander vitreus (assembly GCF_031162955.1). Classification (NCBI taxonomy): domain Eukaryota; kingdom Metazoa; phylum Chordata; class Actinopteri; order Perciformes; family Percidae; genus Sander; species Sander vitreus. The sequence continues at coordinate 16,827,271 of NC_135868.1, forward strand.
GAAAAAGAAGTATATTACAAATACATTTTTTTTTAAAAACATGCTAAAAGGATGGCATGCACAAGATTTTCCTTTTTTATTTGTAATATACTTCTTTTGTGTGCATTGGATTATATAGATTATATCATATAATCTATATAATCCAATGCACACCTGGAAGAGAAGTGCAAAGGAAAATTAAATCTTATAAAACTCCCAAACACTTTGAGCACAAAATTGATTAAAGCTGCTAAAACCAATGGTTTAAATATTAACTATATATATATATATATATATATATATATATCGCTGCTCCCGAGTTACCAAAAAAATCAGTTAATGCAGGTTTAAAGAAGTTATGTTTTCGTCAGAACTTTGTTGTGCATGACACCGATATTTCTATACCATCACCACTGTTTTTAACATAGGTTTAAGATCTATTTAGTTTTATACTGCTTCACACCATACTGTATAAAATACCATCACAGTTTGTTTCCCTTTAGTCTCACTTAAATTATCCTCCTCGTTTCCAAAACGTATTTTCTACCTGCAGACATCAACAGCCCTTCCACCTTGTCCTTCCCCTGATTTATATTACATTTCTGACAAACAAGAACAATAAAATGCTTTTTACAATTGTCTGCACTTGTACCAATTCCCCAGCGTTCCAACACAAATGTCAGACTTTCGTGCCTATGAAGGCATTGAAGGTATTTGGAGAGATACAGAAATAAATCAATGATTTGTGCACATACAAACACACTACCTAAACAACCTTCTAAACGCACAGTGCAAAGGAGCAAACACAAACAAAAATCAGAAAAACAAACATATGAATCCCCATACAAATTGATAAAAGTATACACACACTAACAAACAAGTATGCATGTTGCCACACAAATACACCCACGCACAATTTCACTTATGCAGAGTACCCACGTAAACAAACAAAAAAATACACGCACAAATTTGCATCCATACATACACACACACACACTTTTTTCTGGGTCTCAAGACAGCGTGAGCAGCTGAAGCCCACTCCCCATCGCATGAGTCAGACAGCCATATGCTGCTGCAGGGTATATTGTACAGAGGAGATGCAGAGGGAGGAAGAAGAGGTGGGGGCTGATGGTGGAGGACAAGAGAGGAGGAGGCACAGTGCAAGTTTCACTGTTGTAACAAAAGACGGGGAGGAGGAGTGAGAGGGGGAATCGAACAGGAGAGAAAGCAAAGGAAGATAAGGAGGAGGCAACAGATAGGAGAGATAAGAGAAAGACGACAGGGAGAGAATTAGAGAAAAGCAGAGAAGGGGAGGAGAGGTGGATTCCTAAACATGAAAAAAGGACCAAACTAGAGCTAAAGAGGTCAAACCCAGAAGCACATGTACTCCGTAGTTCAATGTTTCATTCAGTGGTTCATTCATTGAGAGGGGCTCCAGTTGCCACGGTGACACAGCCTGTACAATCATTAGCCCATCCATGAGTCACACACACAAACACACACACAGACACACACACACACACACACACACACACAGTATGTGTAATCAAACAACGTAACAGTACACATGTCATTCACCCCACACAAGGTAGGCATTTTTTGGGCTAATTATTTCATTAGCATGTCATCCGATGTGACACTAATGATCGCTGACACACATATTTCCACAAAAATAAAAACACTGGTATTGTTAAAAATCCACTATTTTGACCATGATTTACATCAACCACATTATGAAAATCTGTGTTTTTTTTATTATGAAATCCATATTCAGTATTAAATACATATTAATAACTTTAGATAATAAAACTACTTATCTTTGCATTTAGACACCTACCTGGTCTATCTCCATGAGCTTGGGGAAAGCCCCCGGCCACTCAATGGCCACCTTGACAATGTCTGCCGGCGGCGGCATGGCTGAAGGGGGGTTGGGTGGTGTGGGTCTCGCTGCCTCACACCTCTGTCACTACTACTGGAGGTAGCTCATCCAAACCTGCAGGACAAGAGTGAAGAGAAGGAGAGGATGGAAAGAGTGATGAAGTAAAACAGAAGTGGATGGAAATATATATATAAAAAAAAAAAGAGAGGAACAAGAGAGAAAATGGGGCACATTAGTCAAGATCTTTTTATTTTCAGTTGGTTTCTTGCATTAGCATCCTCTAAATTCAAAGAATATTATGTATGACTATTATTAAAAGGTCAAGAAGGGAAGTGCTGAAAAATACACAAGACGTGAGTACAGTGCAGCACTCTGGAGACTGCTTATCAGCAACTGGTAAATTCACATTGGCTGTAGAAGCTACTGAACAGCTCACAGCCTCACACCAATAATTCACTTTTCATACAACATTTAGGAAATGAGTCAATTGACTTACTTACACCAGTTTACTGTTATTTGTGCAGATACACTCAAAGTATATACTAAGCAAATCATGCTCATTCCTGCAAAATACTAGTGCTTAAAATCATATTCAAATACACACTTTAACTTTTAACACCCACTTATTTAAAGCAATAAGCAAACTAAAGCAAACAGATTTTATTCGTCCTCTGAGATGACTTTTTTACCAGCTGCAACCTAATTTAATTTGCAGTTGTTGACACAAAGAACATTAGGACATGCCGGTGGGGCCAGATACACTCAAGAGCTTAATTCAAATCAAAGTTTAACTGCAAATGAGGTCACAGCAGGTAAGTGAATTTAAAAGGTAGTGTTTTTTTTAAGAATTACTTTACTGGGACTTTGCCTAAGTTCAGTCATTTAAAAAAAAAAAAAAAAAAAACATCCAGCAGCAATTTGCTATGACTTCCAGAGGGAAATATTTGACTCCTTTTAGACATTTTCACATTAATAAAAGTGCAATAGTCCCACTAACTGCAGTTTGAGAGATAAAGCAGCTCCAGAAGTGATGTAGCAGCACTTTAGCCACAATTGCCAGTAAGCATGCAGGACAGCAACAGCATAAGCAGAGTATTCCTCCAATTTTACACATAAGGTCAGTTTACTCATGGGGAGCACAAAACAGCATTTGGAAATGTAAATAATGTCTTCTGTGGTTCTGTATGTGCACTGTTAATTCAATTAATCAAGTGACATCACCATCTTGGCTTGGGTTTGGAGTAAAGCCTAACTGATAAATGGGCCAGTCTGATATATCTGCTGTTATAAGCATATCCCAGATATATCGTATTGTGTGCATGTTAAGGGAAATGTTGCATTAAAGCAATGCCAAAAATGCGTTTGAAGTAATTAAGAAACAGTGCATCCAAGTTTATTTTTCAAATGTAAAATGTCTTGCTCATTATATTTCTTGGTCAGAACCTTTTAATAGTCAAATTTAAGGGATCCTTATAAAATAAAATGTGTGTGTGTGTGTGTGTGTGTGTGTGTGTGTGTGTGTGTGTGTGTGTGTGTGTGTGTGTGTGGCCCTGCTCATGGTGTGCTGGTGTGTTGAACTGCTGTGTCTCTCAATTACATTTCAGCCCATTTTCAAGGGATTTACTGTGGCTTTCAACAATGAGATAGAGGGTGTGTGTGTGTGTGTGTGTGTGTGTGTGTGTGTGTGTGTGCGTGTGTGTGTGTGTGTGTGTGTGCGTGCGTGCGTGTGTGCGTGTGCGTGTGTCATCACCAGCCTAAAAAAATCAAAAATCCAGTATCTGTCAGGCCAGAGGTTGGACACCACTAAAGCCTGCTTTACAAATAGTGTGGGGTTGAAATGTCTGGGTGTTTATCAGGCAGAGAGGGCATTCTAATTATTTCTTGTCTGTATTTTAAGTTTCCCCCAACTTTATGGTGCAATATTAATATCTTTATTTTAAAACAAGATGAGGTAAAATCAGGAGGAAAGATGCTAGGGAAATTAAAAACAGGAGGCAAAGGAAATGAACAGAAAGGCGACATGGAGGGACCAAGTGAAAAAGTGAGATAAGAGCATTTGTTTGACAGTCATTTTTCAGTGAGCCACAGGTACTCGGAGACACAAGAAATAAAGATTGCCATGTCTTTCACTGGCCAAAACTGAAATAGCAGAATCTGTATCTGTACTTGCAAACATGTGTACCTTGGTTCATACGCATAGCAACAAGCACACTGACACTGACTCCTCTTTGTGAACACACAAAGACACAACCTCAAATATTGAACCTGTAATCCTGGTTGGCCCCTCCCTGGCTTCTGTCCCTCTGCAGAGAACTCCTGTGATATCTGACAGAGGCAGCCAGCTTGACCTGAAACCCTGTGGCTTTCTAAAATAAACCAGTTAGAAGTCTCATGGTGGAAAAACAGCCAAACCACAGTCACTCGGGGGGAACTGGGTAAAGCCACTTCTGTGTGCTCGCAGGGGGTTATCAAGTGGAAAATGTACCATAAATATCACTAAAACCGACTGAGGAAGGCATCAATAATTTATCTTTCTAGCCTGCTTGGATCATCCTAGTTCCTGGTTGGGATCCTGTTTACATATTTAATCTCAATTCATAATGCAAAAAGATTGGCTCGGAGTAATTCCTGCGAGAAAACTATTGAGCAGAATAGTGCTTGTATATACAGCATGTGTGCATGAACACAGGCAGAATAGTGAGTGATGCAATGTCTGTGCACAAACACTGACCAAAATTGTTTTTGTGTGCATGTCTGAAGTATGTGTGCTACTGTACTGTGCACACAGTACTGTGTAACTATTTGTATGCATGTGCTAGATGAGCAGGTATTAATCTAAAGATAGTTTACGTAATGAGATTGGCCTGGCGTTGAATGTGAGTCACCCCATAATGATCCACATAGCCTTTATTCAAGGGTCTGTTGCCATGGCAGCTGCTGCATCAATAGCTCGAGATGTGGATGCATCTTTCTTTCCAAAGCGTGTGTCATACTCAAGTCACAACTTCCCAAATATGACTCACTCCAAACCCTCTGCTTTGAATTTCAACCATTGATAATGACCGAGTAGGTTTATTGAAGATTAGAGTTGTTTAACGTATTTTAAATACTTTGTGAGACACTTCAGTTATGTTCAGTGTATGCAGTTGTGTATCTCTCCGTTTCCCTTTCCCTCTGCCTCTGCCTCTCCCCTGCAACCTTATGCAGAGAAATATCGCTTCTGGTCACCATTCTTGGAAAAGCAAGGTGAAAAAGATGTTGAGAGAGCAAAATGGAAAGAAAACACTGAGACAGAAAGATATAAACATCTGGATGAGCACAATCCTGCACACATTATACTTGATAGACTACCTGCTGAAACACAAATGTATAGTTTTAAGAATATCAGCAGCACCATCCTGTGTATTCCATGTTAGAATAAAAGACAAGCCTTATTGTACATACACACAGAATGTGTGAATGAGTGATTCATTCACTTATGTTCTACAGATAACAGCATGTTAGTCATCTATGCACAGAATATCATCCTTCTCAATACTGACTGAAGACAGAGAGGCAGTCAGTGAAAGCTATAAAAACGCCACTCTTGAGACAGAGTGTAAAGATTTTTAACCAGGCTATAGCGGCATGGCTGTAACTATTTCAATATCGGTTTGAAATATCTCAACACCTAATGGATGGATTGCTATGAAATTTTGTAGAGAGAGTCATGTTCCCCTCAGGATTAACTGAAATAACTTTTGTGATGATCTGACTTTTCAACTAGTGCCTTCATGAGGTTTACATTTGTGGTTTCTGACTGAAATGTTTTAACAGCTTTTGAATGGATTGTCATGAAATTTGGTTCAGACATTCATGTCTTCTTCACGATTAGGGTTGGGTATAATTTGGGTTTTTACCGATACTGGTGCTAAAACTATGCTTTTAAAACATAACACGAGTTTACCTGGTGCAGTTTAATGCACCATTAATTCCTGTCAGTTTTGTTTCTCCGACATCTCAGACTGCGGCAGTAGCCATGGTGTCTCGAAAAGTGCAGCTAGGCTACGCTGTTTCTTTAGCTGCATACTGTTGCACGTCCCGGTGTTGGAATCCTTTCGAGAGAAATATAACCACACTTCAGACTGTTTAGGTTTACGGATTTTATCTGGTTTAAGTCAGCTACTAGCTAACGTTACCTGCTGCCAAGTGTTATGTTAACTATTGTCACGTGCAGTGAGGCTTCTGTTGCCTGTAATGTCCGTTTCAGAGCACCAGAGGGCAGCACAGGCATGAAATGGCACAAAAATGAAGCACCGAAATCTGCTATGCCATTTCGTCCAGTAGATACGGGTGAAATAGAAAGATTTTGCTAACGTCACCGAACCCTACTCACAATGAATTATACCTGCTAAACTAATGACGTCCCCATTAGCCTCAGCTGCACTTTGTGTTTGGTGCTTATTAGTAAATGTCAGCATGCCAACATGCTAAACTAAGATGGCTAAATAATAAGTACAGCCTCACACACCTGCTAGCATGGTTACAGACACTGTCTTGTTTCAACTCCAAAAAGGAGCAAACCTAAAGGATCATTTTAGACTTGGGTCTAACAGTACTTTTGTAGTTTTGCTCATCATGCTTATTGGAAATGCTTGAATTGCCACCAACTGCTGAGGACTGGGAATGCGGCACTAAAAGTCCAAGTTGACAAGAAACATGAGCAGAAAGATGTTCAGAAAGGTCTTAGTTTAGAAGAGAACCAATAAAATGAATACCCAAACTGCCTTGTGAACTAAAGCAAGTTCAATAAATTGATTGGGATGATATATCGGTCGATATAAGATTATTGTAGCAGGGTAACGTGAAACTGCAGTACAGAAAATGGCAAATGAGCTCCATCATGCAGCAGTTGCTACTTGTTGTTTAAGCCGCTACAGCGCTTCGCAGTTCGACGGAGGGCTACGGACCTCCGTCACAGCTCGGTCGTATCAGAGGTAGTTAGTAGATGGGTTTAGCCAAAAATGGGTGACTTTGAGCCAGGTACAGAGCACCGTGAGCTGCCGCTCGTTTCGGCGAATACAACGGTTAAATTGAGTCCACAAAATATAAGCGACTAGTTAAGAATAGGAAAAAGGTCGTGGTTTGAATTAAAACACTCCCAAGGCACACGCACTTCCTGGGTGTTTTAGGGTCACGGTTTTCAGTTCTGTACGGTTCTTGTTATTTTTTCTTTTAATCTTTAACACTCCAGAAATATACTTCAGCATATGATATATAGCTAAAATTAGCATATTAAATGCATGTTGCACAAAACATGCATACATTGGCAGTTCTATCTATTGTTTTATTTCTGCTGTCATCATAGGTAACATGAAATCCAAAATGTTCCCACACACCAGACTATATACGACGCTGGAGCATCCTCCAACTCGAAATTTTTTTAAACTGACCTTTGTCGATCAAAAAAAACAGAAAGATTCAGCAACTGTATGGCCTATTTCCATCTTAAAATGTTTTTCATTAACACTTTTCGGTGAACTATTTTCGTAAAATACGAGATCGTATTCAGAACAAGACGCCATTAGTCTGTTTTGAAATTCGGGAGCAGCAAAAACCACGTGACGCATTCGTCCAATCAGCTGCCATGTGTTGCGTTCATGTTGCTCATCCCCCTCGTCGTTTCCAGTAAGTTTTTTAACATAGGTGTCGAAAGTGGGCACTACGGCAGTAAGTGGTTAGTGCACGTTAACAGTGTACTGACGAACCGTGCGACACACGCTGCGAACCGAGAGGTTCGGATGTTTTTTCATGAACCGTACCACCCCCAATTCTTATACAGCGGCCATCAATGTAGCGAATACAGCAACAACAACAAAAACGCGTAATGATTATGAATTACATGCTCAACTTTTCGTAGCTTTACTGTCATGACTGATAGAAATGAGACCCAAGAGTTTATAAAACTAAAATTAAACTTTACAATGGAGAGTGGAAAGTTTGTTTGTGTGTAAAGTCAAAATATAAGGCTATTGTGCTGGATGAAGGATTTGCATTGATTTGCCAGTAAAGACAGTGAGTATGTGTGTGTGTGTACGTTTCGAGCACTTTGTCTTTTTTTTTTTTATTTAGAATTAAATTTACAAAGAGTCAGTCATCTCAGTTCGTAAACATAAAATTGTACATAAATAAGTACATATGACATAATATAAAAAGTAAGTATGAAAGTAATAATTTAAACAAAAAATAAATAAAATAATAAATAAATAAAGAAGTGACAGACTTGCAAACTTCATTAAATGCAATGACAGCAGGTGTTCTTAATTAAATAATTTTGAGTAGATTAGTTATTAAAATACCTTTCTTATTTGTTACCAATTTAAGAGACTCAAAGTACATATCAATTACAATTTGGAATAGTTTAAAACATGGGGTTGGTTTAGAAAATGTTGCTTTGTAAATGTGGAACTTACCTAATGAGATAAAAAGATTTACAATATTACACAAGTTGCTATCTTTACATTCAAAGTAGGTGATAACATGTTTTTCGAGCACCTTGCCATCATCTTCCGAGAACTAAAGATGACTCAGACATGGCCTTGAGGCTTATTGATTGGACACACACACACACACACACGGGCTCAAATGTAATTGAGAGACACAGCAGCACACCATGAGCATTGACGTGTTTTTCCTGCGAACGACACACACTGCTTCAGGGAACAACTTCAGAGCAACAAGGTTTCACAGTGTTCCTCAGGTGTGTGTGTGTGTGTGTGTGTGTGTGTGTGTGTGTGTGTGTGTGTTTGTCTCCATATATTCCCTACATGTCATCATGAGTGTTTGCTATAGACTGTGTATCACTTCCCAATCTGTCGCTCTGGCATAGCAACCTTCTTACAGTGTAAATGGAACCTTGTTATCCAGCTAGCTGCTGTCAGAGCTCATCATGTAAGAGCAGGTGATTTTTTTGCAGCCTGGCTCAGTTGAGTATGAGTGAGTAAGTGTGTTTATTATTATTATTTAGCTCTGCCAGAGGGTTAAACAGGCTAACTGGACACAGAGCTCACTCCAACTTGTTTACAGAGCTCACTCCAACTTGTTTATCTGCAGAAGAATATTTTCCTGATCTGATGCCGCTTCCTTCTTTTCCTCTCCTCTTTTCCGCTGTTCATTCATTTTGTTGACCACATAGACTCTATTTCCCTAAGTCACTTTCTCCTCAGAACATATTATTTAGCAGAATTTGACCACAAAGAACATAAATCAGACAATGAACGACATTAAACAGACTCTACAGTCTCCTTTTCATTCATTTGACACATTTATAATCATTTCATTGTTTAAATGCAGTGATGTACTGTTTGAAATAACATGCTGCCAAAACCTACACACCACAAATCTAACTGGGCTGCAGTCCAGCAAGGTATTTTAATCTGCGAATGTGTATGTGTGCAGTTAATCTATTTTCAAGCACTCGCCCACCTTCCGTAAACAGGGAGACATGTGCCGCTGGGTTACAGCGGCCATAACTCCTCAGGATTAGCTCCAAAAGAGTGGGGAAAAAAAACAAATCTCATGTTACCCTGTGATCTGATCTGGTGCCAGAGGTCGGAAGAAAGGAACAAACCCATCAATAAAGAGGGGAGAAGGAGAGGGTAAGAGGAGAGGAAACAGGGAAAGAGAGAAGGCCTGTGATTTGTTGGGCAGCAGAAGAGTGCTGGATTTCACCTCAATAATTCATGATGTGTAATGTGAGGATCACATCATCTGTAGAGGCAGGAGGGAGGGATGAAGGTCAGAAATACAAGTGAACAGGAGAGGAGACAGAGAGGCAGGAAGGAAGGAAGGGAGTGAGAAGAAACAAATTAAAAGGATGGCAGATAAAGACAGTACATATGAAATAATGACATTACAAGTGGATAAAACAGAATAAATGGATGAAAGGATAAAAGGCAAAACAAGAGCAAGTGGAAAAAAAGATGATAAAAGAGCAAAAGATAAAGATGAGGAGAGAATAATAGAACATAGACAATAGGGTTGAGGAAAAAAAGACAGGACAGCAAAAGTTAGTAAGCCAAATTTAACACTCTGGACTTCACCTGGAAGTGAATTTAAGAACTTAAGTATCCAAAATGGATAAACAAAAAGCTGGATGTACAAGTAACACGCAAAATAAAATGAATAGGTCTACTACTGGAGGGGTCACTCATATCCTGCAGTTTAACTTTGCAACTATGCAATTTACGGCATTTGCCTCATTACATTTCCAGCTCTGCTATAGAGTCCATCAACACAATTTCTAATAGCATGCAACGACTTTCAAATCATTTTAATCAAAACATCCCAGCATAATGTGGTGGAAAAAATGAAGATGGCTATTTGCTGCATTTAAGGGATTTTAACACTTTGAAGTGTTGTTAAAACTTTTAAAAGGACTCACTGATGGAGAGAGAGAGAGAGAGAGAGAGAGAGAGAGAGAGAAAGAGAAGACAAATAGAGTAAGACTGGGGCATGAATATCAAGGGGAACATGATCTAAGTAAAAGCACATCCTTTCCTGCCATCCTGTGACCTTTTACTATGAACCCTAATGGTGTGAGCCAGTGGTTTTTACAGACAATGTCAGTGTGACCAACTAGCAATGAGCCCAACCTCAGACTTTAAAGTATAAAAATGCTTGGTTAACACTAAACTGTGTGTTTTTTCCCCCAAACTACGTTGACGTTGAAATTGTAGGTGATTTTAAGATGACCTTCATTTAATTGATACTTTGGACTTTGGATTTGAAGTACTCTGAGCAGCCTAAACACCAAACTTCAGACCTTTTGATCTCCAATGGGCTCTCCAATGGGCTGAGTCCTTTAATATTATATTATTATAATATAATATTTCCCAGTCCGATCCGATACATATTCAATCAACATTTAGGTGAATATGATACACGGAAATAACTCTTGTAGCTACTAAAGCTGACACACCTTATTTTTCACAAGCTACGTCTTCCAATTTTGAATGGCCTAGTGTTGATGAACTTAAATTATTGAGATATGAATGAAGGTTTAACAGAACTCAACTTCATAAAAGTTTCTGGTTAAATATCTCCCCTGGTGATTCTATCTTTTGACTCATCTCCCTTCTACAATTTAAAAAAACGAGCATAAATTTGAAGCAACCTCGACCTCCTACAGCGGACCATATAGGCAGCTTCGCCAAGCTTAGTACTTGTTTCAAACAACCTACATTATAGTCCCACCACTTATGAAACCCTGTTGTATGTATGTATGTATGTCTTGTATATCATGCTCTAGTCTACTATATGCAGACATCTGTGTCTGTGCGTGTGTGTGAGTATCTGTATTAGCCTATGTGCTGGGTGGATTTCAAAAGAACCCCTTCTAGCTCTTCATCTGATGCCTCTACAAAGGGCCGGCCTCGCCGCAGGGGCCTGTGTGCCTGTATGTGTGTCTACAAAAAGAGCACCATCCTTTATCCAAGAGCTGATACAAAAGGCCACCGACATGGTGCTGAGGACTGAGTTATTGTTGCTCTGAGCACCAAAACTTCACACGCCCACACACACACACTAGCCACCGGATGGTCATGTTACACCCTTGAGGAGAGGTGTGTTCAACACACACACACACACACACACACACACACACACACACACAAATCTGAAAAGCAGTTTAGAACTTGTACCTCCTCAGCCCTGTCAGATGAACTCAAGTACCACCTCATTAACACCACCCATCATGTTCCAAATGTGTGGATTTTTTATGCATTACTTTTAGTTATTTCAACCATATATCATTTACTCTATCTATCTATCTATCTATCTATACACACACACACACACACATACATACACACACACACACATACATACACACACACACACACACACACACACACACACACACACACACACACACACATACATACATACATACATACATACACACACACACACAAGCTACATACTTTATACTAGGGCTGCAACTAACGATTATTTTCATAGTCGATTAATCTGTTGATTTTTTTCTCGATTATTCGATTAGTTGTTTGGTGTATAAAATGTCAGAAAATGGTGAAAAATGTGGATCAGTGTTTCCCAAAAGCCCAAGATGACGTCGTCAAATGTCTTGTTTTATCCACAACTCAAAGATATTCAGTTTACTGTCACAGAGGAGAGAAGAAACTAGAAAATATTCACATTTAAGAAGCTGGAATCAAATAATTTTTACTTTTGTCTTAAAAAATTACTCAAACCGACTAATCGATTATCAAAATACTTGGCGATTAATTTAAGAGTTGACAACTAATCGATTATTCTTTGCATCTCTATTTTATACCAGGGGTCTTCAATGTTTTTTAGGCCAAGAACCTCTTAACTGAAAGAGAGACGGAGCAGGGACCCCCTACTACATATACTGTTTAAAATGAACTGGGCCTACAATAACATGTAGGGCAGTCCAAAGCCTTTATACATAGCTTTTTAGTGCATATAATACTAAGCTATTAAAATAATAATTGTCGGCATGATTTAAAAAAAAAAAAATCATCTTTTAATGTTACACATACATGTGGCACAGTGAATCCTTAGTATTAACTGTATCGTATATTGAATGGCTATCTTGGTGACTACCTATAGGCCAGTCAGCCTAACATTAGTGGGGCTTCATATTTGCTAATAATATGTTGGATTCATGTTAAGACATTTACATTTTTGAAAAAACTTTCAAAAAGTAACAATAATTTGGAGGCCCACTTGCAGTGACTCTGAGGACCCCCTAGGGCTCCCGGACCCCCTGTTGAAGATCCCTGCTTTATACGATTGTACAATCTTTCCACTTACCCCTGGTAACAGCATAATTACCCTCTGGAGTACATGTACTGATGTAGAATATTAAACAAAAACACACCATGGTCCCGATAATAAAACTATGACAGAAAGACAACACTGAAACTAAGAATCTTAAAAATGTTATTGTGTTTTGCCCAATCCCTCCCAAATACACACACATACCCAGGAACCAGCCCACAGGAAAGCTGCTGGCTCAAAGACAAAGAGCAGGCAAAACAGCTACAAATAAAGGAAGACCACAAAAGGAAAAGGGGAAAGGCTGAGGTCAGGGTTTAGAAATATAACCAAAGGAGGAAGTGCCGTGCTCTAGGAGACTTAACCATAGACAGTAAAATAATGGACACAGCGACGCCATATATTTCTACGGAGACCAGTGAAGTCACTTTTCCGGTGATGGCTGAGCGCTGCTGCGCAGCCTCAAACTGAGCTCGACGACGTAGATATGACGTGACCAACCTGTCTGAAAGTTGTAAGTCTTCTGGTAGCTGTGCCAAGAGAAATCTCAATCATTCCGAATCTTGCAGAGACGAAGAGTGTAGGTATATGTAAGGAGATAACATAGGCACAGCAATTATTGCTAACTAAAATGCTAGTTAACATTAGTAATTAAACTTAAACAGCTAATGTAAGTCGAAACTGCCTGCGAGCTTCTCCTGAGTATACGGTAATTTCTCTACTGTGCGACAGAAAGTCGCGTGGTTATGACACAATCGTTAGCTTATTTTTACAAATACGTCTGCTACGAAGCCATAACGTGAGATAATGGAGCCTTTTATACATTGTCGTGTTTCATTAGAAAAAAAACAATGGACAAATAGAGTCTTTAAACGGTTCCGATGTAAAGTTATTCGCTGTCAAAGTGACGCCAAAATGAATGGGAGTCGATGGGATTCTAACGGGAGGTGATGGCTTGTTAGCCTAGAATCTCCCCATTGGAGGTACGCTTTCCAGATGCACGTTTACCCCCTTGGACTTAACACGCGTGTCTATACTAACAATATACCAAGAAAACACACAAAAAAATCATTTCAAACAACAAAGCATCAAGTGAGAACATGTTTGTTGTTATTCAATTAAGTATGGTATCTTTTAAAGTTTGGACATTGGACTGACAAGCGTCACAAAAGCCTGGTGACTTTACCCCGTGTGTCTCCTGCCGGGCCTGTGGGCCTCTTAGCAGGCCTCTTTGTGTCACTTACCCGCCCTGGTTCTCACTAAAATGCTATAAGCCGGATATCCTGTCAAATGTCGGTAGCTAGTAACAACTCTCAACAGCAGCCAACCGACCTCCCGCAGAGGCATGTGCCAGCTAAGAGGACACCAAGCAACTCTGGTGCACATACAGTTGGATCTACTGTCTGTCTGTCTGTCTGTGTGTGTGTGTGTGTGTGTGTGTGTGTGTGTGTGTGTGTGTGTGTGTGTGTGTGTGTGTGTGTGTGTGTGTGTGTGTGTCTGGATACACAAATCTGCACACACAGGAGAACACGCATGGAGCTACGGTGTATTGCTGAACAAGGTACAAGTGTAGCCTAAATAGTGTGTTGTGAGCAGACCAAGCCAGCAAGCCAGCAATTTGAAGTAAACAAGTGAGTCAGAAACAATTAGAGGCACTTGGATGGCATTCTGCAAACCCAGATAATCAAAACACTGGAACATTTAGAGACAAGGAGAGAAAAAAAGAAGACAGTGAAATTAGTCCCACAGGCACACAACTAATCCACAATGTGTATTGTGAAGGAACCTTCATATTGCCAAGTAATTACTTTCCAACATGACAGATTATTATCAGCAGTGCAAGTATGCTCTTTCTTTATCCTTCCCAAAATCACAAACTACTGATAGCACATTTCAATCCCCCCAAAACCATGAGGCCACAACGCTCAACTGTCTCAAAACTCATCTGTCCTTTGACATTTCCATTCTTTTCTGGTTAGATGTGTAAAAAACCGAGTCCCATCTCGGATCAGCCAGCAAGCATGTACACTACGTACTAGGAAATTTACTACTCCAGACTGCAAACATCTAACAACAATCTTTGGGCCAACTGGTGGCACACTGGAGAGGAGGCAGGAGAGTGCACAGAGCCGCACCCTGAGGCCTACTGCATCCTGTGTAGCGGGAAGGAAGAGCAAAAAACACCATGAAGACGCAAGGACTCACCCGGAAAACTTGACAACCAACAGGCTTGCTAGTTCTTCCCCCAATCAACCGGCAACTTGTGCAAACAGCTGCTTAAAGCGGAGGGAGAAGGCAACTCTTTCCTAAGCAACTTTAGTCGGAGTATGTGCCTGCAAGTGAAGGGCCTTCAGCATCATAAGCTATAGACAAAGACTTCGCAACGGTTTGTGCTCTGCTTCGCCTCAGGCATAAGAGAGTGCAGAGAGAGTCGGACAGAAGGAGGAAGTAGGCGTTTGTCGAGAAAAGAGGAAACAGGTCTGTCAGTAGAGAAAGCGGCAAAATTTAAAGAAAAGATGACAGCAAGTAAGAAGAGAGTCTAATTCACATGTAAAGAAACAAACCATGAATCCATCCCTACAAATTAAAAAGTCACTTTATTGAGCTGATTGGTTTAATTAAGGCTAATCATATCTCATAAATATCTCATTAGTCTCCTCCAGTGCATTGATGCAAGTATAAACTACTGTAGCCTTAAAGCAGGTAAGCTTTGCATTGGAAAGGGTGGGAAACAGCTAGCCTGTCTCTGTCCAAAGGTAACTAAATTCATCAACCAGCAGCTCAGAAGCTCACTAATCAACTTGTTTGTTTATGTGGCTATTTCTTGGCCAGGCGCGGTAACTTACTGGAGCAATTTACGCTGTTTATACACTTCAGGTTTTGTATGAATTAAACAAACAAGATAGAAAGTGTTAATTAGTGAGCTTCAGAGGTGCTGACAGGTGGATTTTATATCTTTGGAGAGAGCCAGGCTGTCCCCCTACTTCCAGTCTTTATGCAAAGCTAAGCGGCTGCTGGACAGATATGAGAGTAAATAAGTGCGTTTCCCAAAATGTCAAACTATTGCTTTAATGTCACAGCCAACAGCTAACCTACGAGAGACATGATGCACATCATACAGGAAAGGTCAAGGGGATAAGTCTCAAAGATTCTTTCAAAATATTATAAGTCATATTTAATGATGCATTTAATGCTGCTGTTCAAAGACTGCCAGAGAGCAGGTGATTACCACAAACGTAGCACACGCTTTCACTTCCTCCCCAATCACAACTGATGCAACAGAGTCAGAAAAAGCGCCAACAGAGTCAGATGGTTTACACACGGTCACAAAAGACCACTGATCATGAGCTAAGAGGCTAAAGGCCCAAATGAAACATTTACAGTTTGAACAGGGCGATGACATCTTCATTTCAGACCGAGAGCTCAACAGGCCTTCTGTGCAAGTGTCACACAAAAAACAGATGTTTACTCCACCCATTCTGAGGTCAACTTTGGTTTGTATGAGCCTCATAAATGCAAACATCCAGGACATCCAGTTCTGACTCAAACTCCCTGAGAGCCTCAGAAGTATCCAAGTAGGAAAACATTTCAACACAGCAACACCAGCAAAAAAACAACAAGCTAATAGAAACATATCATATCCTTATTGAGGTTTTGTCTTGGGCCAAGTGCTGGGAAAATAAGAGAAAGAAGACAGGGCCGTGCGAGCCTTGAGCCGTCATGTGTTTAGGTTTGGCCTCAACAAAACATTTCATGGAGACCTGAGGAAGTGAAAAGGACCATTTGCTACTAATGAATCCCTGCAAGACAGCTAAGAAGACTTTTTGTGTGATCTACACACAACTATCTGTCAGGGAAGCTTAAAACGGAGTGAGATCTGCTGAGTCAGAGATCTCACTGGGGACTGTGCCCAACTCCATGTCAAAGCTTTAATAATCTATCCAAACTGTCACGGTTCTCTTGTGAATACCCTGCCTCTGTGCTCTCCATCAGCCCCACTGACCCATCCAGGATGCTGCACTCCGTTTCAGTCGACAACCTTTCAAAATCCACCTCGTCAACCCCTTTTACATTCCCTATGATGGCTGCTCTTGTCAAAAAATTCCAATCCTGTGTGTTTTGCATCAAAACACTGCTGTGGATTTGCATCCCCTCACTCTATCAAAGCCATAGTCTACCCTGCCATATTTTTGATATATAGTCAAAAATGTAAAATTGTATTGCCAAACCCACTGAGCGAGAATCAAACCGCCAGCTTTAAAGCATACAATTGATGAGTGGTTGGTACCAGCGTGTCTTCTGGAACTGATAAGAAGTGGTTTGTAATTATGACCTGCTGCTAGTTTCTATGTACATAATTTTTTCTGGTTTTATAAACTCCAATCTGCAAATCTCAATTATCTTTTGTTAACTCGCTCAAGGAGCAGCAGATTGTACTTGAGTCACAGTGTTAACCTGACCGTTGTGGCTGTTTCTTGTTCTAATCAGGAGCTATTCAGCCTTAGTATGCAAGGCAGGTTGTGTTGAAGCAGTGTTTGAAAGAAATGTTACTACTAGCAGTAAACATAAAGGCTTACATTTTGGAAAATCAGATATTACTGACTGGCAAAACAGTGAATCTTGCATGCTGGTGTAGCAGTGATTTGGAGGCAAGAAAAAAAAAATCTTTTTCGACCCTTTTTGACTATTGACTAAGGTAATCAATATTTTGGGAGATTTTTTAGCAGAGCGTTACTGTAGATGAGAAGATCAATACCACTCTCATGTCTGTTAAACATGAAGCTTCAGACTGCAAGTGGGGGGAAACAGCTGGCCTGGCTCTCGACCTATTGCTTAAAAGTTAATTTAAAATGAATAGATAAATAATTTTCTTTTTCCCTTCTCAGTTAGAAACCAGCAATTTGCTCTTTTTTTTAATCATTGTAACAACAGTTTGACTAATTGTCAAAATAATTGTTTTTTGTTATCATTTGTACTAGAGATGCACCGATAGACCGGCCGGTGACCGGAATTGGCCGGTTTTCACGTGCTCGGCCATGACCGGCGACCGGTAGGTCAGTCTGACATATGCCGATTTCATGCCGGTCAATGCTACAATTAACTGACAACATAAGTTATACGAGTTACAGTTCTCAAGGACGGACGGCACACACGGACGCGACAGCACAGTCTCTTTTTCCTTTCTCTCAACTTTTCCGCCGTGTGTCGCGCGTACCCGCTCGCGGTGTGAAGCGCGGGTCCGCGCTATTCTCGCACATGTAGGGAACCTCGTGAATTAACCTGCAACATGTCAGCTGTTTGGAAATTCTTCAGCGTGTGTGCAGAACATAACAAGTTTGCAATATGCAACACCTGCAAGGAAAAAGTAGGGCGTGGAGGGACGACACCAAAAACCAAAATCACCATTTTTTTTTGTTGGATATTGGATGTGAAAAGAAGGAAATGGTTCTAACATTGCACTTTAGATGTGTGTGAATTTCCCACACCAGGAGTAATTTATATAGTTCTATTTTATAGTGATCCATTATCTGTTCAAAAAATGTTCTATGTTCTGTGCAAAATGTTCTATTGAAGAAAAGATGGTTAGAAGGAAGTGGTTAGAAAAAATGAGAATCGGCTAAAATCGGTATCGGCTGGCCTAACTCAAAGAAAATCGGAAATCGGAATCTGCCTAGAAAATTTTAATCGGTGCATCTCTAGTTTGTACTATTCAAGAGAGACTACTATTGTCAGTCAGCTGTGGCTCTGACCCCTGCCCCACCAGATGTGTTGGTGATTCAGAAATTTGAGCTAATGGTTGCACTCAACTCTAAATGGCTCTCGATGAGAGTATCAGCTGAAAACCCCAAATGTACAAATGCAGGTGTTGAATAATAATACCCGACAGGTGTTGACGTCATTCGCTCGATTAGTGTTTCATAAGCCTTTTTCTTATTCACAGATTGTCTTTCCCATTTTTTCAAACATGAAATGAATCTGTACATTCCCTCAGTCTGCTTGCAGAGGAGGTTGGCAGGCAAAGATAATTCTACATCACCTCAGGGGATCATATATTATTCACAACCACATCCAAATTTATTCCACTTGAAGATGAGTAACATGCTTTACTTGTAATTGTTAAACTCCAGTAGTTATGATCCATACATTTCAACATACAGTGTTACATATGGTTACAGTCGACAGGAAGCTGGGCCCCGATTTAGTTTCCAAACTGCAAATCACCTTGCAAAACAACACCTCACAAGTAGGTATGATCACACAATGCCCTGCTTCCCAAAGCAACACAAGCTCTCAAACAGAACAGTAACCAAGAGTCTGAGGAGGAAGTCTGAACTACCGGGGGACTACATGTAATGTAATTATCATGGGCCATATGTAATAACAGCAGAAGAGTCCTCCAACAAATTGCAGTTTGGAGTCCAGATCAACATCATCAACACACATCCTTGTACGGAGACGGTCTGCCAACGATCAACACACGATACAGTAATGCATGATTACATTACAGAGATGTTAATTCAAAACACCGTCATGAGAACATGATTGTAGAGTGTTCCAGAAATGGTACATACTGTAATTGTGGCATAATTTTCCATTGGAGTTAAGAACAGACTCCCCACATAAAATATAGTCCAAATTGCCCTTTTCCTACAGAGGAAACAGCCACAGCCTGCAGTGAAGACCACAGAGGCAACGTTAATGGATACACAACCTGCTAGCTACAGCAGGTACTTAATTGCACCAAACACTCCTGGGTCAATCTTATTGCATGAAATGTCAAATAGAGTTACACTGCTAGTTGGGTGTCACTGCCCACAGGTTGCGCAAGTGTCCACATATTATCCTCTGTGATACTTTATAAAAGTAATAATGGAACGTGGTCATAAAGGCTAATGTGCTGCTGACTCCCTGCTTGTTTCACAGTAGTTTTACACCACATTGGTCCAGTGAATCACTATGATGAAAAATTATCTAAACCTGCATGGTGTAAAGGAGACAACAAACAGCAAGCTTATGCAGGTCGTGCTGTGAATGTTATGCTTGTGTAATAAGCTGCCAACATGCTAATTCACAAGGGCATTTTTTTCACAAATATTATTTCTATTAAGGGGTTGAATTAAAACTATTTTGGGAAGCATGCTTACTCACTCTCTTGCTGAGAGTTAAATGAGAAGATTGATACGACAGTCATGTCCAGTTTTTGTACTATGCTAAGCTAAGCTAACTGTCTACTGGCTCCAGCTTAATATTTACAGCACAGATCTGAGATTGGTATTGATCTTCTTATCGACTCTCAGCAAAAAAGAGAATAACCGTGGTTCCCAAAACTCCAAACTATTTCTTTAAGTAATATATGTTGATAATACTACATTCAGTCAATACTGATCAGTAATAAAGATGTTTAGTGTTTGATGGCCAAGTGCCAATATCTCATTATCAACGTCATGACTGATGACTGAATTAATTTGGATTTTCATTCTAATTGATTGGGTGTTTACAGCATTAAAACATCCGAGTTACAAAATGCTGAGAAGTGAGCAGACCAACATGGTGACACATTGTTTACAAATCAGGTTCATCACTGCTCTCTGATCAATCAACTCAGGATATTTTTGGACATTTAAGTGCTTATGAAACATTACCTGTACCATTAAAATACACTGGTGTGTATATTTTAATCCTCTTCCCTCACAGCGTGTGTATTCAAGAGTGTTATGTAAGGTGACTATTACACGTTTTTTCCTCCATTGCCTCGCTAACTGAAACACAATAGGCTATGTGCCCTGTTCAAACACAATCTCCTTTCTCTTTAGATTTAAAAATAACATGCCATCCTCCCCCATTACATAACTCAATATCAGTCAGCATCAAGGTCGGCGGTGAGAGCTTAAAAACAGAAAAGAGTAGCACAATTAGGTGTTTACCCTGGAAGCCTTTTCACTGTCAGTTAGGAAGAGTGTGTGTGTGTATATATATATATATATATATCTATATATATATATGTGTGTGTGTGTGTGTGTGTGTGTGTGTGTGTGTGTGTGTGTGTGTGTGTGTGTGTGTGTGTGTGTGTGAGAGAGAGTGTGAGTGTGAGAGAGCCCACAGGCTTGGTGAGTCACTGACAGTGTGACCTTCTGCTCTCAGGCTCCTCAGCCCTGTTGGAAGCAGCCTATCCAGGTCAAACACTCACTCTTCACAGTGTATTTTTTCTTCTTCCATACTGACACATATAGAAGGATTCAGTTATGGAAATACTGCCTAATTCAATGATGTCTTCAAAAGTTGTCGATCAAAAAGTTTTCTGCAGCAGCAGGAAACACTGCAGGGACGGTTGGATTCTAGCTGTGATGCGAACAACCAATGTACCATATTGTGTACATGCTGACTTCTGCAATCAGCAACTAGTATCTATTTAAGTTGTGAGCACGCTTAGATCCTTAGAAATTAGGATTTGCAAATACAGCTAGAGTTACCATGAAAGACACCGCACCATCACAATTTCCTTCTAAAAAAATTCTGCGCACTCTACCACTCGTCTATTCTGATCTTCACCAGAAGGCTTTTACGGACCTCATATTAAATTCTAAGGCTTATAACAGTGGTTTCTAAACCTTAAATTACCTCAGCTAGAGATGTGGGTTAGGGAAATGAAAATGTCAGCTATGCTATGTGCGTCCCTAGAAGACTCCACAATGGCTGGTCTGGCTGCAGGCCCGTTGGGTCTTTGGTGTAATCAACTTACATAGCTGGACCATTAGGACAAAGCTGGAAAGAAGAGCCTGTATGCTTGAAGGAACAAACTGGAATGTGACTGCCATAATACTGAAAACAGCAGCAGTGTATGAATCTAATCACCATGCAGACTATGGAGGGGATTCACCCAAATGTTTATTGTGGTGTAAATTTAATCCAGGACTGACACTGGACACTATTCAAGTGTTGTCTTTTAAATGGAACGTAGTCTGAAACGTTTTATGTTCTCTAAACTGAGGACATTTTTAAGTATTAAAATGAGACTGACTTTTTACAATAGTGTAGTATTTATAGCAAAGAATGTATTTAGTCACACATCAAACAAAATTGTATCAAAGAAATAAGCTTATTCCCTTTCTTGCAAAGAGTTTGATTAAAAATGTTTTTTCATGTTATGACTCTCGGCAGGAAGCAAAAACAATTTCAAAGTCAAAGCTCATTCAAATAATAAAGAACATATTCTAATGTGCAACAAAGAATTCAAACCGTCTGTTGCAATTCTTGGCAAAATATTACCACATGGGAGATACAAAAGTATGAAAAGTGGTGAAAAATAAAGACATTATCCGACTGTAAAATCTTAAACCTTCCCTCCTTTATCATCAAAAGCAAAGCTTTTTTTGATATCATGAAATATGAAACGAGTTCTGAGAACTGCAGCGAGCTTAAGAGAGTCAAAAGAAACCCAACAAAAGTGTGCCTTGTTACCAAACATACAACAGTTCTATTTCGTATAGGCTTCGCCCTCTAAGGGCTGTCGCTATTGGGGGGGTTAATCCCTTCGCGCATGCGCAGTCGTGAAGATTTTCTTTCCCGCCCTCAACTACGTCCGCAAATACTGTATATTTACAGGAGCGGAATCGTTGCTCTGCTCCCAGTTTTTCTTCAGCGCTAGCAGACGTTCACCTCTGTACCGGCTGCCGGACTGGCTATATCCTGCCGTCGGACCTCCACCCCAGCTATGAGTCCTACCTCGGTCCCCTTCACGCCGGGATGGCCCTCACCACTCAGGCCTCTTGCCTGTTCTGTGCCCGCCGGATGCTTTTATAGTGCTCCAGGTAGACAGTGAGGGGATGACACCCTGGATCTGACGGGAGAGGACACCTTCGCCGGGCACGAGTCCGATGACTCAATTCCCCCAGAAGAGGGTTCTCTCCTCGGTTTTCCCTCCTCCACGCTGGGAGGACTGGACCCCGAGGCAGGCGGCGAGAGCTAGAGGAGCTGCTGACAAAGGGGGCCATTTCCCGCGTTCCTCCAGGGAAGGAGAACGAAGGGTTTTACTCCCGCTACTTTCTCACACTGAAAAGGACGGGCGGGATGCGTCCCATCCTCGACCTGTCCCAATTCAACCGCTGCATCATGAGGCGTCCATTCTACATGCTGATGATCAAGCACATATTGGAATGTGTGCGCCAACACAAGTCGTTCACGTCTGTGGATCTGAAAGATGCATACTTTCACATCCAAATTATTCCCAAACACAGGAAATTCCTGCGTTTCTCTTTTCAGGGGGCCCATTTTCAGTACAATCGGCTGCCATTCGGGTACTCGATGGCCCCCCGCACGTTTTCCAAGTGCATGGAGATGGCAATTTAGCCGTTGCGCAAAAAAAAAGGCATCAGAGTCCTTTTTTATCTGGACGATTTAATCGTTTTGGCCCCCTCTTGCGCGTTATCACAAGACGTTTTACGCACGGCAGACAGACAAACACAGCAGCTGTTCGTGCACTACAGGGAACACTCCCAAGGCGTGGCTCTTTCAAAACAGCGTCTGTCTCGCTGGCTGTGCGAAGCTATCACCCTGGATTATAACACGGAGGGGCAAAGCCCCCTCAGGGCATTCGAGCGCATTCCACGAGAGCATTGTCAGCGTCTGCGGCCCTTTTCAGGGGCATGACAGTATCAGTCATCTACGCAGCAGCTTCTAATCTAATTATTAATCATGGTAGCAATTATCACGAATAATGCACTTCCACAATCATGACTTGGGCCTTACAATCAGCATTAGGCCAACTCATAATCATGACAGGGTTTTTTATCAAAATAACATAATATTTGATACATTGACTTGTCAGTGCAAATAAGGAGAGGAGTTAGTCTATGTTCTGCTTGTGGACCCTGTGTTGCAGGTGGCATTGACTACATCAGCTTCGCCCTAACCCAATAGCGACAGCCCTTAGAGGGCAAAGCCTATATGAAATAGAACCATAGTCACGTATTGTAACTCCAGATTCTATGAGCATAGGCGTAGCCCTCTAAGGTTCGGGCCACCTGCCCCACTGACATTGGCTGAAGAAAATGCCGATGTTGGGAGCAGAGCAACGATTCAGCTCCTGTAATATACAGTATTTGCGGACGTAGTTGAGGCCCGCGCTGAGCACTAGGGCGGGAAAGAAAGTCTTCACTATTGCGCATGCGCAAAGGGATTAACACCCCAATAGCAACAGCCCTTAGAGGGCTACGCCTATACTCATAGAATCTAGAGTTACAATACATAACTATCGTTTGTGATGTAGAGAAACACAACATCGAAGTGCAATTCTTCAAAAACAGCAGAGTGTGTGTGTGTGTGTGTGTGTGTGTGTGTGTGTGTGTGTGTGTGTGTGTGTGTGTGTGTGTGTGTAAACTAAAATGAGTTTGACCAGAGCTTCTCCCTTACTGATCATGGCAGACAATGACTGGAGCCTCTGGGGCCACGCTTCAAGGAACAAGCCATCCTGAAAAAGTTCACTGGACCCCTCTGTGTGTGTTTGTGTTTGTGTGTGAGAATGTATAGAGGGGATGGACCACACAAAAACCCTTCTAGGTCCCGTGACCGAGACGGGGATGAATGGTGCTTTTTGGTTGGTTAGAGAGGGAAGTCATGGAAACCGGTCTATAGTCCCATTGTCTAACTGTGAAGCCTGTGTGTGTTGGAGGTGGCGGGAGGCGTAGCATCAGGAGGGACCAGCACTGAATTCTTCACTCACATGCAGAAAAACGCCTCCATCATAAAGTGACCTTGAGCATTTCTCATCAGAGTCTCTCTCTCTCTCTCTCTCTCTCTCATTTCAGAGAAGACAAACTGCCTTTGTCTATAAAAACACAATTTTAACATTTCATGTTATGTAGCTTGGCCTTCATTGAAAAAAACAGACAGTTATGAGCAGCTCCAGTTTTCACATTGTGTAACTAATCAAACTGTGTTACTGCAGGGCAAATCAATAACTCTTCTCCAACATAGTGTTACATGTCTGATAGGCATGTTTTATCCACCACATGCCTGCTAGTCTGGAGCATAAAAACTTATATATATATATATATATATATATATATATATATATATATATATATATATATATATAAAAGAATCCTTACAAAAGCAGCAGTTGGCAAATCAAGTTGCTATACTCTCAGTTCTTTAAAGAAAAAAGCGATCTTAAAAAAAAGGAAGAAATTCGTCAGTGTCATTCACTGTGTTGTCCTTACCATTCAATTCAGAAGGGTTAAGCACAAATCTTTCGATTCTACCAAGAGTTTAGAAACGAAAAAAAGGCTGTAATCCCACTTCCTCAAAAGTGTTAAAATTACACCCCAGACAGCGGGAGGAGTACCAGCCAAAATGTTATTATGGAAAAGATGCTCACACAACCACAAGCAAATGACAACAAGCGTAAAACTCCCCTCTGCGTGGCTTCTTATTCATAAAACACAGACAGCGGTTATCACATCCCAGCTAACCAAATACAGCTCTTGAGGGACTTCCATCCCTTAACTGGATTAGTGCTGTCCATGAGAAAGATAATGATTGCCTGTCTTCTGTGTGCTAATTGAAAACCAAACAGGCAGGTGCTTTGGGAAGTTACTTGCACACACACCCACAGAGCCACAAAAAGAGCAGAGCACTCTGCCGACCAGGCATGAGTTGTGTGGAAGTCCCAGAATAGAGCTGTGAGGATTATGCAAGAACAATACTGTAGCTAAAGGCTTAGTTCCACCCATTTTGTTTAACACGTCTCTTTTCAAAATGAATGAACACAGATGGAGGGATTGAAACCAGGGCCTTATCAATAGGGTTGGGTATCATTTGGGTTTTTTCCGATACCGGTGCTAAAACGATACTTTTAAAAACGGTGCTGGTGCCTAAACGGTGCCTGAACCGAAATATATATAAATATATTTATAATGTATATAATATAAAATATAAAAAAGGAGCACAAAATGACAGTTGGCAACATTAAAGAACGGCTTGTTTATTGCTAAGGCCATATGGTCAAAATTAAATGATAGATTAATAATGTAATAATAACTTACAATGACTTATTTCACCAGTAAATTGCTGGTAAACGACAAAAACAAGCCCCAGATGGGAAAAGGGTATTTTACAATAACTTTGAATGCACCACAAGGCTGGCGAGTTTCAAGTAAACGCACCGTCTGTGTTGTTTTACCGACAACGGCAGTTGCGGACTGTTAAGTCCCAGTGTTGGAATCCTCTACAGGGAAATACGGTCACACTTTACACCGCTTAACGTAAGCTGTCAGCATTTTAACCATTGTGTTTAATCCAGCTACTAGCTAACGGTAATGTAGCGTCCCGTGCAGCGATGCTTCTGAAAAAAAATAAAAAGTCAGGCACCAAAATGAGACACCGACATTTTTGTTCTTATTCGGTCTCGTTACTACCGTTTACGTCGGAACTGGTGCCCTATTGGCACAGCGTTTCAGTCGCCAACCCTACTTATCAATACCACAAGAAAAACTCTGTGTTCACTTTATGAGTGCTTCATCTCCTTGTCCCCGTTACCTACCTATGCTCCCACCAAACATAGGAAAATGCAACTGAAAATTGGTCATTAGAAAGAAATGATGCAAGATGTTCGAACATGAAGTCTGAGCAGGCACACTCATTGATCTTGTTGAAGAGGCTGCAGCATCACTCCCCTACAGACATGTCTTAAAAGGTGCCCTGCCACATGTATTTCATTACGTTGTGGTATGATAATGTCTGAAGTTCTACCATGGACTACCAAAATGCCTTGGTTACCTTGATTCAAGCCATTCTAGCGTGGTATAGAAAGCCTGCATGAAGACTCAGCTCGATTTCTGCCAGTTCTCATTAATATTCAAATAAGCTGCTTGACTCGGATTGGCTAACAGCTAGCCAATGAGAGCCTGGCTATCAGCATCCTTTACCCAGTGCAATTGGGCGAGCTCATGAATGGTAATGAGCTCAGGCACCACCACTTCAGAATGACCAGCTTTTGTAATTGGCCTGATTTCTCCACTTATTTCTTTTCAGTGGCTAGAGCTGACAGAGGAGGATGCAGTTCATTTTCACATTCACGACATAACACAGAACACATATGGACCTAACATATCTAAAAAAAAATACAAGTAAAAACGTTTTTGTGTGGCAGGGCACCTTTAAGATGTATACATACTAATACATACTACATAATAATACAGAAAAAATACTATGCTTGGAATTTGTCAGATGTGGGGTTTTTTCCACAAAAAAAGTTCATTTTACCTAGTTTAAAAAAATTATTAAAAATACATCTACTCTTTCTCCCTTATTAAAAAGCAATAATCTATGAATATGTAAATATTGCTTACTTCTCTGTGTGTGTGTGTGTGTGTGTGTGTGTGTGTGTGTGTGTGTGTGTGTGTGTGTGTGTGTGTGTGTGTGTGTGTGTGTGTGTGTGTGGGCTGGAGGTTTCAAGGTCTCCACATCACATTTCTGCAACTTACATATTGCAAAATATTACAAATTAGTTGTGATGTCACAAAATCCTGCTCGTACCTACACATCTTAAACTAAGATTTAGGGTGAGCACAAAGAAACTTTCCCCTTCAGCAGATGAATGTGAAAACAGACTTGTCAAACTCTGCACATACACCCAGTGACGTAACAATAATCAAAACACATTTGAGTTTGGGGGACTCTAAATTTAACTGTGAAATAGTGTTATACAGTAAATATATATATATTTTTTATAGATACATGTATGGTAAAGTTTAGCACTGGAAACCGCTACCATGGAGGTTGTGAAAAAGAATTTTTCAATTTGGCAAATCACACAGACGATTTGAGGGTATCCACCAGCCACTGTTGCTTGCTGGACAAAACGTTACATTATACACTGAGCATTTTCTTGTAACAGAGCACGAAAAAAAGGATAACAGTTATACCTACATTCAGTGGGGTTTAAAGAAGCTACTGGTTAGCTGATGACTGGAGAGCTTTTTCAGACCTGCTCGGTTACATTTTAGCAGCTTAACTCCCTCTGCTCACAGTGCTGGCAGGGCTGACGTGCTCCATCGAGTTAAATGGGATGTGAAGGATCGGGCATCCCGGGTCAGGGAATTTCCATTGCAAATGATTGTTGAGCCACCAAGGCCAGGCTTTCAATTCGGTCAGCGCTTAGACAAACATACACAACCAGGACTGCTTTCAGACGTTCTGGTATCAGGGAGGGCCGATACAGTCGAACACACAGGATGTTGGTGTATATTCTCTCGAAGTGTGTGCATTGCAGTGCAGGTTTTCCCATGAAACTCCAATGGACAAAAAGTTTGTGATACGTTTGGTGCCTTGCAAGGACAGGGCCAACACACAAAAACTGAACACTGCTGCTGTAGAAGTGCTTTGATATGCTATGTGATAGACATTAGATGAAATCAGAATTGATAATTCTTAGAAATGTTGCATTAGTAGTAGTATGGTTGTGATGGGATCCCATTATCAATGGTTGTGGTAACTTGATTGTTTAAACATGCAGTCTTAGCATGCACTACGACACACACACACACACACACACACACACACACATTGTGTAACATGCTTGTAGTTGAGCTGGAAAATTATATGAATGAACCCTACATTAAAAAAATTATCTGAAGATCTACGATTGCCTTTAGCCTGCCTGCTGATAAACACATGTTGCTCTTTAGCCCCGCAGGTCTTTCAATGCCATCTCTTGTCACTTTAAAGTATGTGACATTTCTGCGCTACCGATAATGTGTGCTGCTGTGAACTCCCGCTGCAATGTGTACACGTCATATACATATTTTAATGGAAACATGGACTCCACTTAGCTAAATTCAATAGCTCAGAGGATTAACATCTCCACTGAAGCATGTAATAACCAAGAGGTTATATCATCATCATAACTCAACAAACCATAATCCGCCACTGCCTCTTTAATGGCTTTTAAAGTGTGTCAAGGCCCGAATCACTCCTACCAGTCACATTTTTAATGAACATGGCCTCCTCTAAAGTGCCAGTCTGCCCAGCTTTGAATGCTGTGTCAATCTATCCCCTGTTGGGGTGTTCTAGCCTAGATCGAGACGTGCAAAGAGCCCAAGAACATTTGGGATTGATTTGTGGCTATTTTTACTTGTCCTACTTGAACTAAATGGTTCAGATACTCAGAGGAAGAAGTCAGGAGCTGAAAAGGCTTATTGAACTGAAAAACAGAAATAACTGGAACGCTAAATGGCGGTATGAGAGTGGACGCTTTAGTGTAGAGCTTTCAGAGAGAGAGAGATTTACAGGCTACTGGCATTCTAAGGAGTGAAAATTAACGTGCTAAGAAAGATAAATGCCCATGTGAACACACACACCAGACAGGTTTAATAAAAGCAAAGGTGGAGTAAGCCGTCTCTAGTGACCTTGCATCTTCAAAGACTTGACGCACACCATAATTCCCTCGAAGCACTGGCAGACAAGTGTTTTTCTTGCTACAGGTTTATTTGAAGCTTCTTCTCCAAATCCACCGTGAAAACTAAACACAGTATAACGAGAAAATAAAGACCACATTAGCTTAATATGAACATACAATGACATGCACAGCATGTAAAATAACGTTCACCAGACACAAAACAACATACCTCATTGGCTGCATGCTGTACACAAGGGAATTGAGGTTTCCTTAGATCGCTGACATCCGCTATAACAATCTTAAAACTTTATCGGAGCACTAAATTGCTGCTTCGCTTGCTGTTAGCTCGCCGACTCTCTAACTCACGAGCGTCCCAAAAGGCCTTGCGCGGAGATTTCAAAATAAAAGCACTTTATTCTTACCAAATAAAATCACTAAATAATACTAAATGTAATTTATATAATTCTAAATTATGACATTGGTTGAAAACAAATTATACATTATTATAATGTAATTGCAACAATTACACACAGTAGCAGCATTTCATAGCATTTCATCCAGAAGCCACACAGGACCGCTGCACACATACAGCGCTGAGCAAACATAACTCCCCTTATTAAACCACAACTCAGGAGACAACACAGGCCCTCAACAACACTCATTACCTAAGCATATAGCGAGGAGGCTTCTGTTCAGTGTTGCAGGCGCCACAATTATGTTCACACTGATGACTATCATCACAAGCGTAATAAGTGCTCTACGGGTGCACTGACATTACGGAAGATGGTTTTGGGCTATCTTGTTGAAATTTCCTGCTGCCATTGCCAGCTCTCTGTGGTATAGAGTCATTCACACACGCTGAGGAGAGAGCTAGTGTAATGCTAGCTTGTGTATCTGGTCTAGGTGCTGTGAAAGGATTCAGTCACTTCACAGATCAGCCATCTACTCGAGGTGACTGGCACAAGTGAGTGGGAACAAAGGAGTCACTGTGGCTGTCACACCCGCTCCTCGTTACGCTCACCCTTTGCTCTGCCAGCTGTCTCTCCGTCCCCTCCCACAGCACCCCCAGCTGTGGCTATACATCAAGCTACCCTTAATTCCACACATGCAAACACACCCACCGCCACACATCTTGGGTGGCTTCAGGACCTAGCTTTACCAAAACACTCTTCCTCCCTGCTGGGTGCTCTTTGCCTATCCGCCATACTGACTGACTGCACTGTTGGAGGCACAATGTTATTCATCATCACCACCACCACCACCACCACCACCACCAACGGCTCATCAGTATCACACCACTGCACACAGCCACAAGACATGAGCTCATGCTTGCTACAAATAATATTCTGGATATTCAAAATATTTTCCATTCTATTCTGTCTTTCTTCTAGAGTACGGTCTCACACAGATGCGTGTTATTGTTCTTTTGCTCATTCCTGCCTACTGAGACTCTGCCCTGCCTCCACTTCATTTCACCACAACTCCCTCCCCTCTCCTGACAGATGCCCCATGCCCAATCTTTGGGCTCACCCATTAATTTGCTAACCCCTAAACACTGCCCTCAGCCTCCCACTCTCCACAGCCTTCCTATTATTTATTTATCCCCTGCGTCTTTTTTTAACCATATGCTACACCCATGCCCTCCCTTCACTATGTTTACCCACTGACAGGCTCCAGCCCTGTCTGGCAGGTCAGTCACGAGCCAGTGCCAATGCCAGCTCGGCCTCCACCCTAGCAGTGTGGTGACTGGCCACTGCTAAAACACTTTCATGCCTCCTGCGTGCCTAGCCCAAGTCCTTCGAGGCCATTCATTGAGGCTTTGCTCGTGGTTGCCTTATTATTGTAAAGTTATAGTAAAACAGTGGGTGGGGGCTTCGCTTGTGGTACCAAGGCAGCAACAAGAAATGGGGCTGAAGTCGTGCTATTTATGGACTGGAGCAGAGAATTCAAATAACGTTTGCCTTTTATGGGTTAATTGCATGTAAACCACATTTGTGTGAAACAGTGAGACGGCGAAAGGAGGGAGGGGGGGGGGGGGCAAGAGGGTAAAAGAAACACAAGTGGAGGGCATTCCTCAGGCCAGGCATTCATTGCTGTGGGTACGATGTCATTGGATGATGTAATCGGTGCATAGCAGCTCTCATACATTCACTCACTGAGTACATGGAAACAGACATCAGACAACATGTTTCTCTTGTCAGCTCGTCCTGTATTACATACTGAAAAACATTAACGACTAACCACATTACATTGGGTTGTGCCTGCACGTCTTGACCTTTCTCTTTACACTTTCTGTCAACAGGAAATGGATTGGTTCATAAGCAGTATGCAGATATTTACAGGAAGTGGCTCACCTTCCACCCTCTGTTCAGAAGAGGCGTGTTCAATTGTACTAAACATCTACTTCTGAAACCTCCTGCTTCGTATATAACAAACTTTCACCACGTCTGAAGACTTTAATGCATCCGGTATCTCTCCAGTTGCCATTGGTATTTCCTGTGCCGTTCTTCAATGGCACTGTCTGGGCTTTAAAAATGCTACCAGACAAGTTGGACAGACACAAAAATACAGTGTGTTAAGCTTCCATTCCAGACAACAAAAGAACAGACACTGCAACAAGCCCCGAAGGCAACATTAAACCCAGCTAGTCCGCCACTACAATACCCCTCTTCTCTCAATAGAGAGCCATGCTGAACCTAGCGAAGCTGAACCATGTTATTCTTCAGTTTTTGTTTTTTTTTAGCTGGGAAGAAGATAAGGGCTGGGCACACTGACAATGTGCAACATCCACAGGAAATGGAAAACACTGATGTGTAGCCAGCATGGACCAGCCAGGATGACACCGGGTTAGGCAGGTGGTTTACAGATGGGCAATCTGCTCAGGCCACAAAAAGCAACAGAATCTCAAACGGATTGTCCTATGGTGTCTTCACAACAGAAATACTCATTTTACTAATATTGGTTTGAAGTGAGTCAACAGCCTCATACGTTGTTGCAATTACTCAGCTCCCAACTTCATCAGGCAGAAAAGAGACAAATAAAGGATTGATGAAATGAGTTTGTATGCGTTTATGAACATCCATTTATTTGTCTGACATGCCCGATAACAAACTTAAATTAAAAGAAACTCATTTAAAAAAACTCATTTTTCAAATATTGTGAAAACAAAATTGGAAACAAGGACAAGTTGAAACGTCACTCCTTGCACAGAGAGTAAAGAAGATATGAGCTATCCAATGAGCTCTCTGGTTAAGCTTCACCTGTTGACCCTTTGAGGGCATCAAAACACCCCTGAGCAAGGCTTTGGTAGACCTAAAAGTTTTCTTCATGGCATGCAGTGGTTGTTTTCCAGATGAATTACACAGCAGCCACAGATCACATTTAACAGGTGATGAAAGACAGTGTCAGGGTGTGAGAGTGATTATGGCTTGTTTCTACTGGCTGGTTGGAGCCAACAGAAACATACTTCAGGCTGCTACTAAGCTTAAAAGTAGCAACAGGAGAGACGACCACTGGAGCCGCGTGTATGCCGATATATTCCAGATGCTCTGTTGAACACTGCTGCTGGTCAACATGTGGGCAGCGAGGATCAGGAACTGAGCAATACGTGTATAGAGAGTTATTTAGATGGAAAGTTCTGGTGAGAACATACAAGTGAAAAATGGAGAGGAGGCAGAAAAATAGACATAGGGTATGAAAATGTGGGACAATATTGAGAAATTAAGGAAAACGGGGATCAGCTAGTGAAGTCTTACAAGGGAGACATGAAGACAGAGTATGAGAGCAAAAGGAAGAGCGAGAGAGAGGGAGATATCAAAGTGTCTTGTTTTTGAATGTCCTTCTGTTTTGATTTATTCAGAGACTCAGGGGCAGCCCTGACATAAAGCAGAGGCAACACACCTTCAATCCAAGGCTTGCAGTTCCCCAGCCAGAGAGAACGAGCGAGCAGGTGACCTTGGCATGTTATGAGAGGCCCTCCACTCCTCCTCAATCCCCTCGCTCTTGAGGTAGCCTTGACTAGTCTCACGGAAAATACTGCTGCGGCACGTTGACATCGCAGAGGCCTGCACGTCGTGACAGAATGGGTTCAAATCCTTAATCTCAGCCCGGTGCATTAATTATGAAATATGTTTAGATATGGTATTGCACCTCTCTCTTCAGTCTACCCTCAAGTCTTCCTGAAATGAACAAGCTTGCTGCAGCCATAACCAAACAAGTGGGAAATGTATCTTCCCATATCCAGGAAACAGGCTAGCTTTATTTCCGGCCCACCTCACTGAACCTCCAGTCATGCGTATGTGCTGTCCACTCTCACCGTGGGACGCCGTTGACAAGATCATCATTGTGCGTGCACCTGTGCAATGCAAAGAGACAACATGGGGCTGATCTCTGATTGGACCCTGGCTTCAACATGTGACTCATAGCTCACAAACAAGTGACTGATGGACACACAGGAGAGCTTGACGGCAACCATCTATATGAACAGAAACATAGAGATCAAGCGATGACCCATACTATTACAACCACCTAAAGGGCTGAGTGACACACATAACATATCCAAGTCCAAACAAAGCATAAGAATTGGGAAGAAATGATTTAAGTGACTTTGAACAAGGCATGGTTGTTGGTGCCAGACTGGCTGGTTGATTTCAGAAACAGTTGATCTACTAGCATATAGGGATACCGTCTCTAGGCAGTGTTGTAGTACTTCAAGATCGGTCTTGGTCTCGAGACCGGTTCCAAGACCACTTTTTGAAGGTCTCGGTCTCATCTCGGAATCAACTGCATTTTTAGTCAGCTTTGTCTCAGATAAAGAGGACTCAGGATTTTATTTCAAGACCGGCCGAGACCACAACTGCCTTTTGATTATTTTATCAAGGCATTTCTCATGATACTTATGGCAATAAAAGAGGTGAATGAAGACGTTTTCTGTGTTTGTTTTTTTTTAATGGGAATGTGGATCTTTCAGATCAATTTGAGGAGTGACTATTTCCCCATTTTTGTGGCATGCAGTGAGGACTCTGCTCCAAATACTCTCATGCAATCGTTTCAGATTATCAGGATGGTTTTGTGGATTTCGATGGTTAAATGGTTATAAGTTGTGCCTGGGGCAAATGTAATAGTTAGGGATGCACTTTTAGGGATGCACTACTGTTATTGTAATCTACATGCAGCAGAGCAGTGAATCTAGTTTCCTACGTTGGTTTTGCTTAAAAAAAAACATATATGTATATATAACATATATGCTTCAGGGGACTTCAAAGTGCTTCACATACACACACACTATCATATTTTCATCGACAAAGAGAAAGAGGGAAAAAAGGCAACAGATGTATGGATGGACAAACTCATGGATGCACGGATCAAGACCCTGCATAGATGTACAGATAGATGGATGGCGTGATGGACAAGTAGGAGAGCTTGACAGCAACAATCCATATATGAACAGAAACATAGAGATCAAGTGATGACCCATACTATTACACACCACCTAAACACACACAAGGGAAAAGCTATAATTAGGTTACAGCTGTTTAGCACCTGGGTCATACTAAAACACCAGCATGCAGCTATTGTGAAAATGATGCAGCCAAGGCTTGGAGAAAAATAAAAAAACTGACACAGCAACACAGCACTGGAATTTGCAAGATCTCTGCAGCAAATGTGCAAACGTGCCATAAATTATACACGGTGTGATGTTAACACCACTGACGCATACACACAATTCTACTACAACAGCTGTATATGGTCTAGTTAGTAGACCCTAACACCCGCACACAACTGGACAATCCTTACAAAAGAACCAAACTCTAAGTGTAAAGTCAGTTCAGGGCTCTCACGCAGCTGGAGTGAGGATATACTGGTTAGACCAGGAGAGACTACTGAACCATTTATCCTACTGGGTCAGTAGGCTCAGAGGCTGAGCGGCTCTTAGCTGAGAAATGCTAAACACCACAAATGCACAAAGAGCAAGAGAGCTGGCTAACCTCTCGCTCAATATTTACAGAGCTCTGCGGCAGTACCACAGCTGGAATGCAGCGGGCAGAGCAAGCACGCAGAGAGAACTATATCAGTTTCTGGGTCATCTAGGACTGATCACTCCGCATGAAGTCTAGACTTGGACTGAAAAACACGCCTGCGGATGCTCTCCTCTTAAACTGATTAATATTCTAAAAATGGATGGACTCGGTGCCCGAGGAACAAAACATATACATTTATAGAAGCACAGGGTAATAGGTTGAATACATTCATAAGCGTATTCCCATGTGCAACTGCTACAAGATCACTGTGTGTCATAAAACAACAAGTTTGATCAGTTTCTTTTTTTACCCCGTGAAAGAGCTGCTTGGCTTTGAATTCAGCCTAAGGCAACAATCAGTCAACTAAAGAACAGAACATGGCAGCAGTACCTATGAGATCTCTTCTCACCCACCATGTCTGTCTGGCACTTTCCCATCGCACCTTCAGTACCTACCTGCTGTTTTAATTAACTTAGTACCACAGGGAGCAATTATGCAAGGCAACATTTATCCCATTTGGAAATGCAAATTAATCTAACCTCAAGTTGCCGAAGGACAGGCGTACACCAGTTTGTACTGCAAGCATAGATACCAGTACATTAAATGGCAAGTAGTTTCTTCTATAGGCATTCTCAATGGATGTTAGCACCAAAAGACATAGAAAGGGACAGAGAGATGACAGGAACCTTTGGGCCCTGACGTTTATGGTCTCACTTAAATGTTGCAATTCTGAGCTTTTAGGAGAAAAAGGGGGAAATGAGTTAATTAAGATGGACAGATAGCAGGCCGCGCATACATCAAGAGAAAACAATTTACATACCTCCATTTCCCTCAGGGAGCAAGAACTGAGAGTGAGAAAGTAGATGGTGGAGTCAGTGCTCTCCAATGTGAGATTGAGCAAATTAGAAGAAAGTGGAAGAGACGGGGATAGAGAGATGCAAAAATGAGAGCGACAGTAAGATAGCATGTGAGAAAAAGCAAGTGTAAAGAGAGTAAGCTAATGAGAGAAACAGCTCAGAGATAACAAGCTGCAAGGGGAAGGGAGGGGGCTCTGACAGGCGAGAGGAGACAGAAATTGACAAGGTTGCACTTCAGGAGGTGGTGAGAGGATGCCAAACAGTAGGCAGTGTCAAACAGATACAAAACCAGGATCTCGTATGTGATGCAACTCAATAAAAGGTAGGGCAGGCTCCCATCCTCTCCCAAAAAGTACTTAAAGCAGCCTCTCCATCTCTGCCTCTTTCCACTAATCTGATTTCCTGGATTATGTTCCACGATTTTAAACAAAACACCAAAGTGCTAAAGTTTAATTCCATCACTTATGGTGCAAATCAAGGCTGCCGTATTTTACCTTCTCACTTTTCATTTACTTTAGTGTTGCAACACCATTTCTATCGCTGATTTTTAAGACCCTGTAGGGATAAAGAAATATTTATTTGGGCAAGCCAGCTAACAAGAAATGGAGGTTTGCTGTGGCTAATAAAACTTTTTTTCCGCATGTGTGTGCATTCCTTCTGACATGTAGGTCCCTCAGGTGGCTGTAAAACTGAAATATAACGCTTCTGGCACGCTTCAGTTCTGAACTGGACAGCAACTGGCCAACGCCGTGCACACACTAAACTTCACATACCAGTTTAATGGGAGAGTGAGCTAAAGTTAGTGGTTTGCTCCAAAGTATAAGTTGAAAATTGCGTTTCTTCCTTGACTGCTAAAGCTGTGCCAGACCTGAATCCAAAACCAAACATCAATCTCTAACCCACTATCGACTACAGTCACATAGACAGTGTGCTTGTATAGGCCAAAACCTCACAATGCAACACAGAATCTCTCAGTTCAAGTATGCGTCACCCTGATAGAAACTTGCATCAAATAACACTCCATATCCTATGCCATAACTACAATTAACTTTTTATCTCGATGATACTCCCAGAGTGGCACTTGAAACCAAAACCCCATACATTCCCTTGTCGACAAGCTCTTAAGAACTGTCCGTATGTCTGTGCCTGAAACATGGCTTCATGGCTGTGCTTGTGCTTCTGTATCTAGGCTATGTTTGCCTGTGTTAATTGTGGAGTTGACACGGTGATGCCGGCACGCATGCAGCTCCATCGCAACAGGGACGTCTTTGGTGGCTAACAGGGCATGTAAACCGGCTCTCACTCCATCAGAAACCGCCTGGAGGGGCAGAGGGACCGAGAGAAGACGACAGCGTAGCCCCCAGGCTGCACTGATGCGAGGAGGAGAGAGCTGAAGCATGCTGTGTGCCACAAACCAATGCTGTGATCACAGAGGAAATATGGAGCAAGGGTTCTCAAAGTGGGGTCTACGGACGATCAGGGGCTCTTTTTTTGTCATGTGTCATCTACAGAGTGATTCCCAAGAACCCTTTCAATGGATGGGATGGCTTCATGAAATTGTTAAAAAAAAAAATATTTCACTACAGAGAAAACACAGCGGCTGCGATAGATCAGTGGCTGCACATGTCAAACCATACAAGACAGTAATCCTGGAATTATCGCTGTTTAGCTTTGGTCTCTTTTTTTTTTTTTTTTAGTAGGTTTGGTCGAGTTTACATTTGTACTACGACTAGATTTCACACTTTCAACCATTTATTTTTACTTTTAGCTATCAATTTAGACTTTTCTGTTAGTTTGTTGACTATATTTCAAATACTGTTAATTGCAGCATGAATTAGCTGAAACTTGGCCTGTCATTGCTGTTAGGTTATTGTGGCAATAAATGTACTAAAATTCAGCATTACACCAATTTGTAATCATATTTGCATATTTATTTTCCTCAATAATGTGGATATTTTTATTTCAAACAAATCTGTTTTCATATTAGTTGTGAGCTACTCCACAGTTTTTCCATGTAGCCCCTGGTAACAGCAGAAGTACCCCCTGGCGTACACCTACCACTGGTTGTAAAGCACTGATGTATTGCGTTAATATTTCTAGGATATTGTTAGAATAAAAATAACAAAATGTCTACAAAAGAGAGCTACATAGGACACAATATTTTCAAACAGAGGGTCTATAATGCAGTGGTTCCATAGAGTGAGGGGCTGCAAGCTAATTCTGAGGGGCACTGCAACAATCATTAGGATAACGACGCAGAAACAAAAGTGTGAATTAGTAAATCCATTTACTATTTTCACCTCAAACACCTATGCAAACAGTGTTAAGGGTCGCAAGTGTTTATCGCTTCGTTTTAAGGGGTTTGGGTTGGGAAAGTTTGGGAAACACTGACCTGATCTAACGTACAGGAATTATGGGGTCACATGAAAACTTTTGGGAACCCCTGATGTAGGCTACAGGTTTGAAAGGGGAGGAGGTATGTTAAGTACTAGACCTCAGATAAACGGATGAACTGTTGCCAGATTATAATGCATTTTGACATTTTAACTTTTCCGAGTACAGAGCTCAAACACCGCATATGCTCTCTAGCCTTCTCTCTCCCCTATCCTAAACACAGGCCTACGATGTGGCCACGCATGCTGTGCTGCAACACACAGCGTTAAAGCAGCTCTTTAATTAGCAGTGTGGGGAAAACGGAGGCATCTTTAAACGCACCACTTTTTGCATCAAGCGAACATGCACTGTACAAACAAGCCGGGGAGCTGCAGCAGCCTCGGCGTCTTCACAGTATATCTGCTGCAAAAACAACACAACTTGCAGCTTTAACGCGCACTTGTTTAACAAGCCACAAGTAAAAGAGCACGGTGACTAATTTAGTTGGATTTCACTGCAGTTCAATGTGTCTATGCGTGTGTGTGAAAGCGGAGTGGGCTGCGGTGCTTTAATCAGACATGTCACTAAAAAGAACAGTGCCCAAAGCCGCTAGCTATATGGCCACTTCACAAAAGTAAAGACAGGCAAGAAAGACATTCAGAGAGAAAAGGCGAGAAGAAACACAGTATTGTCTCGCTGCAATGTAACACACAGAACACAGAAACGCTTGCTGAGGCTAAACGCAGCGGACCCTAAATATCGTGAATCCACAACATTTAACACAAAACACGAAGGAAGTTAAGCTAAAATACTGCTCAACACCAACATTTGTGCAAGAGAAGAGAGCGTGGTTTGACAAACCTGACGAAGCGAGGACACTTCTTTCCACTATTAAGCGCTGATGTCCGGAGTTTGTGTGTTGTGACTGTGTGTGTGTGTGTGTGTGTGTGTGTGTATATGTCACTCAGTGTTTTGTCCCTCCGTCTCTCCTCTGCCGTAGAGATAGTGCTGATGTTTCCACTTCCTCTTTTCTTCTTCTGCCGTCTGCTGGCTGGCTTGGTGAAGCCAGACAGAGGATGCATGAATACATGGGAGCCCAGCTGCTCTCACTGAGTCACTGGTTAACGAGTGAACGGTGATCATTTCATCCAGTTTTAAAATAAAGAAGTCACTAGGCTACTTTTGTTTTGTCAGCTCTGGAGTCGGTTAACAAGCGTGACTCCATAACATAACCGAGTCGTTTCTCACTGTAAAACTAATCAAATGTATTAAAAGGACTCACCTTGATATTTGAATACGTTGTGAGTAGGCTAATA
The DNA here is from genome assembly GCF_031162955.1 of Sander vitreus. Classification (NCBI taxonomy): domain Eukaryota; kingdom Metazoa; phylum Chordata; class Actinopteri; order Perciformes; family Percidae; genus Sander; species Sander vitreus. The sequence continues at coordinate 16,866,891 of NC_135868.1, forward strand.
TGTAAAGATGTTATACTTTTTAGGTCAGTTATAATTAAAAATGACCTCCAATCAGAAACAGGTAGGCTATGAGTGAAGTTTAACCTGTAGGCACAAGAAGCACACTGACATGTTCGTTGATTATGTGACAAAAGTGTGTAACTCCTTCTTTACATTTTTACGAGACTTGTTTACTCTTGTTTAGCTGGTTCATCTTATCATGAACTTCTGTCTGACACCATCTAACTTCTGTTTTCTTGAACATTAAAGATTTAGGCAAAGGAAAGGCATGTCTCCATATTTGTATATAGCCCTTTCAAAAAAACAGTTCAAGTGCTTCACATAAATCATGAAATTACTTTTGGAAACGAGTTTAATCCATTTCAACTGCTCTTTTCACCCAAAAATCTAAACAGCATTTTATTGTTTTACCAGTAATCTAAGCACTATATATAGGCTAGTAATAAGAAGATTAACATTAAGCTTTCAAGAAAGGTTAAATATGTGTTAACTGATGTAACACACAAGGTCAATTGTAAATAGCAGGATTTCACCAAACACTTTCTGTGATGCAATTTTAACAATTTGCTTATAAAGATGTGTAGCTACGTTTAAAGACTCAGCTTTTTGTTTACTACTTTTTAAGAATGTGGTAATATTAAAATGGTAGCCTATACTGACCCTGAGTTCCCCTATGGATAGCAGCCTTGCCTACACTGTCTCAACCAATGTAGACTAGTAAATAAAGCAAAACAAACAATTAGATTCCACGTCTTTTCTCTCTATGATGGGTGACACAAAGATGTGACTGCCTCCAATCTTGCAGCCAGGAGGGGAAGGCAAACAGGAACAATGACTTCAATAATTCATGGTTATTGAACTGGTCTCCACACATTCACACAGAACTGTTTAGAGGGTAAGATTTGACCTTCTAATGTTACATTACTTTGGGAACCATTTTGATATAGCTCAACAGAGGTCATACACAACATAATGTTATAGTTTCATTGTACAGGACAGGATATGGGACTACATCACAGAGCACAGCGGAATTGAGCCACATGAGGCCACTTCCCTTTAATTCTGTCAGTGATTACAGACTGTTCCTGATATTAAGCCCAGGGTGTGTGTGTTTCAGAGGGAATGAACAGTGTATAGCAGACAGTCCTGCAGCTCATCCTTGTCTCCACTCAGCAGTAGGAGGATTAATACGGGAGCCCTGTCCGCCCTGAGAAATAATCTGGAGCGACACACCCAGCAGAAATATCTCTTTTTCTCTCTGCCTAAATGACAGCCTGGTTCCTCCATTACATTTTAATTGGACGAAGTACATAGGCTGTGAAGGCAAGTAGGTCTGATACAAAAATAACAGAAAGCAAACTGATTATTTGACTCAGTGTGACAACAATTAGGTGTAGAAGTAGATTTTGATAGTAAACAGACTCAAGTCAAAATTGTTCTTTGTTTCAACATCCAAACAGTTCAAACTGTGCATAAATTATTTCTAAACACTAGTTTTTCAGATAACAGAACATAGGCAAACAAACAAAACTTCTCTTTTTTTCCTATATTCAGTTCCCATCATTGAGTTATGGTGACTTATGCATCTCGATAAGACTACATTAGAGGGCTCACATTGGATGTAATCTTTTTATCTGAGACTGCAAAGAGGCAGAAGAGTGGTTTTAAGCCATCCCATATGGTCAGTATATGATACAGTAAGTACTACATAATGCATTCAATAAAGTGCAGACTCACAGTGCAGCACAATGTATCTCTGCATCCAATAAAATGCAGTCAGTCTCGTTTCTTGTTGCATCTCACAAGGTAGGACTGTTTCTCTTTATGCATATTCTTTGACGTGTTTGTGTAACTCACATGGATTAGAACACACCGTTGTTACAACCTCTGCACATCTGGTGTGAAGACAATGCCACATTACTGCGTCTTTCCTGTTTGGCAAAACATTATTATTCATGATTTAAGCGCAGTGCTCAAGTCATAAATATTTAATTATCTAGTTTTCTGCTAATATGTTTGGCCTCTAACACAATCTGCACAATGAGTCTGGCCTGGCACTCAATCTGACCTGCCCCTTGTCCAAGAAGACAGAGTGCTTCAATAAAGACTCTCCGCTGACCAAATTCTCTCGACGTGGCGCAACCTCCCTCCGAGCAGCTTGTGACTGAATCTCATCTCGGAGATTCATTGTCCTACTCAGAGAGGGAGAAATCAACGTGGAACAGGCTGTTTCAATTAAGTCGATTTGTCATAGGTTACTGGTCAAAGCACCAGAAAAGGAATGGACAGAGCTGCCACAGAAAGATGAGAACGAAAAAGCTTTCAATCAGCAACTAAAATGTTCTCGTGGCTGTATGATCAGTCAGTCTTTGATGTAATTGTAATTTATCACATATACACATACACTGCACACTCCCTACAGCATTTGAGCTACTCAAAAAGCTTAAGCCACAAATCTAAATGGAAATCTAGTTTGCTTGTTCCCTGTAGGTCTGCTGTAATTGTCTCTCTATCAGGGTCATTAGGAAAAGGGAATGTTTCAAGTTCATTTCCACAGGGAGCCCTGCTCAAAATGTGCCGCTCCTGAAGGAGAAGCATCAGACTTCCTCAAATGTGACCTAAAGGGGAAAGTTTTGTGCGAAACAGCTACCGTGAGCTGCTGGTCTGAGTTGTTGATGGAAGCTCAGCACAGAGAGGGAGGATCGCACTGCTTTATGTAGGTTACCGTGGAATGATTTTTGAGAAACTGTTTGAAGTATTCTCAGACTGCTGCAGGATAAGATCAAAAAAAGTTTTTTCTTCTTACGAAGGTCATAGCGTTACCTGTGCTGTACACTTTTTAATGATCAGATTTCTGCGTGTGGAGTTTCGCTGCACCTTCCTCAAAAGATGAAGTTGTCATCAATCGAAAAAATAAGTCTCATACACAATTAGTCAAGGCCATAATTATTCAAATCTTTTTTTTTTTTTGCAGCCTAGAGCAAGGTAAACATTGGTGAAGAGAGCCATATTTATTCTCAGAATAATGGAGCACATTCACATACATACTTTCCCCATCTCTGTGGCTTTTTTTTAAGAGCAAATGAGCATATTCCAACCACAAATCATTTCAAATGTGTATGCACACTCACAAGCATTTAAACATTCTGGCTTGTGTGGAAGACAAATTCTAACTGTTCTCCAACATTTTTCTTCACCTCTCTGCGTTTAACACACTCTACAATCAAAGTATTTAATACCAGCGAGATGGCAAGGATACAAAAATATGGTGGAAAATACAATCTCTTAATAACACACTGTATTTGCTGACATGCTATCTTATTGGACCCTGTAAAAAGAACATTATCTCTTACACCAGCGGGCTCATTTTATATCACTTAAGATTCATGCAGCCCATGCAGCTAATGCTTTTTGACACACATGCACCAAGGCACACGTACACACACTTAAGCAGCTGGGCCATATGACCCTGTGCTGTACAATCCAACAGAGAAGATGTAAATGCGAGTTGTCACCCTGGAGCGAAGTAAACGGCTGGGAGAAGTCATGCGCAGTGGACTTACAGTTTTACAGTTTCAACTTGCAAAGAAAAGGCTAAAAAAGGTCTTCAGAGTGCAGTTCTTACTGAGGCCCGCTGCAGAACACACTTCACTACTGTGTAAGATCGACCACGGCTGCTACTGTACTTCATTCAGTCTCTTCCTACGTTTAAAAGCATGTAGCATACAAGATATATATATAAGCATGTTCCAAACACTCAATCTGAATCTGAGCAGTCACTGGTTTTGGAGGACTTGTGCTTTCGTTTCCTTTTTCTCTTCTTCTTGTCTTTCTTCTTTTTGTCCTTCCTCTTTTTCCTTTTCTTGCTTCGATGGTGGTCAGATGAGGAGGAGGAAGAGGAGGAAGAAGAAGAGGAGGAGGAGCTGTCTGAATTGGAGGAAGTGCTGTCCTGAAGCATCTGCTGCAGCTGCTGGATCCTAGAAACAGGAAGGGCAGGGAGGAGAAGAGGAGGCGGGATTAGAGTCAAGTACAGGAACGAAAACAACTGATGCACACTTGGATGTCCGGGTTGGCAAGCATCAGAAGTGTCCTTAAACAAGACACTGGCTGAATCTCATGTCGTTTATTTGATAGCTCTGCGACTCCTCGGTCCTCGGCTCAACCGGAAGATGTTCTGTCCCTCCTCGGTAAAGGCCGTCTCAAAGCTCTTATTTCTGTCCTGAGGAGTGAGAAGCGGGCATCGAGGAGGGATCATCGAGGAGCTATAGGCGAGGATACACGAGAGCAGCCTTCCCGGAAGCCGTGCAGCTGAAGGAGTTGCTAACTCCGCCCAAACAGCTGACGTATTCACGTGACTCTTCAGAGGAAAGGACATCTCATCCCTCTAAAACACATTTGCTCGTTCCCTCTCTCCTCCCATGACTTCCGACTACGATGCGCTCAATGGTGTTTTTTGCCTCCAACGGCGCCTTCCAGGCAGCTAACCCTAACCGTAACCCTAAACATAACCTTTGCCGCGCTGCCTGGGAGGAGACATTGGGGGCAAAAAACACCAAAGACCCTACGACGCGAGGAAGAGAGCCAAGTGGAGGACTCGAGGAGGCAATTTAAGGGCTATGACATGCACCGCCAGTCATTGTCCTAGTATCGGCATTTCTGGACCAAGTGCCTACAGTGCCATTAAAACTGCAGGTGTGTGGAGGATTTTCAGAACAAACTGGGATACACCTGGATAATTGGGACATCCTGTCGCTTAAAAACAAGGCTCAAGCTCAGATGACTAAAATAGATCAGATAACTTTCACCTAAACCTTAACAGAGGGTAAGTAATTGAACCTGTACACTGTGCATGGTTTTGACCGGCCAGGAGAGTAATCGATAGTAAAGGGAGTTACTTCAACATCTGGTGAATATCTACTAGTCCACAGCCAAATAAGGTTCAAGAAGGAAGATTAAAATATCAACACATCACAGAATGAGTAAGGAAGCACCACACTGCTCAGTAAAATACAAAACACTTGTCAGAAAGGAAGGGGATACAACAGATGTACAGTTGGAGGCCACTACATGCCCTTGGATTAGCTCAAAGTTGTGAGCTGGCACACTGAAAGACATTTTTAAGACATCCAGAAGCTGTTAACTATTCAGCCATGAAAGTGTTTCTCTGAGAAAAGGTTGACATGCTCTTGTGGCCATCAGTGTCCATCAGGCCTCATTATGGCGGGGTTGATCTCACTGAGCAGATTCATCGTCTGAGCACTTGGGATGTCATGCTACTCCTTAAAGCGCTCAAAGTGAATTATCATAAAAGCACTTAATAATCTACAGCTACATTATAAAAATGTCTCTTCCCTTAGCTCGAATACTTTGGTTTCCTCAAATGCACTTTTAAAAGAAAAGGTATAATTCCTGCACTGAGTTCATTAGAGACACGTTTCAGTCACCGACCTTCGTCAGCCATGACATTTTGTGAATATGATGTCTGTGCAACAAGACACTACTACAGCTACAGCCTGCATTAACCAGTTAAATATAAAGGGGGGGGGGGGCAACTCTCAAATACCTGAGACTATTACCACAAACAATATTTATCAAAATGTGTGGAATACAAAATGAAAATAGTAGTGCTGTCAGTTAAACGTGTTATTAACGGCGTTAACGCAAACCCATTTTAACGGCATCAATTTTTTTTAATCGCGAGATTAACGTTCTTTTTGGCCTAGCAAACTTTGTAGTGTTTTTTCACATGCTGTTGCGACAACTAGTAACGTTAGAAAAACTACAACACCACACCGGATCTAGCTAGACCGGAAACAAAACAACAGGCACGCCGCACACGTGCCTGTTGGGCTTGCGAGCCGGCCAAAGAGTAGTAGGCTAACATTACGTTTTGAGTGGATGGCGAGCACGAGACGAAATGGATTCTGAATGGAAAGTTTACTTTTAAAAAGTTGCCAAATGGTTCCATTGACAAGACCAAAGTGACCTGTGTGTTTTGTCGTTGTGAACTGAGCTATCATCGCAGCACGTCCAGTCTGAAATACCACTTGATGGCCAAGCACACAGCTGATGCGAAAAGAGCATTAAAATGAGAAAAAATAATGGAACAAAAAGAAATCAAGGGACATTTAGAATAGATAAAAATGTGCAATTAGTTGTGATTAATTGCGAGTTAACTATGACATTAATGCGATTAATCGCGATTAAATATTTTAATCGTTTGACAGCACTAGAAAATAGTAAAAAAGGGAAAGAAAAGTCTAAAAGATTAGATGGGCAATGCAAAATAAAACTCTCTTATATCTACAATTCCATCGTGCAATACGGTATATTGGAAAGCAAGGCGCACGCACACGCACACACACACACACACACACACACACACACACACACACACACACACACACACACACACACACACATCCACCTCAGATTCAAGCACCCTGGTGTCAAACACTATTTGCTAGAAACAGACACAGAGAACCAGCCACCATGAAAGATTTTCCAGGTCATCTGAGTGTCCCACTCCGCTGTAGGAAAACAGTTAAAAAAAAAAACTTGCAGGTTCCTAAGTATGATCTAACTGTCTGAAACCAGCCTCTTTTGTCTGTCCTTTTAATATAGTAAAGTTTAAAAATCAGACTCTTATTCAGGGAAATTATAGCAAAGGATATGAACAACAAGCACGATTAAAAAAAAAAGGAGTTTGGGTACCTGGTTTCTTTTTCATTCCTTTTGTTTTCCCGAATGATGTCGTACATTGGGTCTTCATGAGCCTAAAAGACCAAATGCAATCTGTCATCACCTACTATGAAGAAAGTTACAATGAGAGTTGCTTACAATGGGAGTTGCTACTATTCATTGTCATGTCAGCATATTTTTTATTTTATTTTTTAAACCTCCCTGTGACAATACGAGGTATGAAAATATGGCACAGTTGCATTTATGGAAATCATTGCAGAGGCTTGGTGTTCCTGCAGTAAGTATTGTTCTATTACAGGTACATTGGAACAGGCTGTGTGAAGAAGTCTGCTGCCCACATGCTCCCCAGTGTAAACTAAATATGCCCCAGATCTGTTGGTAACCTCAGCCCAGCTCTCAGACACAAGTGTTTGTCTCTGTCACAGCTCCTTGACCTTGCCACAACCCAACCTACATTCTTTGACAGTGGACCATTCTTTGATACCTTCTCTAAATAACTATGGGTGGGCTCACTTTTTTTTTTCTTTCTAAGCAGTTAACAAACTCACCACTCTGAACTGCTCTAGTTTCTGGTTGCCTTTGATGAAGAACGGACACTCCCTGTCTCCTGTCCTGTGGCCGTAGTTCTTGCATCTCCAACCTGCAGCAAAGGTAACAAAATATAAATCTGTGGATTTTGGAAATATAAACTGATGTGACAGGCACATATAGATGAAATATGGGCATGAAGGTACATTCTTGACCTTGGGAATAGTAGTACAAAATAATCTTAACTCAAGCACCACGTACAAGCTCTTTCTTTAGCTTTTAACCACATCCCACAGCCTTCATTGTCATATGCAAGCAACCACACACACGCAACGCACACGCGCCTGGTGGAAATTAGGGGTAAGTCCCTGGCTGTTCATGCAGCATGAAAATAAGAAAGACGAAGAAATGAATGGATGCTGAATATAAGGATGGTCTTTTTCTGGTGGTGATGGCGCAGTAGACATGACATATGCCTTTGGTGTGGGAGACCCGGGTTCGATTCCCACTGCGATACATCAACCAATGTGTCCCTGAGCAAGACACTTAACCCCCAGTTGCTCTGACATATATAGCAATTGTAAGTCGCTTTGGATAAAAGCGTCAGCTAAATGACACGTAATGTAAAAAGACAGGTTATCTCTACCAACACCAGTATAAATCACTAGCAACTGACAAACAATAGACGTGATGTTAATAGTCAAGCTCTTGTGGTTACACTTGTCACTTATTAAGACCAATGCCCACACATGTGGATATTTACTCCCACCTACATTTCCTGAACTAGAAGGGCTGCTGTTACTTCTATAGCCAATATAACTTTATAACATTTGTATACGGGGGGGGGGTCTCCAAAATCTATTAGCATAGGTTAAACCCTTTCTAGAGATTTTTAATCATAATTGTGAGTGTACAAGTGTGGTCATATGAGAAGACACTGCATATTGATTTAACCACAAAAACCAGCAACTCTTTCTCAATCTCTAGCACATAATCTAAGGTGAAAACCTTGGATTAATTTAACTATTCAAAACCATTTAACCAACAACAACAACAACAACAGTCAAAATTAATTTGAAGATGAGAGATATGAGAGGTATTAAAGTTCAAAAGAACAATGAAAACAGGCACGTAAAAGTCGCAGCAAGGGGATGTATCCTAGGACGGGGTAGATTTTCTCTTTTTATTAAAGTGTATAATTAAAGATGAGCATCACTTCTCACACCCATCCCTCACTTCTGTAGCTGTGTGAAGTCTTAAAGAGGTTTGTGGAACATCCAGTTACAAACTAAATCCCTGCAGATACAGCTGTAAACAGCACATATATCTCTCTCTCATTGCAAATTGTGGCCGATATTGCTGAATTTAGTACTCACACTGCATCACCTTCACCTCCTTCCCGAGAGGCATCCACAGCCCTTTGGTGGGGGCGTGGGCCAGGAAGCTCCTGGCTTCTTCATTTCCTGGTTCAGCAGGAATACAGTCCTCTGGTTTGTCCTCATGCTCCTGCAACAGTAACTGTCACTTCTGAGCATTTCTTTGAGTAAATAATAACTGTATGTGTCAAGTCCAAAACGATATGTTTCTTTAAAGCTTCTTGGCATTCACTAAATGTAACGTTACCTTTATGAGTCCTGGTGGAGGTTTCTCATAGCTGCATGAAACAAAGATAATACTGACGTTAATTCTTACGTAACTGCAGAATTAACTTACGTAATTTAACTGCAGAATTAACTAACGTTATCTCAAACTCGGCTGTCATTCCCAAAACAAACTCACAAAAGCAAAGCTAACGTTAACTGCTCAAATAGCAAGTATTTTGGATAAAATGATAAGTGTGGATTACTTGCAGTGACGAGAGAAAACTTGTATATTTAAATGTATAATTCATGCATAAGTTTGCAAGATTCAACAGGAAAGCTCTCCGTGATATTACTCACAACGTCTCAACGTGTTTCAGTTGTTGGACTTTTTGGTTGAGTTTTTTCGTGTGTGTTTTGAGTTTCTCAAAATCCTGTTTGGACGACTTGTGTCTCTTGTTGTCTCGTCGGTCATCCTTCTCTCTTCTTCGCTTTCTGTCCGACATTGCCCTGATGTTGACAAACTGCGCCCCCGTTAAGTCATTAAATTATAAATAATGCTGCATTCAAGGGTAATATGTTAGCTTTAACGTTACGGTGATAAACATCGGCCAACGTGCTAACCAGCAGCTAACTAGCAGCCATGGGTGGTGCTGCCTGCCCTGCTGTACTTCCTGTGCAGCCGGATTGGTTAGTTAAAGTCCAGCGCCACCTGCAGGACACGGGCGTTAACACGTGAAGGGATCATAGACCGTTAGGAACATGGATGTATTACGAGAAGGTTAGGAAGGGATGCTGAATTGAAAGCTGGCTTCTCTAAATAAGACAAAGCACATATCATTTCCTGTACCGTATAATTACTTTAAGCAAGTCGCCATTAAAAAGAAGAAAAGGGAGAAGAAGAAGAATTACTCCAAGCACTAAATTGCCCCTTTCTGTTTAGTTATTTGTTTATACTTTATACCTTTTCCATGCAATTGTGGAAAGTAACTAAGTACATTTACTCTAGTACGGTACTTAATTTACAATAATACAACAATTTTTAAGCACTTTACCTGATTATTACCATTTTCTGCTATTATATGCTTCTACTCCACCACATTTGGAAGCAAATATTGTACTTTTTACTCCACTACATTTATTTGATAACTTGTTGGGTCTCTGTAAATTATAGTGTTCCTAGACGTACTCTATCTGTAAAGTCTCCTGAGATAACGACTGTTATGATTTGACACTATCAATAAAATGTAATTGTAATTGAATTGACTTTATTGATCCATTAGTGAAATTCATTCTACCTGGCAGTATATACAGTAAAAAATAAGACCCATCTTTTTCAGGTGCAACAATGTACATAAAGCATCAATAACTATTATTCAGTATTATATATTATTCTGAAATGTTTCATTTTACATAATGAGGACTTTTACTTTTTGTCCTTTAAGTAAGCCTATATTTTGATGCTAATACTTCTATACTAGTATCATTTTTACTACACTTTGAATTGTAACAGAGTAATTCTACACTGGTATGTAAACATGCTATTTATTGTGTATCTTGTTTACGATCGTTAATGCACCTACAGTTGTGGCACTCACACTTTTGTTGTATGGGTCCCTGTGCAATGACAATAAGTTTATCTTATCTTAAAATATCTGAGGATTTCTTCCACCTTTGCATTCATTTTATGTACTGCCATTTCTAACTTGTACCTCCTTTAGTTTTACATGTACATTCATTTGTTCTATTTTATTTTACTGTGTACAGTGTGCATTTTCTTATTTTACATCTCTGGCACAAAAGATTTCTTTGTAATGAATATAGGTCTATCTGTAAAGACTCCTTAAAAATCCTCAGTAAATGCAGCTGGATTAATTACATGTTTTACATCTATATCTGCAGAGACATGGACACAAAATCTGCAAGACTAAAGTTGCAGTATAAGAAATTTCCAAGCACTCATTTCACAGAGTAAGTATACACAGCACAGTTTCCTAGACTGAAAAAGGTTTTATTTCAGTAAATCACAGTGTAGGTGGAATACAAATGTGAGGTATTTCAGAATACTGTACATTAAACAGCTAATGGAAAACAGGTACTTAATCAGGAAGTACAAAACGCAATATATATATTCAAATCCCTGCTCTTAACAAAAATATGAAAAGAGTAAACTTTCAAAATCATGTATCCAAAGAAAACATTAAAAGAAATAGAAGTCTTGACAATATTGATTGTCAATTAGTCTTCCTGTACAGGTTTTAGGCAAGATGTGCCTTTTCAATGTAAACAGCAAATGATGAGTACCATTTTAGATGATAATTACAAATATTTTTACTGGTGAGTGCACAGTTCCAAAATCCTTTGCATGCACGTACAAAAATGCAATGACATATATACATTTGTCATCTGGTCATGTTTAGCCAATGACATACCAAATTAATTTACACAGACTATCAAAAAAAAACTACCAAAAAATAAAAAATAAAATAAATTCAAATACAAAGGTTTTGACATCAAGCTATATGAATGTGAAATAGTTTTATATATACGTATCATAAAAATGTATACTTGTAACTTTAGAAAAGAAAATCCAAAATAAAGTAAATCAGCTTGTCATGCCACAAGCGCCACCACAGAACACAGTTGGGTTTCCTGCAATGTTTCAGCCATTTGATAAATATTGAATAATTCCTCAAACATTCCACTTAAAATAACATCCCCAGTATAGGAGATTACCCGAGCCATGTGCTAAATTAGATAAATAAGCATTCTCCTCCAACTGGCTCAGCAGAAGAGGCAGTTACCCTGATTAACAGTTAAAATAGCCAGCCCAGTGCTCCCAGTTGTTGCATTCAGGATACCAGGAGTGCCATTCCAAACAACCCAGCAATAGGTGTGTTGGTGGGCAAACTTACCCTTCCCACACCGACTCGGAAACCAAAGTTCCCCCTTAGGCTTTGGTGTAAACAGGTCACAAACATGGGTCTGACCCTATGTTTTTTTAAAGGGTTTACATAAAGACAAGGGAGATACTCAAAGAGAGGAGAGAAAATCTTTCAAGCCCCCCTTCTTGCTGCCCTGGTTGTCCTCTCGCATGAGTATCTTGCTGAGACGCTGGACGACCCAATTTTTAGGTTTAGAGGGAGGCTTGGAAGAAGAAGAGCCTGACCCTGGAGTGTTAGAGGAGGTGGAGGACCTGGAGAGAGGGAAAGGGAAAGGGAAAGAGAAAGGGAAAGGGAAAGAGAAAGAGAGAGAGAGAGAGAGAGAGAGCGAGAGAGAGAGTTGGGAAGGAAGGAGAAAGAGACAGAAAAAGATAGAGGGATGAAGAGTTAAGGTACAGTAACTTGAGATTTTGTTGGTTGGCAGTATGTGTTAAAAGTGTTCCGTCAACAAGTATATGATCTGGCAAGCATGGATACCAACACGTACCACCCGTACAGCTAGCTGCAGTTCCACTTATGAAATGTAATCATTCAAATGCTAACAGGCCTAAAGAGGATATTAATACCAGCCACCTTAAAATAACTTACCTAGGTGTGTGAGCAGGCGTCTTGTCTTTGCCAGGAGTCTTGGGGGTTGGAGTGTTGGCTCTGTGAGTTGACTGTGGGGTCTTGTGTTTGGCAGCGCTCCCTGGTGTGCTGTGGGTCTTAGCGAGGGTAGCTATAAAGTCCCTGTTCATTCCTTTGTGTCTGGATGTCTTATTGCAAGCGTGGCAGGTGGCCATCTGGGACGAGGAAAGGAAAGAAACATATTCATTAATATTGCATGGCCCGCATCTATATTCCTCTCATACAAAACAAGGTTTTGAGGAGAAGGCATACAAGGTATCCCTGTGGGGATATTCTGAAAAAGAAATTCTGCAGGTTTTCTAAAAAGGTCCTTGAAACTACTGTTGTGATACCAACCTATCTACCAACTAATGTAAATCTAAGTGAGGGAGGGTGAAGCCTTTGTCATTTCATTTTATTATTTTTCATCAAACCCTGTATAGACACAGTTGTCTGTCTTTCTATGGGACATACATGAGTTTGTTTTGACTTTGATTGAATACCTCCAGGGACACAGAGAGCAGGACTAGCCACGGTGCTCATATGCCCTGGGTGACACGGGCCAGCCCAAAGCCTCACAGATGTCAGACACATCTATTGCCATCTCACGGCTGAGCAATAGTTCACAATGGGGTCCAGGAGATGATTCACTTAACAGCTGAGGCTCTTCCCATTGGCCCTGCCAAACATCCCCAAGATTATCTTACCCTTCAATGTTTGTACAGTTATGAAAATAACTGGATTAGTTAAAGCAGGATAGGAAACATTGACTTAGCCTATGAGAGGGCACGGTGGGGCTGTTGCCATGCAGTTTCACCCATTCAGGGTATGGGTGCTATTAAGAGCCGCCAGCCAACTTTTTAAGTTAATCTCTATCAGACTTTTTTTTTTTGAACAATTACTGTGGCATGTTAGTCAAGTTTACACTTTACTGCGCCTTACATGACAAATTCTAAACAATTTACACAAGATTACACAAGACCCTATATTAGGCACAGAACACAGACACTCATGAGAGCCGCTTTATCGCATCCTCATAATTCAAGACATTTGGCATCCCAGACTCCTGACTACCACTGTCATGTGTCCCAATAAATGGTATAGGGCATGTATGTGTGATTGGGACAAACAGTCTGTCATAAGGTTAATAACAGACATTATGATACATCCCCAAACAGATAAAAAACAGCAGCTACGGTAATCGCCACAATCATTTTTACATTCACATGTATGTTGATACTCTTATTCAATTGCTGCCCTGTATTCGCAACTAAGACACAAATTCAAGAGACACTCACATCATCTCAGTGATGAGTGCAAGTGCAAGTTCTAGACAAACTACAGGAGATTAAACCAATTCTAGTGCATAATAAAACTCTTGAAGAGAGGAGAGAAGATAGACAGTTATACAAGTTTTAAGTGCTATTTAATGTTGATTGAGGACTCTTCTTCAACATTCCTCCCATCCTTCAGTAACTTAAATCCCATTAATGACACACAGCATCCAGTTAAAACTGGAACAGAACCACCACTGCAGAGATCAACAAGTCTGAGTCAAGCTGTTGACAGTCCTGAATGCTGATGAGGTGGAAAACTCACCGACACGAAGGTAGCCATTTCAGATTCTGACAGGTGTCTGTTGGAGAGCGTCGAAGAGTTGGGTTTCAATGCACCGGGAGTACAGAGTTCCTCTTTTTCTTCCTACGTGACCGTGTGTGAAGTGTTTTGCTTCATGAGCCTGCATGTCCAGCTTTATACAGGCCAAGCCCAGCAACTGACCCGCCCATCTTTGCATAGGGGTGTGGCTCAAAGGAGAACCGACCAATGCACTGTCAAAAGGGTTGACTACTCTGCGGGACAGCCAGCACTCTTCTGCTGCTACTGCTTTGTCAGTGGACCCTTAAACCCCAATTTGACTCATCTAGACTCATCGTTGTTTGCAAACTAAATTTACCTCGCAGGATAAAAAGTCATATATCATATTGTTTCTGTATGCAAAATCACATGACAAATGATCTCTAGTTTTTACTAGTATTTTCTTTATATTGTAAAAGTGTACCTGAATATAGAGGTAATCACAAACTTTCAACAACCGCCTATAAAGAAGAACTGAGTGCCTAACACATTTCAGCAAAACAATTGTATTGATCATTAAAAAAAAGGCCTTTTTCGCGCCATCATTTTCAAACGAATCCAGCAAGGTGTTCCCCAGTCAAACATCATAGCATCTACTCTATGAATAAGGTATGAATATTACACTTTTTGTTTTGTTTCCTGAATGGTTCCTAACTTACTGTGATTATATAAGCGGTAAAAACAAAACAAAAAAATCCTAAATGAACAAGCCTCCATTTCAGTAGAAATGCCTCACATTAAGAGAGGACATTCAACGGTAAAAGCCTTTTCATCAAAGTCATTATCTCTCTTGAACTTGAAAAAATTGGCACTCTTCTAAAGTTAGCAAAGCTCAAAGCCATTGTGATTACAATCGTTGTATAAAAAAGTTGTAACAACTCAGAGCAGCTATGTTTATGATGCCGATAAAGCCGGAACAGAGTGTTTTTAATCCACTAGGGATGAATTTAGCTGGAGATCATAAAGCTGTTTAAACTTATCATTCAGGAACACCCTGTATGCAGGCTTTTCTTTGTGTCTAATATGTCTTAATATTGCAAAGGACATGGCAAAGGATGTTATACTGGTACTACTTTCTGGTTATATAGAGGTAATTGAGAGAAACTGATAGAGTGGTGGCCTATAGTGAGTAGAGTGGCACTCAAATGGAGGATCTGGGTCCACATGCATAAGAGAAAATATTGATTCTGCTGTAGTGTCCTCAAGCACAGCACTACATTTGTAATGTTTCCAGGGTGTTCCAGCAATTGTATAGCCTCGTGAGACCGTCCTGATCTGGCAAGCTCCAGTTTTCCACTCGCAGATCAGTCTGGCATCTTGAGACAGAGAAAATTTGGAGCCGTTCGCCAAACGACCGACCAATCAGCGTTGGTTTTGAGGCGGGTTTAGGTGTGACGCAACGAGAAGCGACTGTTCAGTCTAAACAACATGGCGGCTTCCACGGATGAGATGAATGTAGCTATCGCACAAGTTTTATCCGAATTAGAAAGTATTCCTTCATTGAAAGAAGAGCAAAAAAAAAAACGGCACTGGAGGCTTTTCTCGGGGGAAAAGATGTTTTTGCTCTTCTCCCGACTGGTTTCGGCAAGAGTTTGATATATCGTTGATCTGATTGGTTGATTTGGCCCGTCTATCACCAACGTGGTGATAGACAGATGGTTTATCCAATCAGCTAACCGGTATTTTCGCCCCTTCCCAAAAGTTCTCCAATGGAAAGTTCCCAGATTGATATGCCGAGTCAGGTTAGCGATTGTATGCCTCCGCCAACTAGTCATGTTACACTCTACATCCTCCAGACTAATTTAATATATGTAGTGAAGACTTTAAGCATATTAATATAGACAACATAGATACATCAAAACAACAAAACACTTGATTTTTTTTTTGACATGTCCGAAAAGGAGCGGGAAGAAGTATATACACTTATTTAATCCTATCCTTTTTTTTTGGCATTTTAGGCCTTTAATTGACAGGACAAATGAAGACATGAAAGGGGAGCGAGAGGGGGAACGACACGCAGCAAAGAGCCGCAGGTTGGAGTTGAACCCGGGCCCGCCACGTTGAGGAGCAAACCTCTGCACATAGGCGCCCGCTCTACCAACCGAGCTATCCAGGCGCCCCCATAAAACATTTTTAATTATTTAACAAACTTTCTTTCTTCTTCGGTCTTCATTTTTTGTTTTCTTTTTTTAAAACTCTTCCAATATTTAACTTTACTTAGCAATTCTCTTACAAAATACAATATCTATCTATTTAAAGGTGTTGTGATGAGCAGTTTTATTATTTATATTTCAGACTTTACATTTGCTTTATTGTTATTTAGAACCTTTCCATCACTACTGCCTGTTATTTCCTGCTGCAATAACCCAATTTCCTCCTGTAGATCATTAAAGTTTCATCTAATCAAATCTTAGCAGGAAACTGGTAGTAAATACTCAAACAAGAACTATTTGTTCCCCAGTTATAAATATTGCTATACCCGCAAACAGTAAGGGATCAGGGCTGTGGACATTTAGGTGACATTCGAGACTATCCAAGCCAAGGATTAAAAAAAAAAAAAAAAACACCTTAGAAAACAGTGTGAGTGTATGATTCATAAGGGAGTGAATCAAACAGACAGACAGCTGGCTGCAGATGGATGTTTAGAACTTGAATGACCTGCTGCTGTTTATCCTCTTGTCCTCTAGTTACAGTACCACTAGTGGCCCCTCTATCCTCAGCTGGCCCGCACTGATATGACAGGCTCTAAGAAAAGAAACCTTTACCCAGTGAAAGGGTGTGTGTGTGTGTGTGTGTGTGTGTGTGCGTGTGTGCGCAAGTGCATGTAAAAGCACAGTGGAGATACTTCAGACGCAAGTCTCAAAGTGACACTGTACACTCCAAAACAACAATGATGGTATAGCTGCTGTATAGTGACGACAAGTCATGATAACCTGAACAGAAATCCCACCCATCACGTGTACCCATCTAATTTACGCTAATCCTTTGACATGTAGTGTATGGACTTGGAGGGACACAGCTAGAGCCACAGCGAGGTTTAATTTCTTGTCTGTTGATCCTGGGAGCAGACAGACCTACACAGTGGCCAGTCAAGCACGTGGCAAAAGCGACATGATGGAGTTTCAGGGTAGGAAGAGGATAAACGACCACCTCCAACAGCTAGGGGAATATTAAGGACAATTGTTTTTTGCAGAAAGTTGACTTTCTGTTTCTGAAAAATCTAGGTTCACCATATGGTCAGAGGAAGAAAGCATGACTTCTGATTACAATATTAAAATGAAATCCCCCATACAAGAAACATAGTGAATAGCAATCTAATATTAACCTTTGTATACAGTACACACAGTATATTTTAACACTGGGTCAGCCTTGACCTTTCATCCTACTGCCATCCAAACAAAAAGCAGAGCCCTTTGGTTACTGTCTTACACCTTATGCATGCTTGTGTTTGCATTTAACATAAACCAACACAGACACAGATACATTACACAGATACCGTTATCCCATACACATATATCACGTCTGTTTAGCTCTGGAAAAGCATGCACGGTGCATGGAATATCAGCACATTCATCATAAAAAGACAGCATGCAATCATGTATACCTCGCAGCCCACTTAAATAGCCATGATGAAAAGAGAATAAACCAATCTGCTAATTCTCACGGTGTCTGTGCAGTGAAGGGTTTAAAGGCTGCCAAATCACCATCAATGCTTTCATCTATGAGCTTTGACGTAAGACATGAATACTATGCAAGTTCACATGAATGTAGAGGGATACAAGTATGAGCAAAAGAGTGCAAGATAAGTCTAAACAACACAACCCTCTATGAGAGTTTGCAGGTTCTTGTCATGCAGGTGAAGTTGTGCCCAGTTGACCCAAGTGACCTAATATTGTGGCAAATGAGAAGACGAGAGTCATGACTTAAACACTTCTGACGGTCTCTTGTGGATAAGTCTGAAACTAACCCTCACATATGAATATATTTCTGCCACCATATTACACGCGTGCTTATAGCCTGAGATTACTAATACATGTAACATTGGTTCTGAGAATTAGAAGAAAAACTGCATGTGAAATAGTGAAACACAGACACAACACACACAGACCCACAAATATCAATTCTACAGATGGACCCTTCCTTCTATTAATAGCCGCTGCTCCAAAAATACTTCCCTTCCTGCCTCTCTCTCTCTCTCTGCTGCTGGAGGTCAGTTTGAGTGGATTAATTTGACCTAGGCAGAAGGACACCACCCAAGAGGGGAAAGATAAGAGTTAACAGAGTGAGTGACAGAATTAAGTGCCTCTAAGCATCTTTTAATTGAATATAAGCCTGACAAAAGTTTGCATGAATGTTGATTGCGTGTCAGAGTTTTCAAAATGCCTGCATGTGTGTGCACTCAAAAAGCAGAAATATCTGTGCACATTGTGTGTGTAAGTCATTTGAGAACACATCAATACAACACAATAAATCCAGAAGAGCAGTTGGGGAATCAATACTAGGCAGGCTGTGATGTTGCAGGCAGCCACTTAGTCACACTGTTTGGAGGCAGGCTGCCCGGTAAATACACAGAGACACCCGATCTGAATGCAGAGCTGCAACACACTGATATAAAAAAAAAATAAAAAAAAGAGTCAGAGTCAAGAGTCTCTCTTTCTTTCAACATTTTAAATTATAGTATGTTCATCATAGTTATGTTATATATATATATATATATATATATATTTATTATGTATTTATAGTTATGTTGCAAAATACAAGGTTACTGGAGTGATATATTTAGTTTGATGTCTGAGGTGTTAAATATTCAAATAGTCCCAGATCCAGTTTTAGTAATCTTAGGGATATCCAATGAAGCAAAGAAACTGACACTGGCACAACAGCGCTTCTTGGCATATGGAATTCTCACTGCAAAGAAGTGTATCCTCTTATTCTGGAAAAAAGAAAGGAGGGGCCAACACTGAAGTTATGGCTCACGGAGATGATGGACACACTCCACCTTGAGAGAATCCGGTTCATTCTTAAGGGCAAACTAAAAGACTTGGAGAACATTTGGCAACTATTGGTATCTTATTTTACAGGACAAGCAGAATCCTGATCGCATTCCGGGGTGGGTTATTGTGGGTAGGGATTAGGGTCTCTCGTTTGTTAGTTTTTGTCTTTCCCTTCCTTATCTTTGTTTATATACTGTAAAAAAAAAAAAAAAAACTATACTACTATAATAACAATTTTGTAACTTGATTTTTTTAAATTAAGCTTCAAAATAAAAATATTTAATTGATCCCAAAAAATAATATTTGAAACAGACATAGTCAAACATAGTCAAGTAGGATTTATCCAGTTAGCCAGATCATATAATAGATTGCTATTTATGATGCTTTCATTTGTTTTGATATACAAGTCGTTGAATGAAGCGTTATGTCAATGTCAACAACACTTGATAAAGGTTCTTTTTAGCTTTAGCATATACAATATATCTTAAGATATACACAAATTCTTCTGAAATCCCCAGATATTATCTGTGGAGGCTTTCTCCACAGCATGCTGTCATGGTTAAATGTAGAAATGTACCCCCGCTTAAAATGTGTATTTTTCATATTTAATTTTCAAAATGAAAAATTAGATTCCAGTGACCCATTCTTGAGAGTCGTTGACACTGTCCCTAGGTACAACACACTTACATAAGGTTTAAATGCCTGCACTTCAATTAAAAAAATGTCTGGTATTTTATTTCTCTATTTCTTTACTGTATTTTCAACATTGCTTAAGTTGATTAACCTCTGATGTTTCCACGGGTGGGGGGAGGGGGGTTGGGTATATACAAGCCCAATGTGTCCTCATGGTGAACTGTTAATTTGCTGTAACAAAACTTATAAATAACCATGCATACACCATTTCTCACACATAAACTATTCATATTCATTAAAGGAATAATGTGCGGGGAAACTGTGCGGACCTTGTGCATATTTACATTCAAAAAGATAACTAATGGCACGTGTGGCTCTATAACAGATATGTGATGAATGCCATTAATGTGCCTGCATGCTGTCAGAATCGGTTACAGGAGCAATATAATGTAAATGCTGGTGAATGAGGATCCAAAAGCTGAACAGTGGCGGCTTCCAAACCCATTCGTGCCAACTTACAGTTAAGCCTCGGGATAGCCAGTAGTAAGCTTTTATTAGTGGTGAGGAAATGAAGAGCGGCACAGAGGCTAATTGACAGATGACATGTTGTTATGGAGCAGCATCAAGTTCCCTTTATGGGTTTTATCCTGTGAGCTACAAACATGATGACAGCAGAGAGCAGAAACTGATCCCAGCCCAGGGTTTATTGTGTGTGTGCTGGAGGAAAACAAACCAATATGCTTGCATTCTGAATATATGTGTGTTACACAATGCATTTTTTCTTGTATGTAGGCCTTCCAAGGTTTCCGGAGGATGTCAATCACAAACAAAGCTGGTATTGACTTTCCATGAGTGCTGATCCTATTGTACATGTGTGTGTGTGTTCACTTGCTTAAAATACTAAAGTACACACTAAATCCAGACAAATGTGTGGCATGAGTGAATGTTTCCACTTCGCAGCAAGTCTCCTGTGTTTGTATCAGAAAAGCTCAAGGCCACTACCACTGTTGTTGTTGCACATTCCCTCCTGGCCTTTCTCTTCCCAAACACGTCTCCCTTTTGTCATCCTGTCACTTGCTGCCCGACCTCGAGGTGTCAAACCCCTCCGCGGAGCTTTTCCTGTTCCCTGAGAGCAAACAGAGGCAAAGCACCAGCCAGACATCTCTGTCTCCTGTTTCCTGTCATCTCCTTAAGAGGCACATTCCAATCCAACATCATCACTCCAGTTAAGATAAATATGACAGAGGGATGTGGTGAAGAGATGGCCAAGAATGGAAGGAGAAGAGAAGAAAGATAATGTGAGATGGCAGGGGAGGCGGTGGTCAGGTAGAAGAGTTGAGGTAAAAATGCAAGAGAAAAAGAAAGGCAGGGATTGGAGAGTGCAAGAAACAACCAGTGGAATAGGGGATGAGAGGTGGCCAGTGAGCTCAATAAGAAGTGGTGACATAAATCACAAAGAGAGGCTGGACTGACGTCAGGAAGAAATTGCCCTTCTGGTAAAACAGAAATGTTTTTCAACCACTTATGTTCTGTCACTTTGTTTTTGTCATGCCTGATTCATCTGTTATTCTAAAAGCGAGTGTTGTTTCCAGAGTAAAACATCTCTTGTGTTTCGTGCTGTTTTTGGCGTGATTGCACATTCAGTAGACAGGCATATACACCTGCCTGATAAAAAATAAATAAATTCTTCTGGTGAACTACCAGGTAGAATAACTTTTTATTGTCCTAGTACATGTAAGTAACTGTTGGCATACATTAATTCCACCAAAACAACATTAAATGGCCAGGAGAAGCCTGAAATACTTTTTTTCTTGTAACAAACAACTCTGCTGGGAAGTATAAATCTAGGCTCGAGGAGGAAGAACAGAAGAAGGGAGGAGGAGAATGTGTTATCCTTCGCTCCATTTAGGGTCTCTGCTTTTGTCGTGGGGCTACAATCCAACTTATTTCCATATCCATTATCCGATAACCTGGCCAGCATGCAAAAACATACCTGATTTATAATACCTCTAAGACACTGCTTCACCGAGCTGAGGAAAGCATATCACGCACTGACATCCACCCAGAGGGCGACATATAAACTTAGCACAAAAAGTAAGGAAATTTGTGTTGGGTAGATTATTTCTCTGTGGTAACAATGCTTTTTGGCAATAAATCTTATACCGTTAGAAAGCCTGTTTAGTTCCCTTTCAAATGGTGCCCCATTTGTAAGGACCATGCATTTGCGGGATGAGTAGCAGCACTGAGTATGTGGGTTGCGTCCATGAAAAATTTGCCAAATCTTCTCTGCCAATGCCAAACAGTTTATTCTGCCATTGACTCGTTGGGTGTTTGGTGGATTGGATGATTGAAGTTTGAAGAAACAAGACATATTGGCAATTTAACAATTTATTCATTTTACAAACAGGAGCCTCAGTAGCGTGTGGAAGAACCATACACAGCCACAACAGCCTGGCACCTCCTCCTCATGCTGGTCAGAGACTACCTCAAGAATGTGGGAGTTGAGAGGATGGAATGGCCTGCCAGCAGTCCTGACCTCAACCCCATTGAACACTTGAGGGATCAGCTTGGGCGTGCTGTTCGTGCCAGAGTGACCAACACAACCACGTGGGCTGACTTGCAACAAATGCTGGTTGAAAAATGGGATGCTTTTTTGCATAGAATACTAAGCTTTTGAAATAGCCTTATAATTGTTGGCATGCATTATAAACCATGTTTTCATTTTAAAACATACATGTAGCACATTAAGGATTAATTGTATCTTTGGATGGCTACCTTAGTGACCACCTTTCCTATAGGACAGTAAGCCTATCCACAGTGGGGATTTATATTTGCTAATAATATGTTGGGTTACGACTTTTTAATTTTTGAAAATTGAAAATGATTGTTAAAATTAACAATAATTTAGAGGCCCCCCTGCATTGACTCTGAGGACCCCCTAGGGGTCCTGGACCCCCTGTTGAATAACCCCGTCTTAGAGGTATTATAAATCAGGTATGTTTTTGCATGCTGGCCAGGTTATCTAGCAATGGATATGGAAATAAGTTGGATTGTAGCCCCACGAGAGAAGCAGAGACCCTAAATGGAGCGAAGGATAGCGCATTCTCCTCCTCCCTTCTTCTGTTCTTCCTCCTTGAGCCTAGATTTATACTTCCAAGCAGAGTAATGGTATAAGATGTATTGCCAAAAAGCATTGTTACCACAGAGAAATAATCTACCAAACACAAATTTCCTTACTTTTTGTGCTAAGTTTATATACATACAGTGGTGCTCATAAGTTTATGAACCCATGCTAAAGTTGACTAAAAAGAGGAATAAAAAAAATCATCTTTTGGAAATTGATCTTAATGCCTTAATAAAACAAATTAGGAAAAATCCAACCTTTAAGGACACCAATTTTCTTTGTGAATGAATAATGTATCGTAAATAAATAAATGTTCTTCCTTAAAATACAGGGGGCATAAGTAAGAACACCCCTATGTTAAATTCCCATAGAGGCAGGCAGATTTTTATTTTTAAAGGCCAGTTATTTCATGGATCCAGGATACTATGCATCCTGATAAAGTTCCCTTGGCCTTTGGAATTAAAATAGCCTCACATCATCACATACCCTTCACCATACCTAGAGATTGGCATGGGGTACTTTCCATAAAATCATCTCTCAATGCAAATCAAACCAGCTATTAGGCTAACTGAAATAAAACCATGCCAATCTCTAGGTATGCTGAAGGGTATTTGATGATGTAGGAGTATTTTAATTCTCTTAAGGCCAAGGGCACTTTATCAGGATGCATAGTATCCTGGATAGATGATTTTTTTATTCCACTTCTTAGTCAACTTTAGCATGGGTTCGTAAACTTATGAGCACCACTGTACATCCTAAAAGGAGAGCAATATGATGTGAAATGAAGGGGATTTACACCCTGGATTACAAATACTGCACACCGCCTGTGTGTACAAGTGTGACTATGCATCTACTGGTCATGTGTATGCTTATATTTTTGTTAAGACAGGGACACATTTTGTTAAGTTCAACACATACATTTACTGTGGATACAGTATTTTATAAAGGATGAGTATAGTAAATGACACATTACAGTAGTATGCAGTATGCATATTGTTTGATAGTAGGGCTGGGCGATATGGAGAAAATCAAATATCCTGATATTTTTGACCAAACCTAGATAACGATACCACAACCATATTGTAGTGTTGACTATTGGTGCTTTCACAAAATATTTACACAATGAGATTTTTGATAAATAATCATCAGTAATGTGGATATAATGACTTAGTGGGTAAAGGTAAATAATAGAACCGTTACAACAGTCTGGTAAGTTCAGAAAATGACATCACTTTACTGTAACGCAGCCTTTAAAACCAGGAAAAGACAACACTTATGTCATATTATGATATTACGATATCCAAAATCTAAGACGATATCTAGTCTCATATCACGATATCGATATAATATCAATATATTGCCCAGCTCTATTTGATAGACTAAATAATTCACTCACAAAAGCTGGAAAGACTTTATAAATGCAATTTGGTTTGGAGAAACCACTTAAACTAATCCGAACATGAGATTTAAAAAAAACATAAAACCAGTCCTTCCAGAAAAATGTGGAGTTTTTTTGTGACTGTTTTGGGCAAAAATCCTTGATTATGCGGCACGTTTTCTTAAAAAATGCGATGAAATATGAGGGATATTTCTGCAATTTTATGCAATGAAATTGCGGGAACTTGCAAAAACTGCGGTTTCATCATGGCTTCATCGCGGGGTTTCGCAGCTTTTCGATGATGTTCACGTTGCGTAATTACGTCACTTCATAACGTCCTCATGGCAACAGGTGAAAATGGCTGCTCTTGTGTGACGTAAACGCAATATTTTTCAACTTTCTGCTAAGATATATGTGACTTTTTTGCAACGAAAATGCAGGGATTATGAAATCATGCAAGCCCCGCGTATTTTGGGCGGAAATCGGCAATTTATGCGGCGAAAGTGTGGCGTATTTTTAAAAAAATGCGGCCCCCGCATAAATATGCGGACTTTGGCTGATTATGCATTGAATTATGCGATCGCATAATCGCGTTGTTCTGGAGGGACTGTAAAACAATTAGCTCTTCAAAGCGTCCCACAAAACCACAACCAAGATCCCAGAACACCTGCAAAAAGACTGAGAATACGAGCAAACATGGATGTCTGTGTCTGCTAATACTCACACCTTGCTTTGAATAAACCTCTGTCTAGACCTGCACACAACAAGGAATGAATGTGACGATAAATTTATACAACAGGATGTTTTGATCATTTCTGCAATAAATCCTTCACCCTTCTCGGGTGTCACGTGCCTAACAGTAAGAAGAGCAGAACATTGTTTACACAGCCATAACACTACAAAGTCAGGCTTCATGGTCACTGCCTCACATTTTCTCAGTCAGGCTGTCTGTGGACATTATCTTTTTAAAATCAACAGCAGCATCTTCTGAGAGTTTAAAAAAATACTTCTTCTTTGAAATCTGATTATCCTGTTATCCCTAACTACCCAACACGTCTCTCTTTAAAGAGCAGATGAGTGGATGCTGATCTCATTACTCAGGGTTGTTGTGCTCTGTCAAAGAGCAGCAGTGAGTCCACATTCCTCATCTTATCTCACCGCTCCGCCACTCCGCATTTTAAGGGTATCGCATCGCTATCACCCCTCTGCCGAGCACAGTTGTATGCTGTCTTGGATATGTGTTGATACTTGTTGCCCCTTGAACCGCCAGTATATGACAGGCAAGTGACCGTGAAAACAGAGAGTAAAATACCTTGGAGGGCATGCACAGGGAGTATTGGTTTACTAGGAAGTTACGTAGTGAACAAGCATCAACATTCTCCATCATGAGCGAAAACACTTTTGACAAATGAGTAAGAGCAGAGATGCCCAGTCACGGCTGAGTGTTGCTGACACGCCAAGTAGACGGCAAAGAACTAGTGACGACGAAGGCCGACTGTGGCGTTGCCTCACGTCTCCTCAGGCCGCCTGTGTCTTGGCCAAAAAGCTGCACTTGAACACACAAAATGACTACAGTGACGGCCAACTAGCACGTACGTTCTGCGCTTGTGTGAGAGTAAATAACTCTCCATGCGAGCAGACCGTGGTAATCTATTCGTCATTCGATAAAAAATATAAAGAAAAATAAGTTAAAATATGAACGGCTGCTATGATACATACAACAAAACAGCATTTGCACTCCTGATTTAGCAGCGGCAGCACAGAGCCTACTGTCCCTCTGCTTCACTTCCTGTCACTTCCTGACTCGTGTTATTCTGCTCCAACTCTCTTACTACCCTTTTTATTCCTGCTCCCTCTATACATCTCTGTCTTCCTCTTTGCCCTCAGAGTTAACTGATATATAGTGGAGAGTGAGTTCAGAGTGCCTTGTGCGGTGAATACCTGCATTGTAAATGAACCCAACCAGATTGTAATGAGGCAGCAGCATTTATCACTAGAGCCGCTCTTTATTTGGGCTGATGTCAGATCACCAGAGGGGCTCTTCAGTGGTTCTCTCCTATCACTGCTCTCTGATGCGGGGGGTGGGAGGGGGCGAATGACCCTATTGCCACAAGCTCAACCACCGCTGTCCTCATCTAAATGGGCTTATCAGTAGAGTAGGTGGGTGCTGGCCAAAATAAGCTTTCCATTGTGTCTGGTTGCCATCCATTAAGAGGACACTCAAAAAGGACCACTATAACTGTTTAGGGGGCTGTGGGAGGAAACAGGGTGAGTGTTGACAAAGCACTGTCTGGCAACATTAGTTCTCATACAGTTAAGCTTAATGGGACCACTGTGAAGACTGTAATGATGAGTAGAGCACCATAATGAAACCAGGCACTTTCTGTGGAATGAATACAAATGACTTCATAAATCTAAATGGCAACAACGGCTGGAGGCAATACATTAAGAGACAATGCAGGGCTTGTTATGTTATAATAAATAATGGTGCGATATATGTTTTGATCTCCCCTCGGAATTGTTTTTGCGTCTCTCCTCCTTTATAGTTCAGAGGTCAACACCAGCAACAGAATAAATGTTCAGCTCAAAGACTCAAAATAACTTTCTGACCAGTAAAGCTCAAACGATACATCAGAGGAAAGTATTATCAGCCAATGCTGGCTTATCACAGAAACACCAGAATTACCAACAAAAATATTAAATTTGAGGACATAATCCACAAAAGAATGCTTGAGGTCAATAAGAAACTGTGACTGTTTTCCAGTAAATACTATTATTTGCATCTGTCAGGCTATAAAAAAAACACTGCTCCCATTAGTTCAACACCACCATAGCTGAGGATCCAATTCAGGCAAATGCCCCTGGTGTTTCTCTGTAAGGACAATATGCTGCAGTGCAGTACAATACATAACCAGGTCTGTGCAGTGTTTTGTGTTCTCACCAGTACGGAGGAGGACCTTTGGAAGCGTCGGAGCAGGTTTTTCTGCACCAGGCTGAGTCGTTTGCCCCTGGCCTTTCTGTGCAGGACACTCTGCACCCGTGCTGATGGACGCTGCTTGGGCCGCAGCCGCATCCGGTGATTGTCAGGCTGCAACCACTGATAACAGTACAGACAAACCAAGGTGCTCTGCAGCAAACTGGAGGATTTCTGCTTCAGTGGTGCTGAAAAGAGGAAAGAAAAAGCCTGAACACTAAATGGTACCACTACCTATTGATGTGGTGTTGGCTGGCATGGACCTGTCTCTGTGCGATTAAATGAGGTTTATCAACCTTGACAAGTCGGTGACATGGTCCCACTTACTACTACATTCAGCTCTTTGTGGCTATCACACTCTAGGGCATCACTGATAAAAAAAAAAAAACATGCAAAAATGAAAATACTAAAATTCTCATTCAAAAGTAAGATTCATCAAGGATGTGCAGTAGGGCTGGGCAATATATCAATATTATATCGACATCGATATATGAGGCTAGATATCGTCTTACACTTTGGATATCGTAATATCGTGATATGACACACGTGTTGTCTTTTCCTGGTTTTAAAGGCTGCATATACATTATAAGTGATGTAATTTTCTGGACTTACTTACTGTTTTATAATTTGCCATGGTATCCACGTTATTGGTGATTATTTATCAAAACTCTGTGTAAATATTTGTGAAAGCACTAATAGTGAACCCTTCAATATCGACATTGATGTATTTGGTCAAAATGATCGTGATATTTGATTTTCTCCATATCGCCCAGCTCTAATGTGCACGTCTCTTAACTTACCGTTAGTCTCCCCAGGCCACTGCCTAGGGAAGAAAAAAGAGAAGACAAGATCAGACATTTTGAACAGACACCTTTACTTCTTATACCAGATAGGAGTTAAAATGTATCAGTAACTGAGTTTAATGTTAAAAACCATTAGTACAAGATAATTATGAAGTAAAACTTTAATTATTACAGCCTCTCTTTAATAGATAAGTTTTGGTTCTCTAAAATACTGGAGAAAAGCATTCAACATGCATATTCATTTATTTCAAAACGCTCTTCTCAATTTGCATTTAAACAGCTCCTTTCACATTGGAACAATGTCAAGTGATAGGGAAAGCATATTTGGAATCATCTTGTTCCACATAGTTTTAAACTTAATATATTTGGTGAAAAAAAAAACAGTTAAAATACTGTTACATACACAAATAAACACATTACAAGATGGAAACACCAGCTTGTCAAAGCCAGCCGTTCCCATTATGTGTAGCGGAGAACACGCCAACGGAAAAAGCAAACAGGTCCCTGCCAAACAATATGGGGCAAATCGTTATACCATTTCAACGGCCTCTGTGATCGCGAGGCACTCGCAATGAGATATTTTAACTAAGCCACTGCTAAGTCTAACTAAAATTAGCCCTGGGCTTGAATCAATGAAGGGAAAATTTACTGTCCAGCTGCACGTGTGGCAGGGAGAGGCAAGAACAGGGCTGACTGTTTATGGAGAGGAGGTGGGGGGGTCGACTTTAATCTGGACTTGACCCACTGGCTGCTGCTGCTGCGTCTGGCGACAGCGGTTTGTTGATGCTATCCACTCGCATTCTTAACCACCCTGTACTGTATGTGAGATGGTATATTATATTGCTGGATGACATTGTACGCGGCGGGGAGAGAGGGGGAGAGAGAGCTGCAACATATCTGCCATCAGTCATCCCACAGTCTGAGTCACTGTCCCTTGAACCCCCCCCCACCCTCCTCTACACTTTAATAACCAGTGACTGGATTAAACTGTCAGATTATATAGAAAATCTGTCAGAAAATACTGGAAATGAAGAAACATTTTTTCGAGAACGGACTCTGTAGCGGACGGATGACTCCTAGTCCTTGAACAATTTCCGCAAAAAGACTTTTTGTTACTAAGAAAACAAGACATTTTTAGCCGATGTAAAAGCTTATTATACTTGTCATGCATCTCCTTTTAAGAGCACATTTAGCTGTGGTGATGAACACTGAAGATATGGGCCCAACACATGAACTGACCTGCTGACAACTGGGAGATGCAATCAAAAGAGCCTTAAAAGATGGAAAAGGGTGGAGGGTAGGTGGGGGGGGGGGGGGGGCTGTTTTGGCTACAATGTAATAATGTAATTAGAGACAGGAGTGCTGGCTGAGGCAAAGCGCACTATAAACATTTTATTGCTACCATCAGGGAAATCTGCTGGCGTATTCTGAAAAAAATATTACTGATGCAACTCATATTTAGACACAGCTGGGCTCAGGTAGTGGTATGGTCAGCGCTCTGAATATTGTATCCTTCTACAGATTGGCAGGGTTCACATTTATCAGCTGGACATGTCAGAGAAAGAGGCCAGCAGGTGCCTCCCAGTCTAGAGCTCACTTGTGCGGGTGGAGAAGATTGCTGGCTCCTGCTGAGAGGAGGCCGTAAGATGAGAGCTACAGTATGAGGGGAGATGAGGGCAAGTAGTTTATATTGTAACTGGGGTGAGAGCAAAGAGGTCTCAAAAGGTGTTGGCAGTGGGACGGAAATAAACTGTGGTGACTAGGACTGAGCATCGAGAACCGGTTCCATCTGTACTTCCAGGCACTCGTTGTGTTGCAGGAGCACAGTAAGCGGCAGTTTTACGTTGAAAAAGCCCGGGAAAAACTGTAAATCAAAAATAAAATGTCCCTCTTATCTGTGAAATAAGCATGTGACCCGTTTGAACGCCACCTCTCAAAGAACTGGAATCGATAAGAACCGGAATCAAAAGGGAGAATCGGAATTGGAATCAAAATTGTTAAAATCAAAACGATGCCCGACCCTAGTGGTGACCGATTTTGACAAAAATCAAAAAGGTAATGACTGTGCCCCTAAGGAAGTATTATAATAACTTTGCTTTTCCCCTGACTTTTAATTTAGTGCCAACATCAGGTCAACATTTTTATTTGTCCAATACAAATATAAATAATAAACCTGCAAAACTAATGACATTCTAATCGACTTCAACTTTGTGTTTGGTTGCTAATTAGCAAATATTAGCATGGTAATGCACTAAACTAAGATGGTACACATGTGAAATATACCTGCTGAACATAGTAAGAGAACATGAACATGTTTGTCATTGTGAGCATGTGTTCGTTCATGCTCACAATGACAGTGCTAACGGGACAGAGAGAGCCTCAGTGCTACTGGCATGGCTTTAGGACAAAAACATGGCTTCGGATAAAACATGCAATTTGAAGGCGCCACCTTGGGCTCTAGGAAATCTAAAAATATCCATCCATCCATCCATCCATCTTCATCCGCTTATCCGGGGTCGGGTCGCGGGGGTAGCAGCTCCAGCAGGGGACCCCAAACTTCATTCATATTTTTAGATTTCTAGGAAATCTAAAAATATGAATCGATTAATTGAGAAAAGATATTGTCAAATCATTTGATAATGAAAATATGAGTTGCAGCCCTACTCTTCTTTAATTATTGCCTGCCCAACACAGACCACAACTGTTATAACTGCTCCAGTACCATTGGCTGATATTGGATTATCACTGATACAGTATATCAGTATCAACAGCTGGTCTCTATGAAGAGAAAAACAATACAGCATTTAATGCAGAACAAAAGCACTCAAGGCTATAAAATAGCAGAGTCATTGTGACATTGTTTGTTCAGCAGACATCCTGCATATTTTGGTTATCAGAACCCTCAGTCAACACACAGCAATGATTATGAAATTACTGGAAAACAGCTTCACTAGTCCGGCAACGTGAGCCACAATAAATCAGTTCACATACAGGGACAAAAACACACACACATGAAACAGGCTGTCACGTTCACTAAATACACTCCAAGAAACACACGCACAAATAGACTACTAACATTTGACTGAAATACTTTCATGAAAAGACTTTACTAAAAGTCAATATTAATACATTTAGACTGAAACCAAGAACGACAAAAACACTTTTAACCCTGATGCAAACATACACACAAACACATTGAGTCATCATCGGCCTGACAGAAGGTGAAGACAGTGGCAGAACGCAGTACACGATCTGCAACAAATATGTGTAGTAGTGTGTCTAAATACAGACACGCACCCACGACACAAACATTCCAGTGACGCATGACCAAAACCATACCAACCAGAATGTTTGTGGCGTGGGTGAAAGCGAAGCGAAGACATTGGAAACCCCCAGAAGAACACAGAAAGTTGCGTTCATTAGGACTAAAACATTATCAACACACTGACCATGTATGCCAACTTTTTGAGTGGATGCTGACAAAAACGTTTTCATTTCCCCTTCAGTTAACTGATCAACTTTGGCCAAGACCTCTATCTGAAACGTTAATTCTTAACGGTAATTTCCCTCTTGATGTGCCTTACATCTCACAGCTCATCACACTCAGGGTGATTTTTTTTTTGCTGTGGCTGCTAATTGTGTCTTCTCTGCCAGGCACTTCAGCATGAAACCAGCCATGTCTTTCAGCCACTGGTACAAACATTCAGATTTGCGTCTTGCCTGCTGGACAGCTGGTCATAGTTAAATGTGGTCAAAATGTTCTCTATAACCACAGCTCATCATAACCATGGAATCTGGTGAACAGATCAATGTATTAAAGTAGCAGTGGGCTCACACACATCCGTAAAATGACCCTGACTCTGGGTTTTCACTATTGAAACCTCTGTTTTTGTTTCCATTCATGGTCCTACCCACAGATTTCCTGGCTCAGGTGAAAGTGAAAACAGGCTGGAGGATATGGGGACATGGCTGGAACCCAACTCAAACCCGAATCACACACACTTACAAAACATTACTACCCATATAAAGTATGATAAAGAAAATGTGAGCACACAGACGGTACACCTGTAAATGTGCAGGGCTCGCGCTCTCACTCACTCACACACACACACACACACACACACACACACACACACACAAAGAGGATTTCTCCTGAAATTACTTTCAGCTTTTACTTTCCACACGATAAGGCAATCACCACTGTGTGGGATACTCCATCAGAGGAAAATGGAATAAATTCCTATGTTGGCAAAAGCAACACAACTGAAGCAATGAACCGTAAATTACGATACAAATTATAAACTGGCATTAAATACTATTGTGTTGTATTCTAATGAGGGATGAGAATACTTAACTACTGAAGGATAATTAGATAAAGACAGCTGGGAAAGACTTGGTACTCTGTGTGGTTCATTTGTTGCAAAAGATACAAGAGAAGAGGCAAGGTTTACAGACTGCCTGGCTCTCCTACCTAATGTTTAGGGATCGTCTTTGCTTGCAGCACTTTGTTTCCTTCTTCTTGTTCTCATTTCTATGCTTGTGAGAAAGGTTTTGTGACCACACCAATGAAATCTACTTAACTCTGCAAATGCATAAGATTAAATGACAGTTAAGTCAAACTGAATGAATCAGTTGCAAATAGCTAACACATGCTAAACAAACTCATCCACCACTACAACACATAAACAGCCACTAGACACAACTAGCTTGTGTAACAGGAATAGCCACTGGAACTACACAACAAGTCATGCTTCACAATAAGTAGAACAATATCTTGATTGTGGCATCACTAAAGACAAAAGTAAGGAACAGCCTCATCTTACTCATAGACTTGGTTGTTTTATTGGAGGCACAAACACAATGATGAACCAAACTGTGAATGTACATCAGTCACTGATGATCTGTCAAAAAGACATCCTCAAATGGGCAAATTCACAAAAGGAGTGAAAATATCAGTGTGACACATAATCAAGCCTTATTATTCTACATGGTTAGATGAGCATCTCTGTAAACAACCACAGCCAATTCTCAAACAACTGCTTATATTCAGCCATTTGAACAACGATTCAATGTTAAGAACACAATCACAGCAGTTAGCCTACCTGCTATCACTCTTAAATTGATTGACAGGTCTAACACACTAGACATCAATTAAATCGGTTACAGATGCTTTCTAATACTGTTAGAGTTCTGTTAACAGCCATTCATATATTGTTAACACGCCAGAAAAAAACAAACCTACAGTTCATGACCACAGGAAATGTCATTTTCTAAGTCAAACTAGTCAATTTAATGTGTAATACTTCTGTAATATGCTATGAAAATTACTGACTGGACCTTTAACAGCCGTGCTTTGTTTTGGTGAATGCCTCGTCTCGGCTACAGATTGTCACTCAAGATTCCTCATATTTCAGCACTAACTCCCATCTGCTCAGTTAATATATGGTGTATTAGAAAATTCAGTAAAAAATCCCTGTCGGTACATTGGTAATACAGGGAAATCTAAAGTGAAATTCTAAATCAGATAAGTCATTATTTCCCACTGCCTCCTTAAGTACTAACGTCTAAAGAATGGATTTAAAATATTGTTTTCATTAAGACTACTAGAAAATACCGATTTCAGTATAATGTTACTACCACCAGTCCATCAACACAGTTCATCAAATTGGCAGGAAGTCGAACCGCTAACACTGGTCGAGCTCCTCCACCTAGCGCCTACATGCTATTATTACAACAATAAAAGACAAACCGTAAGGACTCAGTTGTGAAAGTGAAGGATTTTAAGGATTTAAAGTTTCTTACAGGAAGAACCGCGATAGCTCCGGACATGTTTCTTTATACAGCAAGGACGCGTCTAACAAAAAGCTGGAGTTTTCTTCAGGAAGAGTCTTCATGTTCAAACAGGGTAACGTCAATGTTACTGGTCCGACTCTTGAAAAACTGGAACTCCACTGAAACACCGTGTTAAAACTTCTTCCGGAAACGTTTAAGTGGCCAATGAGGTGGAAATGGAGGTTAAAAGAGCGTTCGCACACACACCGCTGGCGCTGCCGCAGCCAATAAGTGTCGAAACGATGTTAATTTAAATCTAATAATAATGATATAAAACTATCGCTGGGTTGCTGCAAATCCACGTTGGGTCGCAAGATTCTGACGTTGCTCGCGGTGCATTGTGGGAGCTTGAGTAAATCAGAGGCACACAGGACTGTAGTGTTCATTCTCTCCTACTTACTGGTTAAAACAATAGACTAAATATAAATCAATTAACAATGAAATAATACATTCTTAATTTCCTTCACAGTGAAAATGAATCAGATGTAAGATTACGTTTGAAAAGGATAGTGGGTATCAGGAATTATTAACACTCCCAGTCTGAAGTCAAAACTTGCAAAAATCTGTCAGACATGTTATCTACAACCAAAGTTCAATACTCACACACTAACTCATGACTGCATTTCTGAGATACGTTATTCATTTACCGCAGCCTAGCTCTATTGAACAGATATACTTTGATGTCATCATTCCTTAGATCTTATTGGACAGTAAGAATTAGGCTACCAATGTTAGACGACATAGTGGGCTATATTGACATCATTATTACTGTATCCTGCGCACTAACAAACCAGGTTTCTTGAGTCCAACAAGAACACATTAATCTATGCCATCCGACAAGGACTCTACAAAACTCTGTGGGATCCAATGCAATTATTGCATCGGGTCTAAAGCGGAATTCTGCACGGAGGAAAAAAAAAGCTACAATGTGAAATAAATATCGTGAAGCAGCAACAGCATAGAGGGAAAGCCTACTGAGTGCGCATCGATGGGTACCCTCTGGGGTGCGGATATCTAATGAGGAAACCCGGTCAGACACACGCCCGGTAAAAGAGAGACGTGAGATGGCAAGACATAAGTTCCACAGAGGTTTTGTTCCTCACAAGAGGCGAGGGGAATTCATTCAGCACTAGCGACAACAGGCTACAGCTCCGGCTCTGCTCGTCTCAGGGTGCCCAAGGACTGATCACCGGACTGGTGCGTTTTACGCACATCTTTTCCTGGAAAAGCGGTAACGGTAGGTTAGTCGTATTCATTTATGACAAGAATGACAAACATTTTCGTCAAAGGCAGACACTTTAGCGTTATCATAGCACCTTATAATTTATCATAGTCCCACGTTAACCCGAGTTAAAAAACAAACAAAAAAAAACCCCACCTCTGACGTTATCCTTTGTTGTTTGTGATCCTATCATGTTCTGTCTTTTGGAACTTTGGCATACTAAAGACGAATATATAGTAGGGCATTAGACTAAGTGCTATGCAATACAGTTCCCCCCTTTTGATAGTGAGTTTATTATTTCATATTTTTGTATCCATCATGGTTTAATTACAATTAAAACATTATGATGCTGTGAAGCCTGAAGTCTTCTAAAATGTGTATTCTAGGTTATATATGTCTTTGTAATGCGTGTGTGTGTGTGTGTGTGTGTGTGTGTGTGTGTGTGTGGAAGGAAAGAGGGGAGTGGGAGTGCCACCAGACACTGAAGAGATATTAAATCACAGGCCAGTATAGAGCGCACAGAAATTGACGGAGTAAATTAAAGTGTGAGGGATTGCTCCTCACTTTGTCCGCGAGTAAATCTTCACTTTATCAGGCGCTGTCAGGCAGGCTCTTCCTCATAAGATTGAAATAGCCAAGCGGTGCAGCTCATCGCGAAGTGTAGTCCGCGGATAGGCTAAACGGATTTTCCCTCACTACCAGGACTAAATTGACTCGCGATTACGAGGGACAGTCAGACACAGAGACAGACAGACAGACAGACTGCAGACAGATAGGTTTATATTGTGCTCAAACTGCGACCGCATCCTCATCCCGTCTTTACTGCTGAAATGAAAAAGAGCCAGGACAGTGATGGAAAGGTATGGTATTATTTGATTCTGATGTTTCACAGTAATGTGGCACAAATTATAATGTTGTGATAAGATGATGAAAATGCATGATCAAAGACTTGTAGAATACTTCTCCACTAGGGGTGCATGATATATCGACTCAATATCGTTATCACGATATCACGTTGCGCAATATTATATCGAAAGTGTCACATAAGTATGCAATATTTTGTTTATTTTGTGGAGCGCTGCGTCCCGTCCGTAGGCTGTGTGTCTTAGTTGTGTTTGATTTAGAGCCCGCTTGAAACGCTATAATGATAATCATTTCATTGGCCAGTTACAGTGCCACTTGCACACGTTAGTACACGTCAGCGCACAGGTCCACTACGTGACAAACCCTATGGAGCGTACCACGTGTGTGCTAGAGTGCGGATCTATGCGATGCGTTTTTCTGTCCGAGCCCGACCGAGTCCGACAGAGCAAATTTAAATGTTCAATGCCTTATCGCGCTGATGTGACCGAGCCCGACCCGAACCCGAACATCATTTCTAAATATCTGTCCGGACCCGGCCCGTCAGGTACCGTCGGGTCCCGTCGGGCTCGGGTCGGGTATCCATCCTCTAGTGTGTGCATATTTCGACAGGGTGACAGTGTAAGTGAAGAAATGGATAGACAACAAAACGGAACGAATCAGAAAAGCGAAAGAAAAGTTGTGTCCTGTTCTCTTTATTTATTTATTTTATACTGTACAACCAGTAAAACATGTCCTGTTCTGTAGACATGAGGGGCTTTCCGACCGGAGGGATTTTTGCAGTTCTTAGAACTAAACGTTCCTAGAACACTTTTTTTGTCGTGTTCCGACAGAATAAAATTTGGGGATTTTTAAGTTCCTCTGGCCTCAGTAGCGTACTTTTTTAGCTCCTACTTCAGAGCAGGGTCTTTTCCCTTTTCCCTTTTCCTAGGTGTACTTGATTGGTCGAACTTATAAGTCACGCCCACTGCCAACTCGGAAACTTGCAGACAGAGCAACAACAGGACATTTTTAACAAGTTTCACCATCATATTCATCATTAAATTCACTTCTGACAACGTTTTAAGCGAGAAATTAACTGTTTAGATTTCGAATATAGGCAGTCTTGCGAAAATTGATGCCGAATTGACAATTTGCTTCAAAGTTTTCGGAGTTTAGAAGCTCCATCAAGTGAGGCGACAGCCAGCAAGCGCCTGCCCCGGCCTCTAGCTCGTCGCTCGGCCAGTCTTGCTCAGACACCTCGCGGTAAGCTGGAGGTCTCTCAGACCACTCTCGTAAATA
Source organism: Sander vitreus (assembly GCF_031162955.1). Classification (NCBI taxonomy): domain Eukaryota; kingdom Metazoa; phylum Chordata; class Actinopteri; order Perciformes; family Percidae; genus Sander; species Sander vitreus. Next base: position 16,903,986 of record NC_135868.1, read on the forward strand.
AGAGGCTTTTATTTCGCCGTTGATGGTTTGTTTGTTTAAATATCACAACACATGTCCATCATCATAAGATTAACGGGAACCTGTGGTTAACTGTCTTTTCGGAGTTAAACTCCACAAGCGTGTCCTGCGGCTCGCCAGCCGTCACACACACACACACACACACACACGTCCACAGCGTAGCAGCAGGCAGAGGCGGGGTCTGTTCCGAGTATAATAAAGCCCCGTCTGTGTTGAGCAAAACATTACGTGAATTACTACGAGAATGGACATGCATTTAATATAGGAAAAGTGCACAAGTATTAGCATCATTTGTTGTTGTTGTATGTGGCGCTAAGGTCTAGTTACGATGCTATAAAGACCGTTGCCGTGCTTGCGTCACTCCCTTACCCCTCCTACCAGTCCCTATGGCCACTTGACCAGTGGGAATGCAAATGGAAAAAAAAGATTTTGGGGGAGAGTAGTTCTTAGAACTGCTTAGAAGTGTACTTTTCCTCTAAAAAGTACAAGTACTATCCAGTTGGAAAGCACCTATTGTCCTTATTTGGACAAAAACATTTTTAGAATCAGTTTTAGCAGAGGGGCCTTAAAATTGCCTGGCTCTGCACTGACTCACAGTCAGATTATGGAACCTGCAGCCCTAACTGAATTAATGCACCACTCATTGAGCCATGTATGGACCCACGCTTGTCTCCATTGTGCTGTGGTGAGGGTTTGGTGCCAGCAGGACTCTTCTTTCACCTACTGTATATGGAGGACCTCACAGGGGAGCAGAGACATCCCAAATTGTCCTGTCAGCATCTGCAGGGAAAAGCTAATCCCAGCAGTCATCGAGCCAGCTACAGCATCACTTCTAAAACGTGACACCAACTCCAATAGTGCTGAGAAAGCTCAGGAGTAAAGGCACAATGCGCTGTAATGCTGTGTGTGTGTGTGTGTGTGTGTGTGTGTGTGTGTGTGTGTGTGTGTGTGTGTGTGTGTGTGTGTGTGTGTGTGTGTGTGTGTGTGTGTGTGTGTGTGTGTGTGTGTGTGTGTGAGAGTCTGTGTGTGTGTGTGTGTGTGTGTGTGTGTGTGTGTGCACTTAAGTGCAAGATTATAGTCGGCCATGTGTTACATCTTTGTGATGACTTCTCGCTGTCGTGCAGCTATACCAACTCGAGGGTCCACTTCAATCACTTTTCTCCTGCATACTGATGTGAATCGCAGATATGCATTTGTCTGCAGCTGTTATCTGAGGTAATTCCCCTGCAGAACTCCCTGACTTTACACATCTGCAGCAGGAACATTGCTGAGTTTAATAGTCTATACTGTAATGAGTGTAATTTTCCACTTCAATTAATAATTAACAGCGATAGTGGTCATTTAGTGAGCCATTTTTTATGCTGTGTCCTGATAACTGCTGCATTTGTTTTAGTCCTTTGTGCGATCATCTTGTTAATGCAGTCTTGCTAATACCATATTTACTACTTTTAAGCAGCTTCTGTCTCAGTGCAAACATGTATGCTTGTGCACGTGTGTTTGCATCTTTCTATTCAAGACGTCTGCTTCTTAGTTAAGGACGCATTTATCATTTTAATGCATCATTTTAGATTAGGCACTCTCCATGCCCCATCTGCTTGTGATGCATTTATCACAGCCATTCTTCGAATCACAGTGTGGTCTGACGCAGGAACACAGATTAAGAAAGAACCAAGGTCACAGCATCACTTGCTCAAAGGACTTTTGTCTGTGTGAAGGTTGGAAGTTGACTTTACGTTGTTCTTTTGGAGTTAACACGCATTCAAACATTTCCTCAAGGACTTCACATTTTGCTACATTCACAATCAGTAGTCTGATGGCTTTGAAATGCTGTTTCACAAAGCCACTTTGTGAGATAAATATGATGTAATATTTACATTTTGAATACCCTCTCTGTGGAGATTTCTTTTGTGAAGAAGGCTAAGTCACTCAACTGGTACTGGAAGCTGCACATGTACAGGCCAAGAAACTTTATTTTTCTCTTACGCTATTTTCAACAAAACCTTCCCGCACGTACGTAAAAAGGAGGTGATCTGGTTATTCAACCTTGTTACATATTCCTCCTTTATCACAGTGTTTTTTTTTTTTAAACCAGTGCCTTAGAGCACAATTCTTTATAGATCTCAGTATCAAAGTCCATTTTTAGGCAATGATAGAATGTGTTTTTGTGTGTCCCTGAACAAGGCAGAGTGAGCATGTGCACATTCCTATGTGAACATATGCACTGACTGGTGTGTGCGCTTGGGAAGCAGAGCTGCCGGTACAGACTACTTTGTTACACCATGCATAATCAGTTTTAGGAGAACAAAGGTGTTGATTCTACAAACAGTGTTTGTTTGGATCAGGATGATCCCGGCATCCAGGATCACAAGCGAACAGTGGCTCTTTCACAAGACACCAGGGAAGGGACCCAGTGGAGGGACCAGCTACGGTCTTTGTAAAAGGTTGTGTATCCCTGGAGAAAAACAAGAAGAGGAATAGCGAGGAACATTAAAGGCTTCTTCCATGATGTGCTTTTCATAATAAAATGATAGAAGGTTAGTGTTCAAAGACAGGCCCTGAAAAGCTTTGAAAAGCTTTCTATGAGTACAGAACTTTAACAGTAAGGTAGTAAGCCTCTTTGCCATTAGTTTTGAATAGGTATGATGGGAAAGTTTAACTGCTGTGTTTGACAGATACCAAACAGTCAACCTTGGGTTTACCTGAATGTGTGCCCCCATCTGATTTATCAAATGGTTGTCATTTAAAGTCGTCAGTAAAAGTCGCCGGTTTGACGTCAGGCTTAAAAGTGAAAAGTTATGTCTAAGACTATGGTGTAAAATCTTGTGTAGAAACGATGGTGCCTGTTTGTTTGTTATTCAGCTCCCTGCGGCCTTGCTTAAAGAGTAAATGAATGGGCACAAAGCCTCACACCCAAAGTGGCTGCCAGACATTTCTTTTCCCTTTTAAATCCCAGACAGCTAACGGATTGTTGCAGAGCCAATCTTCAAGGCTCAACGACCTTAAGCATACAGACGCATTTAACGTACATGTATGGATCCACATGCCTATGAATTTGTGCAAACATTTATACTGTCATCTCTGTTAAATTATGGATGCACCCAGTGACGTGTTTTGCCTCGTGTGTGCCATGAGTAATTTGACAGCTGTATTTTTTTTCCCACTGCTTGGGCTCTGTAGACTGTCTCATTATGAACATATTTATACAACAGTAAACAAAGCTTGGGGAAAGATAGGGGCACTGGCATTATGTACATTTGTGAATCTGGTGCTGATTTTCTTTTGTTTCCGCCAACAATTTCCTTGTGAATGTAGGAATCATATTGTGTATTTTCTCTGCTCATGATCAGCCAGCAAACTAAAATCTGCCTCCATATCACAAACTGATCAGAGGAGCCACACCATTGTTACAGCTGGCACAATGGACCATTGTTGAGGCGTCCATTGTGTAAATCTTTGAATAGGGGAGGATCTTTTCGAATTATAAGGTTTTGGTTAAAGGGATGCACGGCACATATCAATTTCACTCTGTGTGATCATTGTCCTGATTATGGAGAATACGTGGGACTTATTGCTCAACATCAATACTTCAATTACAAGTGCACACTGCGTCTGCAGCAATTATCGGCTGGCAAAGTCATTTCGGTTCTGTCAAAAACCCATTGTTGCTGTGGTAATGAAAGGCAATTCACAATGATTAAATTTACAATCTGGGTGGCCTCTTTCTCATCATAGCCAAGATGCTTTGAGCAGTTTCCAGTAATCCATCCATTATTAGTCACTGTTTTTTGTCAAATGTCCTATATGAAAGGAGTGATGCACTGTGACTTTGGTTACTAAAGGAGCCAATGCCCGGTATTGCCTCATGCACTTGATGTAGTAGATCAGCTATTCCTGACAGCATTCTCTTTAAAAGCATCATTCACAAGTGTGTGTGTGCAAACCAATTCAAAATCCCAACTGTACTTACATTTTTTTTCTTCAAAATATGTATATTCTCTTTTACAGGCTTTTTATTCAGAATCGTAAAAGGGTTAAATGAATTAAATGTTGCCCCTGGCTCTCCTCTACTTTCGTTTTTTTCTTGCTTTGTCCTTCAGCTCCTTTCATCTATTCTCAGAGTTCAGATCCCTGTAGTCTCAAATCTAGGTTGGACCCATTTTCATACAAAGAACTAGGCGAGAGAAAGATAGTCATGTAATTGCCTAACCGTACCGCATCACAAAAGCAGAAGTCTGGTTTAACCATTGAGGCTGATGTAAAAGACTGATCCTAACTGGAATACGCCACATCAGAAACTTGGGGTAAATGTCACAGAAAAAAGGGTGGTTGATTATTTTTGTTATTTTGCCTGTTGATGTTCCTTCTGCAGATACGAGGACATGTCTGTGAAGCCATGACATTTCCAGACCTTTGATTGTGATACATGCTGCTTTGAGTTCACTCAGTTTTGACCTTTTAATGCCAGTTACATGGCAGACTCCCAGAGAGACACGAAGCGAGAGAGAATAACTTGGGGTTGGTTTGGGAATTGATTGCATGCCTTCTGCCTATTTGATGACAAACCGCTTTCCCATTAGAACCAAAGACAGCCTTTTGCGTGCACACAAATGTCAGATTTTTACACCCAAATCGTCCGCAACAGATCTGATTTCTTTTCAATACGCAATGTATAACCATAATAATGATTACATTTATTTTCAATGACATTGACACAAATCTGCCACAGGGCTTTTATATACGGACATTTTTTTTCTGTGGACCAGTGGCGCTAATAGTCATTAACCTTCTAGTCAGGCAATTTGGGCCCGAGGAGCCTTTTTCTCTAGGTGTCAAGCAAGGTGGATATGAGATGTAACTGGGAAGGCCAACCCCCTCTTCGCAAGGTGAAAAAGGCTATTTTCATTGGCCAGGTGATGAATGTGGTGTCTGTGGAGGTCCATCGCCCTTTTAGCGCTCTCTTTCTTGCTCTTCATTCGCTCTCCATTAGTATTTTCCTTCATTCTGTTACCCTTCTTGTTCATTTCCCTCTCCCCTCACTGTCTGACACAGTCTGTCACTTTTTTTCCTCTCATTTTCACCCGCCTGCTTACTCCGTCTCTCACACAAGAATCTATTGTATTTGACTTTATCTCTCTTTCTGCCCCCTCCCTCTCCCCCTCATTTCCTTCCTCTGTGTCTTCCTCTTCACAGTGGATCAGCTGTTGCCGGCCCAATCTGAAGGTGACCTGTTGGCTGGGCCAGAGGCTGCAACACAGGACATGGGTCCTGCTTCCCCTCCCCGCTCGTGTCTTGTGTTGCAGCCAGTGGAGCAGCCTGTCTGCCTCTCTGCCGGTCTGTCTGCTCATCGCTGATGGACTGAGCTCCCAGAACCAAGGGCGTAGGTTTTGTTTCAACACTGTTTCAAAATAAATGTCCTCTGCTACTTTTATGTTTTTAGGGGGGACACTGCAATGCACATGTTCTGAATATTAAGGGGGACGTGTCCCCTGCATCCCACCAAAATGTATGTATATATGTATGTATGTGTGCTCCTTGCTTTACAGCTATCTTGTGCCTTGTCAAATGTAGTTTTCATAATCAACATATTGTCCTCTCTCACAGTTTAGGCAATAAATTACTTAAGAGAAAAATGTTTCTCCTGTTTTATTTGTAATTATAACATTGGGATTCAAGGATTATTTGTTCTGGACTATAATGGGGTGTGCTCAGTGTTCCCAGTTTCGATTCAGTATTTGTTTCAGGTCATGTCTTATCAAGCGTATAGCTGCAGCCCTACGAGAACAAATCCCTGGTGACATTTGCACTGTGACATTTAGAGCAAAGTTAGCACCATCAATGATTATTATTCTTTTGAAACCATAAACACCATTCAAGCCATATAGGTTTTTCATGAGCCTTGCCTTGCGTCAAATGAAGCAGCACTTCTGACTTTCCCAGGGTGCAAACATCATCGTAAAGCAATAGCTCCTGATAAATCACTGTGTGTGTGTGTGTGTGTGTGTGTGTGTGTGTGTGTGAGAGAGTAGAGAGATAGTGGGGTGAGTAAAAGTGGCTGTGTGTTTGTGCACATCAGGTGTGCTTTTTGTATGTGTTTCTTTGTAGTAATGGAGTGTGTGTAAGTGTGTGTTTGTGGGCTTTAGAGGGGAGAAAATGAAGCCATTTTCTGACAGGGGTGTCACTTGATTGGAATGTAAATCCGGGTGCGGGTGCTTGCGGTTTTCAATCTCTCCCTACCAAGATTGTTTACCAGAGGGATTGAAAGGAGCTGTGTGCTGAATGCTGTGTGAGTTGATATTGGCTGACTGTGTTTACCCTGTGTTGGTGCAAAGTTTCCTCTTCCACTTGGTTTGGATCTGGACATCTTGAATGCAAAGGATATCAGTGGTATGAAGACTAAATTAAAGAAATGGTTTGCAATTCTTTGAAATGCACTTATTCGCTTTCTTGCCTTGAGTTAGGAGATACAATTGATACCACTCTCATGTCTTTCAGCTAAATATGAAGCTAAAGCCAGAGCTGGTTAGCTTAGCCTAGCATAAAGACAGGGGGGGGGAGGTAGCCTGGATCTGTCCACAGCTAACAAAATCTGAAACTGAAAAACAATAATTTGTTTGAAATGTATGGGCAGGCCTCCGCTTAGTGCCTGGTAGTCTTTGCCAGACCTTCCTCCACAGCGCTGCAGAGGAAAAACGTGCTGTGGTTTATTGGCATTTCTTAAAACCAATCACTATCGTCGGCGGAATTTCCGGCGGCAATGGAGCAATCACATAAGTGGAACTTTGTGGATATAGACTAGGTGCCTGGCAATTTCCCCCGGCCATGGAATAATCCAGCAGCACATAAACCCCCATAAAACCACAAAATGTTATATACTCTTTGATCGTTGTACAGATTGTAAAAATGAGTTTTGAGAATGAATGAGAATGTTCATCAGTGTTCATTCATAGGCAGAGGTGCTGGTTTGCTAAGCTAACCAGATGATGGCACTAGCTTCTAATACCATACTGTACACACATGAAAGTGTTATATCTTCTCAGATTTTACGAAGAAGCTATAATGTGTTAATTTGTGAGCTTTAGCGCTGCTTGTAAGCACATTTATTTACCTTTTGACGGAGCCAGGCTAGGTGTTTCCCCGTGTTTCCAGACTTTATACTAAGCTAACCTAACCAGCTGCTGGCACTAGCTTTAAATACAAACCTGAGAGTTGTATCAATCTTCTCAGCTAACTCTTGGGGAGAAACTGAATAAGCGTGTTTCCCAAAATGTTGCATTATTCTTTTAATTAAATGATAATACAGTGAATTTTGCCTGTTGTCATCCCTTAACACTGTATACTCCCTCCCTCGCTCTGCTGTCTGAAACAATTTATATCTTCAACCCCACACTAGCAAAAGCCCAACCTTTACCTTATTAGCTAAATGAAACATTTGCGTCCTGAGGTGAGCTGGACAGAGATCCAACAGATTGGTGGGTCTTAACAAGGATTTGTTGTGCCGCATATTTTCCCACACCAGTGCACTTTGTGTCTGCAATCAGCAGTTACATAGTGAGGCAGAGAGAGCTATCGCCCTTGCCACTGCAATTTTAACTTCACCCCCTCCAAATGGCCTAGTTGGTATGGTAATGCTATAGCAACAATATCAAGTCAAGCAATTTATTCAGTTCACAGCAGGGGAGATGAAGAGGGAGACTAAAGGCAGGGTCAGGAGAGGGAGGGAGTCAAGAGCAAAATCTTCAGATGTCTCAACGCTTTGTGTTAGATTGGATATATGTGTACCGCATGACATGGCAGGCACCCTGCAGGCTGAATGTCACGCCACCAGGTTAAAAGACATTTGTTTCATAATGACGTGGTGAAATATAGTGTTGAGCGCTGAATGAGAGAAATAGAATTAGAGAGTAAGAGGTAACGTGAGAAAAAGTTATACTATAGATCATAAGTATCACATCCCACATCCAGGCTAATTAACTATTATTTACGTGCAGTCATTTATGCTGAAATGCCGGTATAGACAAAAGAATAAACAACGACAAGGAGTGGACACCAAGTTCTCATAAAGTCAGGTTTGCCTACTGTGATGAAGGATTGCCAATATACGTTGGGCTCATTTACGAGTGTACTTTATATGGCAGCGTCATATAACGTCTTTTCCAGTGGCAGTATATCTATTCACACTCACATATATATGCACATATAGGGTAAGGTGTTTTGGTGACTATTATAAAGGGTGAGATTGCCAAAGGTGGAGAGACTGGGAGCATATGGGAAATAAGGAGAAAAAATACTGAAGAAATGGCACAGTCCTTCCTCATTAATTATACCAACCTACCTTTGCCATCACTTTGCAAAAGTAAGGAACCAGTACCTGGCTTTATCCAAGGACCCTGAGCCTTAGTTTAGAACAAGCTCAATGTACCAGCACTCCCAGAAGAGATGACATATGAAGCAGCTCTCTTTTGAGCAACTTAGTAATGATAAGAGCTTCTAAAAAAGAGACTGGAAAGGAGAGAGAGCGTGAAAGAGAAGGAAGAGAAAGCAAAGTATTAAAGCGGGGGAGTTGGAGATGGTAGGAGAGGGACGAAGAGATTGGCAGCTGGGAGAGATAAAGACAGACGAGCAGAAAAGGGGAAAGTAAAGGGAGGGAAAGAGAACAGAGATAGAGAGTGGCGAGGACGGAAGAGGCAGCAGGCTTAGATAAGTAGTGAAAGGGATGAACCTAGAGAGGGAGAGAATGGAGAGTAGAGTGACGGGATGATTTATTAAAACTGAGCAAGGCAGCACTTCAGAGACAGCTGCCACTTTTCACAGAGTTTCAGACAGGGGGAGTGGCAGTGACACATCAGTCAATAGAAACTAAAAATTTGCCCATGTGTTTAGCAAAAAAAAAGTTCTGGATAATGTTCGATTATCTGGCTGTGGAGGTCACTGAGGTTGTACTGTAGATACCCAGAGGACACTATTGAAAGACTCTTTAAATATACAGTGCCATTGGTGTGGTGTTTCAGTACAGTAGTACAGGGACAGGGCATTACAAGTACCCACCCTTTCTGTTATTTATTATTTTTTTATTTTTTTATTATTTTTTCCCTTTATTTCAGAGTGACAGTGGATAGACAGGAAAGGTGGGAGAGAGATGCGGGATGACACGCATCAAAGGACAACAGGTTGGATTCGAACCCGGGCCGTTGCAAAGGCCTCAGCCTACATGGGGCACACGCTCTTACTGGGTGAGCTAGAGGTTGCCCCCCACCCTCTCTGTTTTTATGTTCTCCGTGTGTTCATGTAGTTTTTCAATGGGAGTCTGTTTACCTGCAGCAGAGCAAACACTGACAAAAAATCCCAATGGATTCAAAGATAACTCCCATTCACTGTGACAGGAAGAATGAACAAAAGACCCATTGCAGCTGCGGCAGCACACAAAACAGCCATTACCAACATGATACTGTATGCACAGACAGAGTAAAAACATAATGGAAACGGGTAGTAACGTAACGAGAATTAAGTAATGAACACTTCTACAGTACATAGGTAGGACATGGCAGGTTCACTGCCAGCATTTGTCAGCTTTAAAAGCACTCAGCACACTTTGATGTGAGCTTTCAAAGCAATATGAGATGACTTGAAAGACTTGGACATGGACATTATTAGAACTTGTGCCAAACACAAACTGCATTGCCAGTGTCATAGGGGAGTTAACAAACGCTAACTGCTAGCCACTGTAATAATGGGGATATGGTTTCTTCAATTTGAAAGTCATTTCTCATTTAATATTTGCACAATCTGCCTGTCTAATCTGCCTTGTGCACATACTGCATCTGTATGTTCGTGTGTGGTTGAATGTGCATGCCCGCATGTGTGTGTGTGTGTGGGTCCTTGCACAAGGAGTTGCCCTTGAAGGGTTCATTGCGTTGATGGAGGGATTCGGATCACAGATTCTCCGTAAAGCCCACCGAGCCAGGTTGCAGGAACAGACAGTCAGACATTTTGTGATGCCCCTGAAAGCACTTGTAAGTTGCTGAAGTGTGACTATGATAATGCAAACGTCAACATTTGCTAAGCCTCAATGGGCTGATGGCCTGTAGTTTGGGGGAATTTGCTTGTGATTTTAATGAAATCCCATATTTCATCACTGTGTTGACACCTGAGGTGAAATCGATTCTACGCTCCCTTTAGTTATTGAGATGGATTAAAAATCATGTCACTTTTCAGAGGATGTCTCTTTGCAGAGGAGATAAATAGACTTGAACTTAATTTCCCTAGCTGAAGCAATTTATGCAAAGCAAATACAAATCTAAGCTTGTCTTTTGGATGTCATATTCACAGCAGAATGGCCTCCACTGATGGGAAGAAACCGGATCAGAGAATTTATTTTTTCTCATCTCCTGTGTTGGGTTGGAGGACCTGGCCTGGTCCTACTAGACTCTCGTACATTTCATTTGTACAGAGAGTCTGGCCACTCTCCATTGACAAGTGTTAACTTCCTTGAAGGCAAGTACTCTGTTGAAGTTTAAAACTATTGGATCTACCCAGAGCCACTCTGGATCTGCCATAACCAATCGCTAACGTTTGGTCGTGACGTCGGCTTAGCATCGCTAGCGTTCGCCTTAGCCAACTCCTTCACCACTAACGGAGCGAGCTGGAAAATCAAACTTTTCCCGAACCCCGTGGTGAGGAGGGCCACAACATCATGGCCACCAACAAAACTCAGCAAATATTGTTGCTCGGGCTTTAACTTCTGGATATTCTGCAGCGTTGCCACAACGGACTGCCATTACGGGACTACAACTCAAACTAGCGCACAACCTCAACGTCATTGTTCTCAGCCACTCCCTCTGTTCGCTGATTGGACCGGTCAAGATTTGACCGGAGAAAACCCGGGAATATACCGCAAACCCAGACGTAGTACTGAAGGAAAATGAAAATTGAGCAGAAGTACGTAGGAGGGCGGAACCAGGCTATGGAGGACCAGCGTCTCTCTCTCGCCATGTCAGCTCCCATGAGTACCAGTGTTCCAGCTCAAGGGCTCGTGGTGTGCAGGGTGGGGAGGAGTGTGTGTATAAAGATAGACAGAGGTCGACAGACAGATAAAGAGACAGACAAGGAAAGGATTTCAATATTTCTACAAGTGAGGTGGAGAGAAAATAAGAGCTAAACTTATATAGAAACAGACAAATGGAAAGCTATCGTTCAAAAACAGGCAGGGGGGGGAGTCATGGAGGTAGAATAAATGGTAGAGACCAAAACAAGTGTGTGTTAGAGAGAAACAGGCAACAGTAATTTAAAAGGGTGAGACACAGAAAATATGACAAAGATGAATTTAGAAAGTAAAGCAGAGGAGAAAAAAATCTGACTGCTAAAAAAAGAGTCAGTCCCTGCTTGAAATAAAGTGTGAAAACGTTCCTGAGTTCCTGAGCTTGCAAATGTGAGGGAGGCAGACAGGACAGATGAGGAGAAACAGAGGAAGTGATACAAGCTTTAAAAGATGATACATGAATCTCCCGTTGACAGCAGATAGGGGTCAGTTATGATAAGTGTCCCCCTCTCTATCCTCAGTGGAAGTATAGTCCAGTGCTGAGTTATCAGCTGCCAGTCCCCTTGCTCGAGTCCTACAGACACAAGGTAACCTTCTGTGAATCAGCCCGTCCTTGGTGGGAAGCTGCAGACTGCTGACAGTGACAGGTGTTCACTTTCATCTCCCACCGGAACACTGCCATTATGGTTTATTCATTTATTCTGAATTTCACAAAACTTCAAATGGTAAAAAGAGGTCCCCTGCAGTGCGGATATGAACCAAGCATTCTTGCACGTACACTAATCCTTGCTTTGTTTTGAAAAGGGCTGCGATTCACACTCAATGAGAAATCACACCAGATGGGACAGGGAACGTGTAAATGTTGACACCCTGTCAGATTCACTCAGAAATGATGAGACAATTATGACGGTGTTCCTTAAAGGGCCAGAGCTTTAAAATGGATTAAGAAGACACTAAAGTGATGAACAGAGCCTGCTTTACCACGGAAAGTGATAACAATTGCAATATATCAGTGAAATGTGAATTTAATGTGCTCAGGTTCCCAAAGATCCGGAGGGTGAAAGTAAGGTTTTTCTTTTAATTTACTGGCAAGACACAATTTTCCATTCCATTATCAACACATTTTTTGTTTTTCACCAGCCACAGATTTGAACTCATTCTGATGGAAATAAAGCACACAATGCTTTTTTTTAAAAGAGTGGAAAGTGTAATATATTTCCAGGTGCAGTGTGATAGCAGTCACAACGGGAGCAGAAAGGACGATATTTAAAATCCTCAGTCATGCGCCACCTGTTGCCAGTCGCTCGTTTGCAAGCAGGACTGGTGCTGCAGCCGCTGATGACGTATACATTATTTGCCGCTGGTGGGGTGAGGATGTTTTAATGAGTCCAGCGGCCATGAAAGCACCAGTGTGGGGGACTAGCTCAGAACAATTGTTTTGTCCCAGGGTTTTTGATTAATGTGAAGGGTGGCTGAGGACCAATTCCAGCAGTGTTATCAGGAGCAAACAGAGGGAGACAAGGGGACCCTCAATCTCAGCAGGCGCCCCATCAGTGGGTCCCCATGCTGCATGGCTGTGATTCATACAGCTGGATTGATGTGGGTTGTGTTTCTGTTTACCTACGTGTGTATGAGTGTGTGCTCATAGATGGCATGGTGTTTACCCCATCATTACAAATATCTCTTCCACTGCACTTAACTGCTGATTAGATTGACCTTGCAGACGCAATCCATTCGTTTTACCAACTACCTCCGAAAAACAACTTCCATCACGTTGCATTTCACAGCTAAATCTACTAATGATGTAAATATTTTGAACTGAAAAAAAGATGATCAGATAAGGGCAATTATTTGCCTGATGTGGGAGTTCCTTTGAAGGCTAAGCAATAGCAAATACCATCGTTATTTAAAGTCTAGACACTTTTATCTCGGGCAGCTGTGCAATAATTCCCTATGATGGTTATCTGTCTTGCTTCTAATTACAAATATTACACAGTTTCCTTACAAATGAGGCTGATATATGAACAGCTCACTCTTCCAGTCTACCAATCCTTTGGGTGTTTGCTACCCAAATGATATCCCAAATGAAAAAGAGCGAGAGAGAGAAAATATGTTTTATCACAAACCCCCCTGGAAGAAACCATCAGCAGCTGTCACATTCATTTAAGAAGGAGCCAATTATAGCAATTTGACAGTTGTGCTTATTTTTTGAACGGATTCTGTTTCAAAGGGGCAGACCTGGCGTTCTGCCACTCAGAACTTTGTGCCTGTTCTGGGCTTTGTTTGCATGACACCCTCCTCTCCCCCATTTCTCTCTCACCTTTTTCTGTCCCCCCTCTCTCTCTCTGTCTCCTTCTTGCCACCCCATCCCCTCTAATTGTGAATAACAAGTGAAACAAACAGGTTTGCTAACTGGACAGAATGTGATGCTTAATGACGGAGGGACTGATGGTGCTGGTGTGTGTGTGTGTGTGTGTGTGTGTGTGTGTGTGTGTCTTTTAGACACTCCCTTTGGGCCCCCTGGCTGGCGAGGACTGACTGCTGAGTGGGCTGACTGGCACATAGACAACACCCCCCTCAACCCCTCCTCTCTCTCTCTCCCCTTCTCCTGCTCATCTCGTCTTTCTTCTCCCCTGTAATGCTGATGATACGTTCTGCTCCGGGTCTACTTCAGCTGCATAAATAAGTGGATGGGGCTTTGTCAACCTTGGTAAAGGCCATCCAACATACACACTATAACAAAAAGACAAGCACACACACAGTCAGCCTTGGTTGGCAACTACTTAATAGAATAACACACAATGATCAGACTCTTCTCCATACACAATCAGCATGCAGGGAGAATACAGCTAAGCACACCACAACTCGTACTTTAAGGCAGAAGAAACATAGCATCACAACAAAAACAATTGTTGACTTTTCTTTAAATTACTTTTTTCACTGCTTTCAGGACAATTCACCCTGATATACTACAATGTGGTTGGTCTTTTTTGCAGCAAACATTTTGGCTTATCATTGACTTGAAGGAAAAGCACAGTCATGACAGAGAGCCAGCATGCACAACACCAAAACCCTGAAACATAAGTTTCAGGGTTTCATTTGTATTGTTTATACCTGTGCTTTTCCAACTGGGACATGTCAAAATGTATAACATGGAAATTAGCAGCCACAGAACATCTGTTAAACTGCACTTTGATGTCATGAGACAACTAATAGCACTCCAAAAAGACCAAATCACTCACGAACAACAATAGAGAACACTGATCACAAGTTGAAAGGTATTTGACAGAAATATACAGCATCTAAAATGTTGGCTGCTAACTTGCACATCCCAGTATGACTCAACTTTGTAACAGTGCTTTGCAATAGTGAGTGGTGATTTGGTTACTTCAAATCTAAATTTTAAGTTTTAAGTTTACAAATAACCCTAACTCATTGTACTTTATGTCACCAAAATGACCTATTTCTTGATTCACTGAGCTTTAGAACTACAAAAAATACAATAAGATGACCAAATCAAATCGCTACTTAAAGGCTTTGAAAACGTACTTTGACAATCTTCCTACTATGAGTGACAGGGTCCTACATGAGCTCAAAATGATTTGCCAAAGTGGGAACAGTTTTGGTTATTTCAGTTGAGAGTTTCTGTCTGTGTTGTTTTGTCTGAGCATTTCTGAGTGGTTTGAAGTGTGTGGGGCTCCATTAAAAAAGGGTGATGTAACTTATTTTTGTCCAATTAGAGTTTTGCTATTGGAATCAGTATCTAATCACAGTTGTTGGGTTGCTTGCTTATTTTGTCAGGCCACATTCAATAACATCTGATCCAACCACAGCCTAAAGAAGCAGATTAGCTGAGCTTTTGATTGTGAAATTCTCAATATTAATATCAGCTCTGATCGTGGCTTGTTTAGTCATGAATGTTACATTTTATAAATAAATAACACGTTTTATTGGCTTTAGGCAACCATTATCCTTCAGTCCTTCAGTGCAGTAAATACAACAAATTGAAGCACACACACACACACACACACACACACACACACACACACACACACACACACACACACACACACACACACACACACACACACACACACACACACACGAAGCAGCAGCAGCAGTCTCTGGCACAGAATCAAAAAGGGTGTGCTAATCTGTGACCATTCAGCACATTGTAAATGCTGTGCACAACTCTCCCTACAAGGTGAAGAGTGTCAGATTGTCAACAGAATCTGAACAGTATGGGTGGATTGTTAATATTATTGTTTTTATCTATCATGTTCTTTTGGACATAAAGATCTTCTTGTTCTTCCAGAATATTTTCTTTGTCACTGTCTGTCTCTCTCTCTCTCTCTCTCTCTCTCTCTCTCTCTCTCTCTCTCTCTCTGTGTGTCTCAGTCTAAACCACTGTATACACCCATTTCCAGAGTGCAGAATATGTAAAATATTAACAAGCACTGTGAACATAACGATACATGGATACACACACACCCATCAGTTTATGGACACACAGTTCAATGAGTGAGATCTGACTGGTCTATGTAATAATAGGCCATTCATTCATATCATGACCAAGGCCATGAAGGAGGCCTAACCTTCACTATCAGAATCACTAATTGATAACCATATTCAGTCTTTATGGCTGAAGGTCATTGTGTCGTCTGCTCTATGGGGAGCTAATAAGCTAAGGGAAAGTATGGGCTAGAATCCATCTCCATTAAATTAAAGCAGACTGGTGCCACAATGTGACCTCTATTCACTATGAATTATTGCATGAACAGAGTAAATGGACATCAAGCACAAAGGACATCCAGCTAATGAAATCAATGGCCCAACAGTTAAGTCAGTTCAGATCTGAATGGAACTGTAATTGAATAGAGTTGTAGACACACATTCCTTGCATCACTGTGTAAGTCCAGCAGTTTATTAGTCCTTTGACAAACCCAGCATGCATGACAGCTCTGTGCTTCTAATTTTAGAGGTAAGGTGATTTGCCCAAATAAGCCTGCATTCATCAGCGGGACACAGAAACCAGGACCTCCCAAGTGGTGCATCAATCTTACATGTGTTTTCCACCTCAAGATATGAACTCTTCATCCAAATAGATTAGAGGACCCTGAGTTATTGTCTACTAACATAGTGGGGTAGACATTTTTCTTAACTTTAGTATTTCATTTGTTATCTTTTATTGTAGGAGAGTGGAAAGGGAGACAGATCGGGGGTGAGTCCAGACAGAGAGCAGGACAATTTTGCTGTTCAGTTTCAGTCCAAATTGGCTTCAGAGGGATTTAACCACTGTGCTATTTGAGGGCACCACCCCTTTGTGTTTCTTCAGTTCTGCAACCAGCTTGGATCTAATTGTTTTTTAATGCATTACTCCAATTCTGGGTAAGGTGTAATTAAATAGGATGTACTACATGCAGTCACTAGATGGTGCTCTTTAGTTGAACTGTTTTTATCTAAACTTATTGCACATGCACTGGGTCAAATACTGAATGATGCAGTTCTTCCAATCCGCTTGACTCATGTTCTTCAAATCCATCAAATAAGAGAGATCTGAATCATAAGCTGTGCAGCTGCTGAATCCATCCGAAGAGCATTATAAAGGACAGCAATAGGCTCAGCTGGCCACTGACCAACAAATCAAGAGCCTCTACAGGCCTATTTAAAAGGGAAATTGCTCAGGAATTACTCAGGATTGTATGTAGTGGTTAGAATAGCAGTTTAATGCACACATCTGCTGTTCGCTCACAATGGAGAGAGTAAAACAATACTCGATTCTAAAATGATTACAGTTTTTCCTCAATCGTTTACACACATTTTCTAAAAGCATATCTCATATTCTCAGAAGGCTACACACAAATCCAAAAACACACACAAAAGGCAAAACACCACAAATCTCCTGCAAAATGAAACTCTGCCTTTAAAACAATGTTATGTCTTCTCAAAATGTAATTTTGTGTTCAAATGATACACACACATCATCATATGAAAAGACATTTCTAAGAATCAGTTGAACATCAATAACTATTATGAATGGAAAACGCTATTCATTATCGGAGACTTATGGCTTTTGCATGGTTAGTGTTACTCATACATAGTCTGTAAAATAAAACATGTAATATTGTAAAATATTTTTGCATAATGTTTTTTTACTTAAATATAAAAGACACAAATATAATGTAATACTGGAATTGGTTTTGCCACCAATGAAGGAATGAAGAGCAAACAGGGCATGTTGCATCTGTGAACTAATTACTGTAACCGTTTGAATGGGGGGAAAAGGTTGAAATGCAAGACCTGTACAAGAGCCCCCCTTGTAGCTGTGAAAACTCCAGATCCCTAACACGGAAATGGGACCCTTTTCAGTTCCGGATAACGGCACATCAGCCTCACAGAGAGAGGTGTCAATTGGTTTGAACTGGGGAGAAGAAAAAGAGGAGGAAAGGAGAAGGAAAGAGAGTGAGGAATAAAAGACATTGGCAAGTTACCAAGAGGTGCAGGTGTCTGCCTAACAACAGGCTGCACCAGTGCACTGCACACTCGAGGCAAGTGTAGTTCGGCATGAGCAGGACCTAGAGACTATGGGAAAACAAACCAAGCTTATAATGGCAAACATGGGAAGGGCTGTTTGTGTATGACTTTGTGTGTGTGTGTGTGTGTGTGTGTGTGTGTGTGTGTGTGTGTGTGTGTGTGTGTGTGTGTCTGTGAGAGAGTAGAGAGATAGTGGTAAAGCTTTTCATCCCGATAAAAGTGATCTATATTCTGTAAAAATGTACAGTATATTTAGGATTGTGCCCACCCATTTAAAAGTCGTATTTGCTGAGTGTTACAATTTACGCCTATATGACTAAAATAAACACATTTTTAAAAGTACATTTAACTTGGGTGTTTGTACACATGTATTATGTTGTATTATATGTTGACAATCCACCTGTCCATGGGTGAACAAACGTGACACCCTTAAAGGCCTACAGACTAATTGGTTGTTCAGTTCATGAATATGCTACAGATGACACAGTATTAGCGCTATAATTTCATAAATTACACATTTTTTTAGAATCAATAGAAACCTCTGTCAGTAGAGGATGAACTTCAACTGACGCTGAGGTGAGCTTAGGAGGGCACAGCTGGCACTGACGCACGCACACACACACACACACACACACACACACACACACACACACACACACACACACACACACACACACACACACACACACACACAGTACAGAGTACACAATGATTGAATAGGTTAAAAATGTTTGGAGGAGCAATTATATATATAGCTAGAGGTAAATCGCTGCACAGAAATAACAGCTAACGGTGGTTAGCATTGAGTGCTGTGTCAAGCTAACTGGAGATGATGCTACAAACACCGGAAGTAAGGTACAATAAAGTAAAAGTAATACGCTAATGTAAACGCTAATGTTAATTACACTTTAAATTATGCCAGGTAAAGGGCATTTTAATATTAGTGACCTGGATGAATTCATCTTATTTTCAACGAATACGTTAGGTCAGAGATTGTATTCTATGTAAAGAACCTCACGCACTTAACATTTTAAATTAAAATATGTTTTTATTGTAAGTATTTCATTTGCATTTGTAGTGTTCATCAAATGTTAAGCGGTTCCCGTGATGCTTTTATTGTGAAAGGTCTTACCGGAACCTCTATTATTTATGTGGGTGATGTGACACAGGTCACAAGCCCAACGTGGAGGAAAGGATGTGGGTAAACTGACATCTGCAAGCCAGAGGTTTGACTGGAAGACGACCGCAGTCAGGCTGACAAACAACGGCCTTAGCAACCTCGAAGAAACTCCAAATCATGTAACTTGTTTTGAAGGTAAACTCTAACAAGCTAACCTCGTACTTTCCTGAGAGAAATGTACTTTTGTAACTGTCGTGTACGTTATGTTCAAAGTATAGTGTTTGTTAGCGTTGTCGATAACTTGACTTCCTTGCTTGCTTAACGTTACCAGTGAAGTCACACATTTAGTCGGCGCGGTGGTTTGGCAACGAAGTTAATGTTGCGTAAACGTAAAAATTAACTGTTTTGCTGAAAAGTTGAGATTTGCCATTATTATTGTTCTGAGTCACGTCTGCGCTAACCTGCATATTTAATGCGACGTTGATTAATAGCTTGCACCCTCTCTGCCGAGTGCCGACTAAAATAAATTGTAATCCTAACATATATGTGACAGACGAACTGTTACTGAACTGTGTTTTGACTACAGCTATACTCGACTCCTAACACCTATGAAACCTCTTTCCTCATAAACTTAAAAAGATAATGTCCTAAAAATAAAAGCTAGATCACTAGAGGCCATACAGAGGCTGACATTTGATTCAGTATTAAATATGCAGGAGGACATTGAGTTTTACTTTGTGTTTTCAAGTAGAGCATTTTTTGCATCCCACCTGCCCATGTGAAGCCAAAGAAGAGAATTTGGCAAAGTTCAAGTCTGTTGGGTATATATTTGGATGTGTGTTAGAGACGTTGAGATGAAAAAAATCTATCCAGCTTTTAAATTAAGCCTGTCATCCCTCATCACTGCCTGGCTCGTTGAAAACAGTTGCTGTCAGTATTGTATACAGTACACAATGTAAGCAGTAAAGAGATGTTGAGAGGAGTCGGTGATCCTGTCTGGTCTTTTACAAACTGAAAAGGACCAACCTGTTTGGGGGAGAGAGTGGTTTGTGTAACGTGTTCAACTGGTGCTTGTTGGATATTTGTCCATATCTCTTGACTGGTTTATGAGGGAATGAGCTATGCATTGTACAGTACGCTGTTCCACATTAAACATAGAGAACACTGAAGTCTCTCTGATGTGCCACATACTGTAGTTAATATATATATATATCAAGCGTAGTTTGTGTCTATGTATAACCAATTATAAATTTGCAACGTAAATTGTTGGCCAATATTTTTCATTGCTCTCTCTTTTTAAAGTCCTGTTAGTGTAACAGGATGAAACATGCACCACTGAGCCCACTGCAGCTTGGGAAGCAAACGCAAATCTTATCTCTCGCTCACTTTCTTTTTGTTTTTGTTTCATTCCCTCTTAGCCACAAAGAATTGGGGCAGGATTTAAGCTGCATATTAGGATCTCTGTCCCCAACTACTCGCATGGCTCCCCAGTAAGGCTATCAGATTCAGAGAGAGTGGAAGGTGTGATGGACAGCCAATAAAAGGGTTTTTTGTCTGCAAGCGTCTCCATTTTGTAACCTCAGGACTCCCGAGTCCTCTGGCCAGGGCCCAGACTGGAGTGAAAGGGCTGTGCTAAGGACTCACAGTGGAAACTGAGTTTCCTCTGAGTCTGTGTAGAGTCTGTACAGACTCTCACACAGCACTTTGCACACACTACTTTTATCTTTTATTTAAAAAATGTTTTCTATGAAGCTATAGAATCACACTGTTCCCAGAATTAACCATTGTTTTGCAGAATTAGGAAATCATTGTGCTCTGGTTTGAGGAAGGGAAAGCTGTGTGTGTGTGTGTGTGTGTGTGTGTGTGTGTGTGTGTGTGTGTGTGTGTGTGTGTGTGTGTGTGTGTGTGTGTGTGTGTGTGTGTGTGTGTGTGTGTGTGTGTGTGTGTACTTCAGTATTGCTGCTAAGCCTGTCTGGCACTGGCTGGTACTACTGTAAATGGCACCCTGTTCTAATATTGATGCAACACAATTATGTGATTACATTCAGTTCAGTGTCAACATAGCTGAGTGGTCTGTTTTTACCGCAACCCTCTTTTAAATCCTGGCGTGCTAAGATGATCTGTCAGACCCAAATGTTGAAATGGCTGTCTACAAACCAAAGCTAATCCTATTTCTAAATCAACAAAAAAAGGGATCCGGACTTGTGCAAATATTCCACTTAGAAAGCCAAAAGACTTACTACTTTTTTTTTTTGGCTCAGTGGAAATTCTAAAACGAGGAACCCTTCAAAATGCCTGATTTTTAATCTAAGGGCTAAAACTAATTAAAAACCACTCTGGTTTTTGATGTGTAATATTTCACGTAAAGATAATGAGCATGAGCTGGGAAAGCTGTATAACAGGTTGTGTGTAATTAGTAACACTGCACAAGCTTAACTGAACATGTGTTTCATCAAAACAAACTTTTCCAGAAGATATTTTAGAGAGAGGGGGGGGGGGATGTTTCCTGGAAAAAAAAACCCCTTCTTATTTGAGATTGCTATGACTAAAACTGTACCACTGTAAGGAAGTTCATCAGGTTAACACATCTCTCATTGGAGTGCATCAAAGACACAATGTATTCAGCACATTGCTGTAATGTAAGTCATAATTTAGCTTCTTCCATCTTTGCAAATTGTATTTGATGAGCATCTTAATGCAGCCCTGAGCATGCGATTCTATTTATGATGTCGGTGTTGAGGTACTACTGGTCTGCTCTGTTGGAGCTGTGTTCTTGGGGCACTTTCAAATTTAGAGGCAAGCACTATCTTACTTAGTGTTTAGGTGAGTAACTTCACTTAACTGTGAATGGGTTTGTTATTTGATTAAACCTCATTCTAATGGGGAGAGCTTTGATTAAAGAGTTCAATCGTGTAAATCCCCTCCTGTCAGTGGTAGTTACTTGGTGCCATGGTTGGATTTTTCTCACAATACCTACACTTATCTTACATGTTATTTTATTTTTATTTTTAATAATCATGTTTTGTATGTAATTCTATGTCTCTTTCTGTTCTCCAGAGGCTTGTGTCCTGTAGGGCACCCCGAAGCTCAGCCAGTCACTGTGCCGCCCTGGGCTTTCCGTCATGAGGGGACGTTGCTCTCGAAAACTTGGTGTGCTGGCCAAGGCTTGCTTCCTGCTCTGGGTGCTGTGGCTGGGCTACCTTCTGTTAGCGCCCTCCTCTTTCCCCTCCTCATCCTCTGTAGAGGAGGAAGATGAGGACCGCAATGTTCTGGTGAGACAGCTCGCCATAGAGACAAACGGGGCTGATGGGCAGCTGGCTAGGCCCCTCTACGTTAAGCCATCACCAGACAACAATGCGCTTGGGGAGTGGGGTCGGGCTACACACCTCAACCTCAGCCCTGAGGAAAAGAAACTCGAGCAGGACAGCGTGGAGCGCTATGCTATCAATATCTATGTCAGTGATAAGATTTCCCTCCATCGGCACATCCGTGATCACAGGATGAATGAGTGAGTAGAGCAAAAAGGCATCCTAAACAGGAATGACCCATTAGTCACAAAGTGAGACTAACTTGACTTCACTAATTCTTTTTTTTATTGCTTGCTATTTTCATCTTTCTATTTCTATTTCATCCATCTAGAGTTGTTGTGCACAGCTATTCTCAGCTCAGCCTCTGTGATGATGACACACAGAGTATGATGTCTTTTATTAATAGCTTCTTCTTTCGCTTTTGCCTTATCTCTTACCATCACCCATCCTACTGAAACCCAGTCGTGGTATCCATCAGTGTGATGAGAACTGTCATTTGTGTAAAAGCCATGTATTTGTTTTATATGGCCTGGAGTGTCCAAGACTCCCGATTAAGCGTATATTCTATGTTCTCTTAAGCGGGCCAATGATTACATCTAAGGATACATTCTTAAAAATGTCATAAAAAAAGTCATTAAACATGTCATGCTAAATCTTCTAAATTGGGCTTAAAACTACAGACAAAGAGGATTCAATGTTGCCCCGGTGAAACTAGAAAAAAAACATTTTTATCAGCGTGACGCCTGCATATCATAAAACATACGTAACATAAGACAAACATAAGACTGATAAGATGCTTTGATCTTGTCACAAGGCTTAGGAAACTGCCATTAAGGTTGAAAGTCAAACCCTGCTTAATGCAAGGAAAACGTTCAAACAAGAGATCTTTATCCAGCATAATCATTCCGTGTCAGCATTTTGTGGAGATTTTAAAACAGAAGTCACAACACTGTACAGACTGTCTCTTTTATGACAGTGCATGATGGGTATTCGCCCTGGCAGAATGACATATTTGACAAGTGCACAATTGATAAGACACAGTGAAGAATGCGTAAGCAGGGTGGTGTGCAGTTTTAGTATGCTTGTCTGTCCGCCTACTCATATTATGACGCAGGTGCACAAGTTTTTCATTCCACAGGAAATATTACAATAAACATAAAGGGCTTTTTTTATTTTTATTTTCACCCCAACCCCTGGTCCCACATAGAGTTTGCAAGCATAACAGTGGGAATAATTTGTACGCTCACATATGTCTGTACACATAATGCAATTAGAAGAATATATAGGTCACATGTATACACATATATGTATATTTATACAGAAGAAATAAAATATAAATAAATACAAGAAAAAGGGGGGGAAACAAAGGAAAATTAAACGAGAAATTTCTCTCTTGCCGTTAAAGCACAGCGGCAATGGTACACCAACAAGGAATGCAAATCGGCGACACTATAGATCATATATTGCATGAACATATTCTATTCAGAAGCGTACATATTTGTTTTGTGGATGATATGTCAACTAGTTTTACTTAAATAGTGTGAGGTATACCATGTTTTATAACTATACACAAGTAGCTAAGGTGTAAGTGATCTGCATAGAACTGCCTGTCAGTCGTTATGGGCTATTATATATGAAGTGAGATTTGTGGATTGCATCCTTCACATATATCAGTTAATGGATGGTGAATCCGTCAAGCTGTCCCAAGTGTGCTTCTGTTTCTGTTTGGCTTCATGCCTAGTAACATTGTAAGCAAATGTGTACATGTGTAATTTATTTTTAGGTGGTGGTGTGTATATGCTTGTTGTAGTCCTGCACCTACTCCATAATTACGTCAGTTTCCGCCTGGGAGCAGGTTTTGTGACAGAGTAACTTTACACTGCTCTCTCCTAGCATGAAACTGTGAACACAGTGCTTTTGAAGGAAGGGAAATTAGCTTATATGATTGGTCGTACGTAAACCATTTGTTCTAATCCCAACCCACTTCCATCAGTGTCATAGTTGTAAAACTATCAGAAGTCATTCAGCCCGTGCCATTGGTTACTCTCTCAGCATTGTACGCCACTGATTGATAAAGATTTTCTGAAAAACACAGTTTGCAATGTTTTCTCTCTCTCATGACTCCTTTTGTTCTCATTCCCTCAAATCAGTTGTTTACAGCAGGGGTCGGCAACCTTTTTAATATGAAGTGCCATTTTAAAATGTTCTTGTTAATCAGTGTGCCATATCTGCATTAAGCCTGCCGTCATCTACCAAGCCCGCTCGGGCGGTGTGATCTTTCGTGCCGCATTCTGTGAAGAAGGCAACGAGTACTAGCCAATCAGAGGCAGAGTAAGGCAGGTCTTCACGGAATGCGGATCGCGGATTAGAACATTTCCAAAAAACTCTCTTGCACACTTATTGCTAGTGTGCCAATGGTTGAGCTACGGGGTGCCAATGGTGGCACGCATGCCTAAGGTTGCTGATCTCTGGTTTACAGTTTTTCACTTTGATTTTCATCCAGTGTTGCCCTGTTCCCCTCCTTCCCCTATTCTGGTCTTTTTGTCTCCGTTTGCTCAAGTTTCTGTGGTCTCTCCCAGAGCACTGCTGTGGTATGTTGCTCACTGGTGTGATACCCTCCCCACCCCCATTCATATTTCTGCAGCTCTTTTTATTGTTTTAATGACTGCCATCTGGATTAAGACCAGATACCTCCTCCTACCACAATAGTTGCTGAAGCTGCTCTGGCCATAGGAAAAAAAATAATTTCTTGTTTTTTGAGTTTGTTCAGGATGCTGTTTATTTTATTGTTTTTTTTTCAACTCTCTCTCTTCCCCCACACCTCCTTCCCCCACACACAAAAACATACTTCAGATGCCGAAGTAAGAAGTTTGACTACCGGCGTTTACCCACAACCTCTGTGATCATAGCCTTCTACAACGAGGCCTGGTCCACTCTGCTGAGGACTATTCACAGTGTCCTGGAGACCACGCCTGCCATCCTGTTGAAAGAGATCATCCTCATTGATGACTACAGTGACCGAGGTCTGACACTGAACACTGACAAATAAACCAATGTGGGTTTTCTTTTGTCTGTAAAAATAAAACCGACAGAAAAAAAAGTCTTTTAAGCTCAGAAACAAAGAGGACTGACAGCCTTGGCCTAGTTTAGTAAAGCGGACAAACCAAACCTCAGTTGTGCTTTAATTTCTCCACATTGACGACTAACAAGAGAGCGAGTTAGGACTCTGCTATATATAGAAAAAAAGATGCAGTGAATACATACTGCCTTCAGATTATATGGCAGTATAAAATATATATATATATATATATATATATATATATATATATATATATATATATATATATATATATATATATATATATATATATATATATATATATATATATATATATATATATATAATTGAAATATCTGCTTTGTTTGTGGCAAAGTAATGCCACAAACATTCATGTTGGTCTCCCTGCTTCCCTGCTCCAGCCCCTGCTCTTCTCATTCTTAGTGTTTGTGTGTTAATAGGAGGTTTCTTTTAATGGCAGGCTCTTATTTTCTTTTTTAATTGAAATACAAGAAGGGAAAACAAGAAGTATTTGCATATCATTAAGTCTTGAATGTAGCTGCACAACGTCAACCTCTTTGTGACACAGGTATGGATACCGGTATGAATTGTATGACAAAATAGTCTCAACTCAAAGGTCAACTTACTAGCTTTTCTCAGCTTTAAACCGCATCTCACAGCCTCCCATCAGCAAACTCTGTGAAGGATACTACTTTGTCTTAGAAACTAGATATAGGAGTAGCTTGATGTCTGTCTTAATGGAATTGGTATTCGGTCCCAGGTAGTCTAGTCTGCGTGTATCGGAGACATTACACCATATGGTTACTTCAGTGTGCACTGAGCTGCTATGACATAATTTCCTTTCCCTGACCACATTCCCTGAATGCTAGACATGCCACTCCCCAACCAGAATGGTTACTTCAGACAGCAACTGGAGGACTGACTGCTTTCTCTCAGGTTTCCAATTTGATTTAACAGGGTCTAGCATACCAAGCCTTGTATTGAATTCAATTAGACCATAAAAGCTGTGTCAATGCCACTCACCTGATATTGGAACTTTGCTAACTGAGAAAAGTGTTTTATTTAAGTAGCTATTCACTCGTTTGCAAATAACGGTTAAACCGGCATTAACCAATATTTTTTTATCTTCACATAATGTTATGTTAACATTGAATCAAATGACTTAACTCGTGAGCGTATTGTTCACCATAACAAGCTTTTATAAGCCACTGATTTGGCAGTAGCTGTGTATCTCTCCACGTTTTTGCCATTTGTCTGTCCTCTAGTGGCTATAAATTGATTTAAGGCAGCTTTAAAGAAGAAGAAGTTACATGTAGGACAATGAAATAACATAACTTAAATGTTAAAAATTATGGTTATGTGTGTGCTTTTGTGTCTGTTATAAAAAATAAATAAATAGGCTACCTGAAATCCCAACTGGCTGACTACATCAGTGCTCTGGAACGTGTGCGGCTCATCCGCACCAACAAAAGGGAGGGTCTGGTCCGGGCACGTCTCATTGGTGCCACCTATGCTACAGGGGAAGTACTGACATTTCTTGATTGCCACTGTGAGTGTGTCCCTGGCTGGATTGAGCCTCTGCTGGAAAGGTGGGTTCACCACATTGATGAGTAAGAGCTTTCTGAAAATCTTTTGTATATATAGTCAACCTAACTAGAAATTTAAACTGTAACCAAACACGAATCCAGAGTTTACATTTTTTTCCCCTCTCCCTGTTTTCTGCATGTTATTGCTTTGTGTTTAGGATTGGTGAGAATGCCAGTATCATTGTGTGCCCTGTGATTGACACCATTGACTGGAACACCTTCGAGTTTTACATGCAAACGGATGAGCCGATGATCGGAGGTTTTGACTGGAGACTCACCTTTCAGTGGCACTCAGTCCCCGAAGTGGAACGCAAGAGGCGCAAGTCACGCATTTACCCAATCAGGTGACCGTATGATACGATAAGGTCTACTTTCACGTAGGTGGGGGGGAAATCGATACAGCATAGTATCGCAATATTTTCCGTGGCAATACTGTATCGATACACATACACCAAGTATCCATTTATTATTATATAAGTGTTGGTCAGTTTGTCTGCTTGACAATCTGATTTTGCAGCAATAAAATTGAAGTGAGATGAACAAACGGAGACATTTATCTTTTTAGACAAAACGGATGTTAACAAAGTTTCCTTTCAGGGACATCATTTGAAAAAAGGTAATAAATTGCAATATATCGCAGAATATTGCAATATGTTGAAAATTGCAATAATATCGTACTGTGACATAAGTATCGTGATGATATCGTATCGTGAGGCCTCTGGTGATTCCCACCCCTACTCTCGTGGGAGATCACTTTATCAGATACCACTGTGGAGCTCTGCTCTCAAAAATGTAATACACCTCTCACTGCTGCTAATTTGTCACTGCACGTGTTATATTACTGTATGACTTTCTTTCTATTTTCACTTCTATACACCCTCAGAATGTTTGACTGATCTTTGAAACAATGGGATCACTAAATCAGCTCAATTAGGGAAATCTATTTAGATCTGTTGATTTTAACAAGTCCATGAAAACACGGTGTAGCCTACTGTAATTATCAATCCTCCTTTTAGTTCCGTCTTTGCTATCTTAAAGCAACGTAAGCTCTCATACAGTCCATTGCATTTTTTTTATTTTTTTTTTTATTTAGGTCACCCTGCCTCAAGTTGAAGCTGCTGCTACTTTTAAAGAGCACCTTCACACACAATCTTGTTTGGAGGAAAGGCATCGCTGCACTGCCTTCTATGGGTTGAAAGATTAAAGTCTGTTGGCACTTGGTGTGATCTGTTGTGCTTGTGATCGCACTTATTCATTCATTCAACTTTTCACTTTACAGGGTGTGGGCAGGATGGTTATTAGCTTAGGTAGAGTTACTCTTTAAAGGATTCTTTTAATAAGGTGGTTCACATCTTCTAAAGGTGGTGTATTAGACAGTTGAATAACTTTTTATATTTGCATTGGGTTAAACAGGTTAAATTATTTCTGTGGAAGGGGATGGGAACATAGGATTGAAAATGTATGTAAACGTTACCTTATTTTCACTGTTTCACCCAGGTCTCCGACAATGGCAGGTGGATTATTTGCTGTAAGCAAGGCCTACTTTGAGCATCTGGGCACATATGACATGGGCATGGAGGTGTGGGGAGGAGAAAACCTGGAGCTCTCCTTCAGAGTGAGTTCAATTCTTCTTCAGTAAGGACCACAGAGTCACTACTTGGCCATTGCTTTACCACTTAGCAACATGAGAACAGAGTATGGCTTTTAAACAACGTGGGTCGCTAATCTAGCTTGCTTTGTTACTTTTAAAACTCAGAACATCCATTGACTCAGCTTGTTTGTTACTGGGATAAAGAGCAGACCGAAACATCGGTGAGGTTGATTGACACTTCATTTCCAAAGAGAATCTCATCTTTTGATTCATCCATCTAACAGCTGACAGTCAGTGGGTAGTTGGTGTGAGAGAGACACATGTCAGTGTCAGATCACAGTCAGCCATGGCATCTGACACTGCACCTTGATATTGGCTGATACCTTGTTGTGATACGTTGGTGTCGCTTTACACTGGTTTGCTTCAATCAAATTGGCCCAGATTTTAGGCTATGTTTGAGTTTGTAGCAGGAGCATGCAAAGGTAGGCAATGTAAATTGTTTGTGCATGATATATAGTGCGTATGTTGTTTCGGTGTGAAGACGGATGGGCTGTTCCCCTGAGTGATGTGTTATGCATGTGGAAATAAAAATGCCTCTCACTGGGACTTTTTGCCATACATAATTTATGTTTAGTGAATTGGTTTTCAACCCAGAGTGCTAAAAAAAATATGGTGCGAAGTAAAACTTAAGCATTAAGATGGAAGGGACTGTCGTGTAATGGCTGTTTGGCTATGGATATATGATAATAATTTTGCCTTGTGTTATTGGAACATAGATCAGCCAAGTATTAAGATATACTGGCTTAACAACCTTTCATTCTTTAGGGTTTTTTTCTTCTTTTTTCTCCATGGTGGAAGATCAAGCAATTATACAATGCATATGTATACCATAAATCCAAGGTGTTTTCAAATGCAGCCTCATGAGAGCCATGACTCACGAAGCAGGGGTTGAATTTTCATGAGGTTGAAGGTAAAGAGCTGTGTTTGTTGTTCAGTAAGGATTTCTAGCATTACATCAGTCACCACAATCAATACCCATCTAGCTGGCCTATTGCAAATGACAACTTGCTGCTTACAAATTACCTGCTAGTTTATTGGCAGGTAAGTCAAACTTGAAGGACACACAAAGTAATAATTACCAGCAGCAAATTCATGTGCCAAAGTTCACCAGTTCTCAACACATAGTGGACAAGAGACATTGTACTACTTGGTTAATGATAACCATATCCGTGTAACCACGTAGAGTATATGCTGCTATCAATAAAATCCTATATGATATGCCATGTGTTTAACCCCGTCAGGTGTGGCAGTGCGGAGGCAGCCTGGAGATTCACCCCTGTTCTCATGTGGGCCATGTGTTCCCTAAAAAGGCCCCTTATGCACGGCCCAACTTTCTCCAGAACACCGTACGAGCTGCAGAGGTTTGGATGGACTCTTATAAACAGCACTTCTACAACAGGAATCCCCCAGCCAAAAAGGTAGGACAGTTACAAATTAAAGGAAGCAAGTTTTTTTTTTTTAAACAGTATAGCTAGCTTGGCATGTTGGTGTGATGCCATGTTAAGGAATGCAAGAAGGTGACCTTAGAATACTCTCCGAATCACATTTGGACAAATAGATTCTCTAGGCACTGAGCTCGGTCTTCTTACAGGCTCGTTTTTCATTCAACTGCTAGTAAATTGAAACCCTGCAGTGATGCCATGTTACACCTAGCAGCACCATGTTAATAGGGTACAGAGTGGCTAACCTTTGATGTTAGATTTGAAGGTTCTATCTGATCAAATTCACCTGTCTAGGTGTCAACATATGATGCAACGCTGTCTGTCTGACTGGGTCAGGCATATGTGTGAGACAACGTGCACGAGTGTGCATGTGGCTCGTGTGCCTCTCAGGTTCTGAGTATTGGGAACCATCAAAAATTCATGTATCTCAGTTTCACCTATCTGAAAAAAGTACATTATTAATGTCAGGGATCTTTGATCAAACAATAAATTACCTGGTCAGGGGGAGATTGAACACAGCACTGCCAGACCAGATCACCAGCTCCAAGTATATTATGCTGCTGTCATAATGAGTTAACAGACTGCAGAGCTACAGACAATGGTATAGGTTTGGAATAGTACTCAATTCATTTAGGGACTTATATTGATTTGATGATTCAGGTTTGTAATGAATATTTGTATCCTGGATTTGGAGATTTATTGTAGAATGATTTTGAGTTTTCAGAAAGGATTAAAAATTGTTTTTATTTGTTTATATATTTGAGAAACTGCATTCCTCCATTGTTTATCCCAGGAGCATGTTCTGTGTGTTCTGACCTTGAAAAGTTTGTGACTGAAATAGTTTAGTGTATATCTATGAGACCCTGTAGTTACATTGCACCCTCAGGCAGTGCAAAGGTGTAAAGGTGTGTCAATGTTCTTGACTTTGAATTGCTTAAGGTAAGCAAACATAGCTGTCTAATAAATGTACGTGTGGCAACCAATCCCCTGCTAGTTGGGTTTCCTGGTCGGTCATCTCCAGGATGTAAATATTTACTTTAACTACTGTAACTGTTTAGTTTTAGCATCATAAAATGTCACTAGTGCTATATAATAATGAATAATCAAGAGATGTTGTAAGGTGTGTCCTTAATAAACTTTGGCATCCTCTCCTGCCCTTTCACTGCTAGTGAAAGCTGGCTTATTCATTGTGTGCTTACTTTCTAGGAGACCTATGGGGATATCTCAGAGCGGCTGCTGCTGAGGGACAGGCTGAAATGCAACAGTTTTGACTGGTATCTGAAGAATATCTACCCTGAACTACATGTACCTGAGGACAGGGAGGGCTGGCATGGGGCTGTGAGTGTCTGCTATAGCCGCATCTGTATTCCATTATTTGTCCTGCTGCAATCAAAGTGGAGCATAAGTGTTTCATTAACACTAATCCCAGATCTTGTGCTGAGTTGCACCAGCGTAGTCACTGTTGTCAAAAAGAAATGGCATTGCGGTTGTGCCTTGCTTTCTTCATTCCATTTATTTTGAGTCTGAAACCGGGTGTTAGGCTGGGGCAGGATATGGGGAAATCCTGTTGAAAGTGAGAAGCCTAAATGAAGACAAACAAAGGCTTTGAAACGCAAGACTTGGGCTGAAGACCAAAATAATCCACCTGGTGGATTATTCCATTGTAAAATGCTTTGCACATAATTCTTGGTTGGCTAAATGTTAGATTTTTTAAAACAAAATTTCAGCCACCACGATACAACCATTGTGTCTGAAGAAAAAAAATTAAATTCATAAAGGATATCTTTGAGATCCAAAAATCCCCCACCTTACCATGCTTCCATAACAAACCAGAAAATCTGGCATTTTCTCAGAAGAAGAAATATTGACATTTTGATAGGAAGGCATGAGCAAGGGAAAATGGGTCTATTTCATGTTAATTGCTTAATAGGTGTGCGTTTATGTGAAAATTAGCAAACAGCTTCAGTTTTCAAAAATGCAATTTCAGAGGACTGCATCTAGCAGCTTCAGTGGTGCTGTTCTGTATGTGACCTTTCAGTCTGACCTGCCTGCAAAGAAATAAAACTCCTCACAGAAATCAATAAAGCACAGCATTTAAATTTGTATTGATATTTATTGTTCTCCTCCTGCCAGGTGCGTAGCTCAGGGATACACTCCGAGTGTCTGGACTACAACTCCCCAGAGCACAATCCCACAGGTGCCCACCTTTCTCTGTTTGGCTGCCACGGCCAGGGAGGCAACCAGGTACATTAAGCATTTCACACCTTGTTTATTCTGTCTTTCTTCCTCCCTCTCATGCACGTATTCTCTCTTGTCACCATCTCACAACCTCTCTTGGCCCAGTGGGAGATGTATCCTAAAATGTCAACGCTTTCTGCTAACCCCTAAAACGAGCTGCCACAGTTGATTCACACCAGAAGATTGCTCTCTGCCGGTGTGTCCAGCATGACTTGAATTTAATGATGGGGAAAAACTGAGTTTGGAATGGTATCCACATATACCCCAAAATATCATGCACTTGAATCACAGGTGCTTTTATACTGCATGCCTGCCAACTCCAGTGATGGATGGTTTAGCAAGCAGCAGATTATTTGTCTGTGAGGATGTATATTTAATGTTGGAGTCAGACAATAGGCAGGGCTCCTTTCTGTGAATCTCCAACCTGCTCGATATCTCTGATTACCCCACTGATGCACTGCATCAGGTGTCCCCTGTCACAAAAAGCACCATTTGTGACTGAAAATAAATGGCTCCCCGCTGAAACAAAAACCTTGAGGGCCCTTCACCACCTCCCTCCTGCTCCTCCTTCCCTGGCCCACATTAGAACCACGTCCTAAAAGATACATGAGCCTCGCTGGCAGAATGAATGACACAGCCTGGGTAAATAAGTTTGAAGCCGGACACAGGGGCCTAGAGTGAGTCTTTTATTAGAAACTACCATTATGGGCCCTGATGCACCTGAAAGATGTATGAGATGTAAAGAGAAGGATGGGGAAGTATGAAGATTGATTACCTGACCCTCTGTTTGACGGGTAGCCCAGGGAGTGTTGCATCTTTCGTCGCGATGGGCCAGGATGTTGAAATGACACCAGAGAGGGGAGAGTTGGGTTTGTGTTCATGTCTGGTTGATTGAGAGGGCCAAGGCCCTGTCTTTACTGATGAGATCCTTTGACACAAACGCAGACACGCCATGCAATAGGGGCTTAGCCAGGACTTGATCCCACAACAGCGTAAGAGGAAAACATCCTGTAATCCTAGTAGGAAAAACATGCCAAACTGCACTATTGTGCTTGCTGAAAGGCTGTCTTAATAAAGCAGAGAGATTAAGGTAGAAAGCGAGATGTACCAAAACGATTGGAAAGGAGGCCGAGCCGTGTTTCACTCTCAGTCACTGCTGTTTTTACAGGTGTTTCTTTTTAAAATCAATCAGACAGTCGCAGCTGATTCAGAACGCTGCTGCTCGAGTCCTCACTAAGACCAAGAAAGTGGATCACATCACTCCAGTTCTGAAGTCTTTACACTGGCTTCCTGTGCCTCCAAAAGAATTGATTTCAAAATACTTCTGCTGGTTTATAAATCACAAAACGGTTTAGGGCCAAAATACATTTCTGATCTGCTAGTAAACTATGAACCACCCCAGACCTCTCAGGTCGTCTGGGACAGGTCTGCTTGCCGTCCCCAGAGTCAGAACTAAACGGGAAGAAGCGTTCCGTTTTTATGCTCCACATATCTGGAGCAAACTCCCAAGATAACTGCAGGTCCGCCGCAACTCTCAGTTCTTTTAAATCAAGGCTGAAGACCTTTTCTTTTTGATGTTGCCTTTCTTTAATTTCTTGTACTGCACTGTGGATTTTATTCTCGTATTTTATCTGTTTTTAATTTTGCATTCATTTCTAACTGCTCTTTCATGTTTTATGTAAAGCACTTTGAATTGCCCTGTTGCTGAAATGTACTATATAAATAAAGCTGCCTTGCCTTGCCAAAGTAAATTCCATTTCATGGCAAAGACAAACATATTCACGCCGTATACACAGAGAAAATAATCACATAGCCCGTTCTTTCTTCCGCTTCAGTACTTTGAATACACAAGTCAAAAGGAGATCCGTTTCAACTCAGTGACAGAGCTGTGTGCTGAAGTACCTGAGGGACAGACCTCCATCGGTATGAGGCACTGCCCTAGTGATGGAGAGCTTAAGCCACCCAGTATCACCTGGGACTTCAGAAAGGTAGGGGTTCACATACAAGTAAAACCCAAGTACCCATTATTCCAATAGACTAATTTTCACCTTTTCACCCATTTTTCTCCTTAAAACCTTTCAGGATGGGACAATCTACCACCCTCAGTCAGACATGTGTGTGAGCGCCTACCGCACACCAGAGGGCCGCACAGACACCCAGATGAGGCAGTGTACCCCAGGAGACAAAAATCAGCAGTGGAAGTTTGAGTGGTAGGAGGAAGAAGAAAGAAAGTAGCATTGAACCACAAGTGACCTTCTTTTACCATAGTGCAATTACTACAGTGGATGTTTCTTTCAAAGCTGCTCTCCATTTGAATGGGAAATGGCGAATGAATGAAAGGTGGCGAAAGAGTCACTTCAAGCCAATGAACCACCCAGTTCAGAGCATTTATACCCATGTGAATGACTGAATTAATGCAGATTGCAGCGGAGTGAATGAGGATTGCAAGGCCAGGTTTATTTGATCTTTTTAAGCAGGCCGGCTGAACTTGGGACTTTTACTTTCTTGGCGCTTTCATCCAAGTACCTCTGCAACAAAAATGGAGTCCAGCGCACATCTGTCATTATCGTCATGTGTTCTTGTCATCTAATGCAACAACTTGAAAACAGTGAAACTGATTTGACTGTCCAGCGCATGAAAAAAAAAGTGCCTTTTGAAAGAGATTGAAGCCTTTCCGAGAAAATCATGCTGCACTACAAAATGTTACCTTGATGTGCAATTTAATATTAATTGTTATTATTGTTAAAATCCTCATTCTTGTTTGTTTGAGTTGTCAAAAAAAGAAGCAATTTTAAAGACGGGCTGCTCAAAGAAGACATGCCAGGAATGAAAGGTCAGCAGCATTTTTCCCCAAACCAGCTACTTCCAAACATGCTCCATCATGTAAGAGGAAAATGGGGAGAGTGCCGCCGTCATGCTAGACTGCTTTTCTATTCTATGTTGTATCTGTGGAGCCAGTTTCATGGTAGAATGCTGCCTGAACAAGACGTGATGCATTGATTAAGCATTTGTACAAAGTGCAATTTGCCCCAGAGGGCTTTGTGAGTTGACAGGAATGTTTTAATCTATTCTTCCCTGTTGTGTTGAAATTATGAATACCCTCTAAACCCATCTGTCACTGTACCTTTAAAAGGTTGTCATCCTTAAAGAACTTGTCAGTGCCGAACTGAAATGTGCCAGCTGATGTCAAACGTATTTAGAAATGTGTTTTAAATGCAAAAACCTAAAACGACACTGGCTTGATGGACTTGATTTTATTTAGACACAAAAAGCCTTAAAGGGAGCACCTGTTTTATTTAGTCCTCAAACTTGACAGTGCCAGAATGTTTTCTTAAGACTCCTGTGTGTAAACCGTACTTGAAGCAACATAAAAAAAAATTCAGTTCAGTGACCAAGAGATGCAGTGTAACTGTTGTTGAAATGTTTGTTGAATAGCAGCTGTATTAGCAGAAGCAATGTTGAGCAATGTTTGGTGTCTGTTAGGGGTGCACGATTCAGAAAATGTCACGATTGGATTTGATGTTGATTTTCAGGCTCAAGATTCGATTCAAGATCGATTTTTGATTCAAAACGATTCTCAATTTAAAAAAAAAAAAAAAAACTATTCACAGTATGTAAATGTCGTTACTTTTCCCATGTGATTGCAGTAGACTTACAATTTATAAAAATAAAAAATAAAAAAATAAAAATTGATTTTTGGAATTTTATGAATCGATTTTGAATCTGTAGAGCTTGAATCGCGATTCAAATGTTTTTTGCACACCCCTAGTATCTGTGGTCCTTTGAAATCATGATATGAGATATTCATATTAGTTGATGGATACAGTAGGTAAAGATGTAAAAATGACTCCTGTTTTGTGTTACCTTTGTAAATAATGTTTGGTTTAAGGGACCAGAGTGGGACAGTGCTGTCGTAAAGCACCTTTTTAAAACTACTGATCATGCAAAAGGGATGGTGACGATGATGATAATTACTTGATATGAAGAAGAGGGTGAGTGAAATGGGATGGATGTTTCAATGATTTCAATGGAAAAAATAAAAAACTAACCACAGATGCACATTGTCATTTTCTTTGTTTCTAGCTCAGCTCTCCACATGGTATATTGCATAGTTGAACTGTCAGTAATGCCACAGCAAAAGCTTGTATCTTATTTATTGTTGTTCGTTTGCCGGGGTAAGCAATGCCACATCCAGCAAAAGAGAAAACTGAGCAGAAGCAGGTTCCTTACCTGTGCCTTTGTATTGTGTGAAAGTTTGAACAACATAAAACAGATGTGTGAATTTACTCAAGACATGTTTACTGAACATGTGCCACAGCATTGCACCCCTTTTTCCCCACTCAGACATGGATTACAGTATTCAGTCATTTGGCACCACCTACTGGTAGGAAAGCAAATAACACTGACTACTAATGGCAGGCCACAGTCTGTAGAATGGCCACAGGGTCAAGGTTAGAGGAGGAATTCAAATTGGTGATAGTGGAAACCACTGAGGCCATCCTCTTGATGCTGCTACAGCTAGGATCTGCTTGCAGCTGTGGGAAGTTCATCTTCTCCATCTACTTTTCTCTATCCCCTTTCACACATGGAATCTGTAAAACTGGTGGCTTCATCTATCTGATTAGGTACAGGCCTCTTATAAAATATTGCAGGACCTAACGCAACATGAAACTGGTTAATTCTGCTGTAGCTAGTGTCATTCACATTCATTGAAGCCTTTGATTGCTTATGACAGCTTGGCTGCTGGTATTTTGGCTCCAATACCGTTGTGCTTGTCATAGTTTTTTTTCCTTTTCAGGATAGGTTTAGTGCTTTGACAACTTAGGTTGTGCTGTGTTTCTGTGTTCTGTTTGTATTTCTGGCCATTCGCCCACTTACCCAATGTGACTGTAACACTCTAATTGTTACTGTTTGAAGGAGGCTCACATTCAAGCAGAGTCATCAACACACACAACCGACATGAGGTGTGACAGACAGGATCAACTAGTTTCCTATTGTGTCAGAAGAAAGTTAATGAAGGACTTCAATGTAATGCTCTCCTTCACGTCATGCGTGATTAAGGCTGGTCCAGTAAATTCTTCAAAATAGCCCTTTCACTGCCTATGTTGGTTTACGTTTCCATTATGAACAATTTCTCTTTTTAATTAGACATAGGAATATAAAAGTAAAAATTAAAGCTAAATGTATTTTTTTTTTTTTTGTCCATCTCAGACATATACCAGCTTGTAGTGGAGTGACAACAGAGATAATCATACCTTAGCCCAGAGGTGCACATGCAGTTCACCATTGTTTCATTCCCCTGTTAATATGTTTGCACCAAATATCTGTTGCATGGAAAATGTTATCCATCATCCGGTCCTAATTGAAAACGCCCTCATGCATTAACATTAATATTGTGTCACTGACAGACACGACAAGCCCAGTCTACCGTGATATATTACAACACTCCGGCTGACTTGTTGCCTTCCAGTGTCTCTTTGTAGTTTTCACAATATGAGTCCTAGATCAAACAGTATGCCACTCAAATTACCTTATCGCCTTGAACGATCGCTTTAATTATTTAGCATTTTAATTTGCTTAAACATCCATTTTGTGTCAGATTTCATCTTTAGTGTCAAGAGTTTTCATATCAGTTTCATATGAGTGACTGGCGGCATAAGAAATAAGACCATCAAGGTAAATTACTTCTAAACTTGGGTAATGGGTTCTCCCAGGGTCAGTGAAGAGGTTTCAGCGTGGTATAGAGTGTTGGAAAAATACACAGCTAGAAATGTGATGTATTTTGGGCTGTCTGTTCGTGGATAAATATCTCAGGCCATCATATTTTGTATCCCCTCTAAAAGATTTACCTTCTGCTATACTGGCGTGTGTAAAACTAATTTGTCAAGTTACAGGAGCCAACAAATGAAGCTTCCGGTTGAACTATTTTGCCTTCAAGTTAAAAGTGTGTTGTTGACAAATTAGTGGGTCGCAGAAACAGGAGAGCTAGAATCAAAACTACAGCACCTTCATTTTTATAATTAAACTAACATGAAAACAGAAACTTTCTAGCAACCAATGTTACATTACAGTCCTATAATAAACTACACAGAATGTGTGCATTTTTGTTGCCTACATTCAGAAAATGTATATAGAATATACAGGTAACATGGCATTGTATATAATATACCTTTTCGATTTACCCCAAGAAAAAAATGAATAGCTGTACTTTACCTACTGTTAGATTTAATTCTAATAATTTAGGCACGCTGCAGAATTTGACTTTGATATTCGTAAACCGGAAACGTAGTTGCTACCTTGGCTCACTTGACAGTTTAACTTCAACTCAAATTCAAGTAGCCGGTTGGCAAACTTCCTCCTGTTTATGGACAGCGGTAGCTAACACTAAATGGTTTAGCAAGACAACGTTAGTAGTTGGACACACAATGTTGAGGACGGCTTGACAATTTCAGTTGAAATGTGTCTTTTTTTGATTGTAGCATGTTCTCAACGCATACTAAACTAAACAGTGGACGTTTTTTTTGATTTGACCTAGATTTGTTTTGTTTCCAGTGGGAGCCTAGGTAGGGTTAGCTATAGCTAATCCGAGGAGATAACTAATCCGAGTTTCTTAATCCTTTCACACTTCTTTTCAGCGTGTCAAGATAAAGACGTTAAGTTCCCGCTCAACAAGTAACTTAACCAAAACTCACTAGTTTAGCTAGCTAGTAGTTGGACATTTCTCAGACCGCAAGAAAACTTAATTTAAGTAAACTCGCATTAATTGCGCTTAAAAGAATGCGGACTAAACTTGAAGTCGTCAAACGGAAACGGGACGAGGCTGGTAAAGGGTCACTACTCCAGTGGTAGCTAGTTGCCAGCGCAGTGCAGCTTCTCAGGTCATGAGACTTCAACCCAAGTTTGCACAGAGGAAGGAAGCGACACGATGGCACACTGCGGAAGAAGGAATCGACCCAAGTTACTTTTGTTTCTCTTTGGTGTCACTTTAGTGGGATATCTAATATTTTTCAGACACAACTCCGCGGACGTGAGCGCGACAAATCGACGAGAGGCCCCCGCAGAGCGAGACCTGGATAATAAAGAGCTAAAGAAACCCGTCTACGAGAGGCTCCCTTTGGATTTAAATGCCCTGGGTGAAATGGGGAGAGCCGTCAAACTGAATCTGAACGGAGAGGAGAAAATAAAAGAGGAGGAAAGCATAAAAAAGCATCAGATTAACACTTATGTCAGTGATAAAGTGTCGCTACACCGGAGGCTGCCAGAGAGATGGAACCCTCTGTAAGTAACTAGTTGAGTGGTGTCAACCATACCAGAGCAAATCTGTTATCACACTGTAATAGTAATAAAAGTTCAAGGGGATTTATACACCGTGGGTGCCAAGCATAGCTAAAATTCAGCTCACTAACTTCCATTGACTCAAGATGTTTATTGTCACACTGATATAAGATATATATAATATATATAAATGTAACGGACATATTAAAAGATAATAAAGTGATAACAAATCTAAGAGGCATTGTAGTACTAGTGAGTCATTTGCTGTTGGGGAGTAACTGCTGCTTGCCAAATCGGAATGTTTTTCTATTGTGTTCACTTCTTTTGGTTATGCCAACTGAGTATTCACTGCAACCAAGCTTAAGCTCCATGCATCTGTCTCTTACCAGGATGTCAGTGTGCAGTTTTAACCCAGTTACCCAGCTTCACTTCTTCCGTTTCAGTCCACTAACATGTAAGTTATCCTTACATTGCAGTTGCAGAGAGCTGAAGTATGACTACCGGTCCCTGCCGACAACCTCCGTGGTCATCGCCTTCTACAACGAGGCCTGGTCCACCCTGTTGAGGACAGTCCACAGCGTGCTGGAGACGTCGCCCGACATCCTGCTGAAAGAGGTGGTGCTGGTGGACGACTATAGTGATAGAGGTATGAGCACAGACTGATGGACGGAGACTGAGACCGACTGATGGACAGGCAGAGGGGCTGTGGGAAGGGAGCCTGGCTGATCGACAGTCGGAAAAGACAGAAAGGTTGTCAGAGGGACACATCATGAGGCACACAGACAGGTGGCAATCACCGGTTTGTCAGATAAATAGAAGGGAGGAGGACATACGGACATGTTGGCAATTAGGAAAGTCAAACGGAGATCCAGGAAGTTAGTGACAGGTGGTGAATCCAGGATGTAGATAAAGGGAAATTGAATACGCATCCAGAGACTCACAGATATCGATGCTGTGTGTCTGGGCAATTTTTCTTCCATATGAAGATACAGAAACATCTTGCAAAATTATAATAATTAATAACAGTATACATGTAAATAGAGATGGTCCGATACCATTTTTTGCTTCCCGATTCCGATACCTGAACTTGCGTATCGGCCGATACCGAGTACTGATCCGATACCAGTGTTTCATATATTTTATTATGTTTTAACAACTGTATACTACTATCCCTGTATGGATGTGATATGATTTCTATCTTTGTTGTCAGTCTGGCTCAGGTTAAA
This sequence comes from Sander vitreus, assembly GCF_031162955.1. Lineage (NCBI taxonomy): Eukaryota > Metazoa > Chordata > Actinopteri > Perciformes > Percidae > Sander > Sander vitreus. Next base: position 16,944,498 of record NC_135868.1, read on the forward strand.
CTCTTTCTGAAACATGAACAATGAACGCCCCAGAACCTTCTTCTATTATCCAGTTTGACAGTCAGTTATAATGGAAAAACAACATAAATAAACTACTTTTAAGGCAGATTTTCTTTAGGGCTTTATTACGTGGTATCGGATCGGTGTATAAACTCCAGTACTTCCCGATACCGATACCAGCGTTTTAGGCAGTATCGGAGCCGATACCGATACTGGTACGCTGGAACATCTCTACATGTAAATTGCATTAATGTAAATTGGCTGTGTGGTAAATAGTTTCAAGCATAGTGCTAATGATCAGACTCTAATTGGGAGGACCAGTGTGGCCAGTTGCAGATGAACTAACGAGAGATTTATTGTCAAGGACGTGAGCGTGTTCTAATTTGAAGTTGTTCATTGTTTTGTCTTCTGTACTCCGACTGAATGAATCACTTTAAAGCGTAACATGAAACTTTGCCCGAAGTATCACCAGGGGCTCTACACATGAACTCCAGCATTGACAACATTGTTTGTGTACACAGAGTTTACTAAAAAGAGAGGTTTTGAACAACTCGCTTCAGCAGTTGGTTTTTCCGCTCGCCGCCATCTCGCCAGTCAAAAAGAGTCCATCTCCGAATGCAACGTAACAGGGAGGAGAGTGAAGATGGAAAGCTCCAAAAGCTTAGTTCCATATAAATGCACGGATAGTTAGTTGTTTTGTCGTTAGTGAAAAACAATATTGACCTTGTAGTTGAAAAAGGAGCCTCATATAAAAATGATGTTTCCTCCTACGGAGTCCGTTCATTCGCATTCGTAGATCGACTGTTTTTGACTGGGAAAATGGCAGCTAGCGTAAACAACAACTGCTAAAGTGAGTTGTTCAAAACTTCTTTTTAGTAAACTCGGTGTACACAAACAATGTTCTCAATGCTGGAGTTAATGTGTAGAGCCCCTGGTGATACTTCGAGCAAAGTTTCATGTGTTCGAGCCTTCTTAGTGTTTTAAAAATAGCTATTTTGATGCTATTATAGCAGTGCCCCTAGCACTCCCATTCAAAAGGCCATTTGACCGAAAACGAAAATACGGTAAATCTTAAAAGTGGCGTTTCCATCCTAATTATATTTTTAAACGAAAGTTTGACTCGGGTAGTTTTTATAAAAAAAAAAAAAAAGGTCCCTAGGTTGCATTTTGGCAAGAGTTACACTTTTAAGGGAGTGGTTCTAAAACGTATAAGCTCATGACAGTATAAATGAAGAAATGCCTGCCTCTCCCTCAGCCCAAACATTGGCTGCATGTACAGAGTGGTGAACAAATCAACCAAAGAATGATGTCCCTGTTTCAGATTGTTTCATTTAAGCGAGGAGGTGTAAAGGCCCGAAAACAGGCATAGAAACCGAAACCTTGTAATAGTTTTGTAAAGTGCAAATATGTTTGTATTCTATCCCGTCAATCAACATACTAACCCTAAGAATCATCAAAACAGCATATAGCGAGTGCTGACAGGCTGTTTAAGAACCACAGATTAATGAAATAACTACCAAAGCCAATTTTATTATTCAAACCCATCCAAGTACTGCTATTTTAGTGACAAGACACCTGGTGGATGATCTGAGTATAGTCATTATGAAATCAAACACTCTTAAATACTATTCTACTCTTATTCAGCTTTACCAGCTGCTATCAAAACCTGGCAGCAGATAGTAATTGCTTTGCTATGCTCGTTGTCCTTGTTCCATTTAATCATTTAATGTTTGAAGTGATTTTGAGAAACACAGCTGTTCTCAATACACACACACACACACACACACACACACACACACACACACACACACACACACACACACACACACACACACACATATATATATATTTACACATTTATCAGATTTTGTTTTGTTTATTTATTTCCTGAAGCTCATCTGAAGGAGCCACTGGAGAAGTACATCTCAGGATTGAGGAAGGTGCGTCTGATCCGGGCCACCAAGAGGGAAGGGTTGGTGCGGGCCCGGTTGCTCGGGGCGTCCATTACCACGGGTGATGTGCTGACCTTCCTGGACTGTCACTGCGAGTGCCATGAAGGCTGGTTAGAGCCCCTGCTCCACAGGTTAGAACACCCTCAGCAGGACAACTGAATCTTTCTCTGAGTATTTGTCAAAGTGTAGCCTTATGGTTTGAAAGTCTTTTAGCACAACGGAAGTGTCACAGAGTAAAGCACTGAATCTCCCCCAGCCAGCTAAAGGAGGGCTGTTATGTATCTAACTCAGTAACTGGGCTCGCTTTAGAGCATGGCAGCACAAAAAGTTGACACAGACATTTGAAATAAACAATTTTGTTCTTGCTTCGTAGCACTGCTTCTCCCTGTGAACAGCTTTTCTCTCCTTTCTCGTCCAGGATCAAAGAGGAGCCGTCGGCTGTGGTGTGTCCTGTCATTGATGTGATCGACTGGAACACCTTTGAGTATTTAGGGAACTCTGGTGAACCCCAGATTGGGGGGTTTGATTGGCGGTTGGTCTTTACCTGGCACGCTGTCCCAGATTATGAACAGAAACGCCGCCGCTCGCCCATTGATGTCATCAGGTGTGTCTGTGGGACGTGTTGAGAAGAGAAATCACACGTGAACACGTTTGAATAACTTTACAGAATAGGCTCTACATTAGTACTTATAGTACTGCTGTCAGCCAATACTAAAACTGATATATCACTTGTTTCATCCAGATAAAACACCATTTCTAAGATGCAGGCAAATGATCATCTAATATGTTTTTTCTCCTCAGATCTCCTACTATGGCAGGTGGCCTGTTTGCTGTGAGCAGGAACTACTTCCATTACCTGGGGACATACGACACGGGGATGGAGGTGTGGGGAGGAGAGAACCTGGAATTCTCTTTTAGGGTAAGACATTATTTTTGTGTGTTGTATGTACATGTATTCCGCATGTGTAAGGCCCTACTTTATGCAAAATAGGCTATCTCTATAAACTATATACTGTCTCCATATTGAAATGAAATATGCACATTTTAGCAACACACAGCACTAAAAAGGCGTCCAGATCTGGTTTACATTACTCCTCATTTGCTGTGAAAACCATCCTGGAAGAATTATAACTTAAACAACCAGTGAAAACAGGCCAAAGATTTTATTACTTTAATTGCAGGGAAGAATTTCAACATCACTTTTCTTCAATAACCGCAATATCCCAAAGGGAGGGAACCAAACGTATTTCCCTTCAACAACAAAACAGCTTTTTTGGTTCCAAGGTCCCTCCACAACAAGGCTGTGCTTTGCGTTGAATGATTGAATCATGGCGGAGAGGCTAACCAAATCCTCGTGGTGGTGTTGTTGATGTCTCTCAGATTTGGCAGTGTGGGGGCAGCCTGGAGGTTCACCCATGCTCCCATGTGGGTCATGTGTTCCCTAAAAAGGCCCCTTACTCACGAAGCAAAGCTCTGGCAAACAGCGTGAGAGCCTCTGAGGTCTGGATGGATGAATACAAAGAGGTCTACTACCATCGAAACCCCCACGCACGACTGGTGAGTCTGCACAGATGATTTGCATCTATATATGCTACTGTAGTGGTATCACAATACAACTATTTTAAACTATTTTAAGCAAGCATTACAGCATATCGATGATTGAATGATTTGTTTCCTTTGTGGAGTATTGGGAAGACAGCTGCACTCATCACAATACTGATTTCACCAATGTACACACACACACACACACACACACACACACACACACACACACACACACACACACACACACACACACATACGCTCACTCTGCACTCCCACTGTGGTGTAAAAGCTCCCCTGATTAAGTGACACTTGGGATACATGAGCGGCAGACACCCAAGGTGACAGGGGTGTCAGGGCATTCCTGTGTCTGATTACCACCTTTCCGTGTCACTCAGTTCCAACGGGTGTCACCCACCTGTCCTTGGAAGGGTGAGGCGTGTGGGGGCGCTGGGCCAGTGTGTGGCAGTGTACTTAAGAGGAGAGGCTCTCTCTAAACACATCAGGTGGTGCTCATCTCCCTGAGAGGACGTAGCCTTGCCAATCTCGCAGTGGCTTCGCAAAGCCAATACACCAAAGCCCATAATGAACACTGCTGCTTATAGATAGACGCATACATGCACCATTTTGCCATATATTATATTAAATGAGATGGCTTTATCTCACTTTTAATTTTTTCTGTTATTTTGGCTGTTGTTTTTCTGGCATTTTCAGCAGTTTAATGAGTTTCAGATTGTGTCAAACCTTTATAAAGACATTATTAATCAGTAGGGCTGGGTACCGAATTCAATACTTTTTAGGCACCAACAAAAATGCCTCTATAGTATTGAGTATCGAAAAATGCCTCCTCATTCAATATCAAATTCCAATACCTAAGGAGTAAATCTCATCAGCGTCAGTGAGCCAATAAGCACGCAGCATGCTTCTACCAAGATCTAATAATGTTTGTGATTGGCTGTCTAACGTTACACTGCGTAGAGACGCGCAGGAAAAACTCTACGTTACACAGAGACAGGGCTAACGTAGTAGAAGCTGAAAAATAAATAAAAAGATTTGTGCCGTAAATTACAACATTACAATGTTGTAATTTGTTTTTGTTTTATACAATTGGTATCGAAAAAAAAGTATCAATTCACGCTTCTCGAAGTCATCATTTTTGAGCGATACCCAGCCCTATTAATTATTAACCATGTTTTAAATGCGAACAATACATTTCTTAAGATAAAATCTGTTGGAGCTAGCAGACATTGTCAAAGCGGGAGCTTTTGTCCCTTCAGGATCAATTGACTTCCTTTGCCAGAGATACAGTCAGGCAGCGATGTAATTTTAATATTTCTAGTTAGTCTTGTAGGACAGTCTTGTACATTGACACCCCCCTTCTCCTAAATAACCTCAATAAACTAGATTCAAATTGCAACGGTGTATTATTTTCAGGGATGACTCTGACAAAAGAGTGAACCAGTAAGCAGCATGTGTCTTTTTACTCTCCCCTAATTGGCACATCTCTGGCCTCTGACCCATAGGCCACTATAGTATACAAGGCCAATAGGACGAAAATTAAGGATCGGTAAAGGTGCTACTTGAATGGCAATAAAGAGAAAGTGTAAGAGTGACTAGCAGTCCAATGACAATCCAGTATATGGATCAGTTAGGGGTCACTGACGAACAAGAAGCAACTAGAGGTCAGAGTTTGTTTTTACCGTCTATGGTAGTGGTCCACACCGGCCCTCAGTGTCCTCTGATGGACCTTGCTGGTCCCTTCCATTGACGACTGACTCTCTCTCCTTTGGGGATCTGTCGCTTGAGTAAATAAATTGATGAAGGGCCAATTAAAGCTGTGTTTGGGCAAACCACCAACATCCATCATCTTGCAGTGTTGCTGAATCCTTTCTCCAGCAGGGAAGGTGTGGTGAGCATATGCTCACCCTCAAATCAGATTGGAGACTTCCTGCATTGTACAGTGATCACGTCTAGTGAAAAGTCGTGATCACTGTGGTGTGTATGTGTAACTCTGAATGCATTAGGGCATTTACATAAGCACTCACATATTGTTAGAATTTACTGACATGCACACACTCATAACACAAGTCCATCCTCTTGGTCCTGTTTGACTATGATGTAGGAGTGGTTTTCGGTTTGTTTGAAGGTGTGTTGTTATTATTAGGGACGTAGTTGTGTAGAGTTATGGAACAACTATAGATGGTGCTATTGTATACCATTTCACCACAGAACTATGCTATGAATATGTCCTCTGACACTGAATGCATCAAGAGCGTACACACACAAGGTCTTTATTTGAATATAAGATGCCATTGATTGGTACTTATCATCATGCAATATCTGTATTAAAGCATTTCTGTTCCTCCTATTATTGTTGCATTGTTTTGAGCCTCAGGTTATCTTGGCAGAACGGTGGACTTAAAATAATACGGTGGAAATGTGATTTGCGGTCTTTGTTTTTAGGAGGCCTTTGGAGATGTGAGCGAGCGGAAGAAGCTCAGAGAGGAGCTGGGCTGTAAGAGCTTCAAGTGGTATCTGGATAATGTTTACCCTGATATTCACGTCCCAGAGGATCGGCCAGGCATGTTTGGAATGGTAAGAACACATCTGAGTCGCTGATTGGCAGTATAAGTTTACCAATTCGTACCAGTTTGATTGAATCTAATGAAGCTACGCAGTGCAGAAAAGAGACGTATCAAAAGAAAAGTTAACTTACTTACAATAATTCACTTTGGCATGATTTTCCTCACTCATTTATGACTGTAAGCTATATTTGATCTGTAAATATCTATTGACATGACTGCTTTTTGCTCATAATAGCTGAAGAACCGCGGCAAGACTCAACATTGTTTTGACTACAACCCAGTGGATGAACACGTAGTGGTGGGCCAAAGGGTCATCCTCTACCCGTGTCACGGCATGGGTCAGAACCAGGTAATGGACGTCAGTCTTTCAGGCCATCAGCCATAAAATGTTTCTTGATTTATTGTCTGGTGAAAAGTCTCTTGATTCTGTTGTAATGGGCATTAAAATGTCTTTATTTCAACATTGTATTAGTGTGTTTTATGCTTCCCATCTAGTTGCTGATGTTTTTTTTCCACTTTACCACATAACAGATATTTAGTAAAATTGTGATCTTACAAACCTGGGAATAGTGGCCTAGTTTGCCTATCCCAGGTTGGCCTTGTTGATACAAAGGAGAGTGCTTTTGCAAACACCTTTATCCTCTGTGGTTGACAGTAGTCCAGAAAGCACTCTGTAATTTTCCATTGTTATTCTAGCAGCCCTCGGTGGACACACACTGATGTCTCCGCTGTAGGACGTGGGGGCTCAGCAGTGCTTGTGTTGTCTGCGTTATCATACTGCTCTGCATGTTGCAGAAAGGCAGAATCACTCCACTTTTTTCATTTTCATTCATAGTATACACACACACACGCATACTATGAATGAAAAAAGTGGAGTGATTCTGCATTTCTGCAACGTGTGTGTGTGTGTGTGTGTCATCTCTCAGTACACTGTCTCCATTTGCCTTCTTGCTGCATGTCTTTTCCTTCTGAGTCACACAGATTGTACAGATTCTCTCAAGGTGATTAAAACTACCTTCTTCTGTTCTAACTGAAATATTGCAAAAACCAAATGCAAGTTGTCTTTCTATCCGTTGAGTTGAAGTGAATTGAGTAAAACAAGATCTTTCTTTCACTCTTATTTCTTCATCAGCAGAAACATTTCAGCGAGATTAAACCTTTGATTGAAAAGAAATATGACTAGAATTTTCCATTCATCTTTTATTTGGCATGACACAATTTTGCATGAAAAGATTTAGAGCTGTTTTGTCCTCCCGCAGTTCTTTGAATACTCCAGTGAAGGTGAGATCCGCTATAACACAAGGGAACCTGCCGGATGCGTTGTGGGTGACAACATCAGCACATACCTGATTCTCCAGGCGTGTAAAAAAAGGGGGCAGCATATACCTCCAGACCAGAAATTTGTCTTCAGAGAGGTAAGGATTATATTTCTGTTTTAGAAAGAAAGAAAGAAAGAAAGAAGCACCTTAACAATCCTTCAATAGGGGAATTCAATTTTAGTAAATATATCTGTATCTATTAAATCCCGATTTTCCTAAATAGGCAGTGTTTGTGTTGCCAGACAGTAGTGACAGAGTAATGAGACAGGAAGTGACATGCTTTCAGTGGAAGTGCAGATTGGAATGGGTTTTTGAGTCGCTGTCTGCGAGAGAATGAGAAGTGTAACATGATATCTGAGTTGAAGCCCACAAAACAGTTTCCCTTTGAATTTTCTCTGACTTCTTGTTCATCGGTCCACATTATTTAATATTTATTACATCCCGTCTGCTTTACACCACATAATGCTAGGAACCAAATCGCACTTGCTGTTAGTAGACACCCATCCAATCACCTACAAACCTCACCTCTTTCTGCTTTCTCTTGCTGTTCCAGACCCTCTACTCATACAGTAAGTGCAGAGGTGCTTTTGCCCCATACAAGGGCAGGGTCAAAAATAAAGATACTGTGATGATTTTCTTTCGGAAAATCTCATCGTTAAAAATCGAATTCATGCCACAGTCAAAGTCATGTCAAGCACATAGCTGAGCTACCCCACAGTTGTTGAGCCAAAGTGTTGCTGATACTAAACTGTAAATCACAGAGCATCAGCAAGCTGGGTATTCACCACGCTGTGCTGCAAGTTGTTTAGCATTATGTAAATGCATCCAAGAAAGACTCTTTGTGTTCCAGTAGTACGCTTTTGGTGCTCTTAAAACAGTGTTGAAGATAAATCATGATTTATGAAAAAATTATAAAGATCATATCAATACTGACTGAGGAGCTGTTCTGTTACAGTAGACATGTATTGTATAGCGCTAATGGCTACTATTTTAACTACTTGTTGGCCATTTGAGTGATTAACCAGCACGTAACTATTGTCTTTTAGTACCATAATATTACCTTTCTTCATAATGCATGTTTTCCGACTGGCTGTTTTCAGGACGGGAGCCTGTACCACGTGGTGAGCCAGAAGTGTGTTCAGGCGGTAGACAAGACCGACAACGGGACACCAGCCCCTTCTCTCCAACCCTGCTCTGACAGCCTCCACCAAAAATGGTTCTTTGAGGAGAGAATGTAATGGTATCAACCTAGAATATATGTACAAATCTATTTTTATTCAGGGCCAATTTCCTGAGGAGGGATATGGGTGGATTGAATTGCTAAGTGTCTTTTTATTTATTTATATATATATATATATATATATATATATATGTATATGTGTGTGTGTATATATGTATGCCATGCCCTGAAAGGAGCCCAAAGGAGGAAGCTTCCATGCTCCCTTCTAAACGTCAGCCTTTGCACATTTTTGTGCCAGCTGGATTTAATGGATCAATAGAAAATTATACTGACCAATACTTACTTTCTGAAGTACTATGCTGTTGCTGGAAGACAGGAGCCTGGAGCGTGTAGTTTTTTGTAATCATGTAGGATTAGTGAGAACTGCATTGTTCTTGTTTTACATCTACTTACTCCACTACTGGTGCAATCTTTTGAGATCAATTTAGCTCACTTGCTTTATGCACACATGGACGCTGAAACAGGTGTGCATCTGTCTAAATTAAAATATCTGCTTTATACCTCTGTCAAACTCAGAGTCACTTATGAACTTGTGGCTAACATCACAGTGATTTTCAGAGCCACATCTTTTACAGTTTTTCTCGATTGCTAAGACATTTCTTGAAAGCTGCTCTCCTTTTCTCGAAACTGAACACAAAACCCAATTTTCAAGCTACATTCACAAAACCTCAGACTCTTCTTGCAAAACCAAACTTTCACCTCAAAACAGTTCAATCTGTGCTCAAAACTGAACTATGTTGTCAAATCATGCCCCGAGTCAATCAAAATTAAAAACACTACTGAACAGTCACTAAACACTATGTAGAAAAATAGAAAACAATGCTCAGGACATGAAGCTGGAGAAATAAATGTGTATTGTTCACTGTAGGCTAAATGCATGTTGCAAAACAAAAAAACCCTGTGCATTTAGCACTTGTACAAAAATACAAAACAGAAATCTTGTGCATTTACACGTAGCACTTGTAAAAACAAACAGAAATCCTATGCGTTTGCCACTTGTGTACAGTAAGCCCATGTAAAAATAAAGTACAAAAACATACAAATAAGTGCATTACTCAGCCACAGCATCATGTCTGCGTACTGGGTCAGGCCACAGGACTTCATCCACATCACAGGCCACATTTTGTCTGGCCAGGCAATGGGGGAAAAAAAACCCTGGCATACCGTATCCAGGCTTGGCATGCCTCCACACCTATGTCACCACAGGCAAGTCCCATGGCTTGCAGGAGATTTACCCTGGTGTAAGGTTTGCGTTCATATACCTTCCACCGCCATGAGGAGAAGAATTCCTCAATGGGGTTTAGGAAAGGGGAGTACGGTGGAAGGCAAAGATTGCTAAAACCTTGGTTCATATTGAACCACTCTCTAACCTGGAGGGCTCTGTGAAAACTCACATTGTCCCAAACAACAACAACATAGATGGGATGCTCATCCTGCTGCCCTAACAGAGCATCTTGCATGTGATTGAGGGAAATGAGGAGCTGGTGAGTGTTGTAGGGCCCCAGGTTGGCATGATGGTGGACAACCCCATGATTGCTGATGGCAGCACATAATGTGACATTGCCACCACGCTGCCCAGGAACACCACCAATGGCCCGATGGCCTCTCCTTCTCCTTTTGGTGAGATTAAACCCAGCTTCATCCATGTAGATGTATTCATGGGGTCTTTCCATTGCATCCAGTTGAAAAACCCTCTGTAGAAATAGATATAGTTTTGTAAGTGATACAGAAAAAGTGATTTAGGCCACTACAGTAAATCACTACTTAGAGTAATCAACATTGAATGTGTCTGGATATATGCCAACCTGTACATACTGGAATCTTTGCTCTTTGACTCTGTCGGAGTTGCGATCAAAGGGCACTCTGTATAGCTGTTTCATGCGCAGTCTGTTGCGCTTGAGGACACGATCAACAGTAGAGAGGCTGACACTGTTGATACCCTCAAAATTTACATGGTCATCAATGATCTTCTGCTGAATTTGACTCAGTTTAATGGCATTGTTCTCACGGACCATATCAACAATTAGGGTCTCTTGGTGTGGGGAGAACATACCTGTCCTCCCACCCCCATGTGGCAGTCTTTCAATTCTACAAAAAGAGAACATGGAGTTACAAAAAATATACATGGACAAACAGTTCCACAACCCTCCATTACAATACTACAGTACATTGGTACAGTGATGTACTGAAACATATTTACTTACAGTATACTGTGGTACAGTATATAGTATATCATACAGTAATTGCTGTCAACATTTACATACTGTACTATAATGTCAAGAAAAGGTAATTACCTGTTCTCTTCTCTAAATCTTTGGATTATGGTGGACACAGTGAATCTACTGATGTTTGGTTGTACCCTTTGTCCAGCCTCCCTCATGCTCATACCATGGACAAGAACATGATCAGTCACAGTAGCTCTGATTTCATCAGATATTACTGTTCTTTGTCTTCGCTGACCACCTCGACCTCCTCTCACACAAACTCTTCCTCTCAGATTTCTATCCATTGTAGGGCCTCACAAACCAGTGCTCTCTGAACTGGCTTACTGTATATGTTCCCTCACATCATTAGCCACAAGTGTGATCAATTTTGAGTTGTTGTGTTCAAGTGGTGACACCTGTGCTTTAATTGTGTTTGACTTTTGTCACCTGTGCTCACCATTATGCAGCACGGGTGCAACACAATGAAAATGTGTTGGCAAGTTGTGTCTAAACAGGTGAAAAGTGCTTATGGTTTTGCCAAAAGAGTGATTGATTCAATCAGTGGGTTCAGGCAACTGAGCATTTGGTTCAGACAATAGGCTTTAGTGTTTTAGCAATTGAGAAAAACTGTAAAATGTTTGCATCTTCTCCTGTAGAGGGGGCCAACGCTCCTCTCTGCGAGTTCCTCTCTTTCACTGTTTGTGGAGAGAAAGTGGGTAAGATCTTCAGGTATTTTGTTAAGAACCTTTTCAGTCTCTTACTCTTACATACCAGTGGCTTAGAAAAAGCCTTAAATCACAGGCATTATGCAAGTACCTAGTACCTCTTCAACTTAATCACCTAACTACTGATAACAGGAGAAACTCCAGTCGTATTCCCTGTCATTTTACAATGCTTATTTAACTTTAAGGTAAAATGACATGGGTCATTTAGCTGGTTTTATAGTAGTTCTTCTAACGTTTTTTCCAATGTAGTGTACTTGCCTCTGATTTGTGCTCTTTAAATGATATGCAGCTTTAAAAGACTAAATCATAGCCATATTTTCTGGATTTACTTGTTTACTGTTGTCTACTATGTTTATTTAAAATGATGTATTTCCTAGATAAGACTAAATTTATGTGTGTTATTTCATAGCTGTGCTGCAGATGTTAGTCAAGTGGGAATTTATTCACTTAATGCTGGTAAGCAATAATCACAAGCATGAGAGCCTCTTTTCCATCTTGCTTGTACACTTGGAGCCCATTAAAAGTGCCTAAATGTAAAAAACAACAAACCTATAATTCTATTTTAAGATATCGCTTCAGGAAGATGCTTATGTACTGAATGTATACTTTGTCACACAATGAGACAGAACTGTAGTTAGAGTTGTGACGAAGTGTCTGCACTTTTGCTAAGAATATACAGTGCACACAGGCTGGTTTTCCTGTGAGTGCACATGTATTACTCCGGTGCGTTTCACTGATTTGTGCACTCTGTTTCTATTCGTCAGCATCAGACAACTGTATGCTGCTCTGTTGTGGTCACTTGTGTGGCTGTCCCTCAGGCTATGCAGAGGGACCAAGGAGTAGACAGTTGTTGGTGTCTCCAGAGTGCTGGAATGACAGATGGCTTCCTGATTCCTCTTCCTCTTCCAATTCTTTACCACCAACCTCTCCCTTTCGGTGTCAGAGGTCTGCAGCAGAGGACTTGGTTTTGGACTTGCGTCAGCCAAATCCTCCTCAGATGAGCACTTGTTACTCATGTGCTTGAGGTTTGATTTATGAATGGAAGTCATCAAGAGTACAGTTTTTGGCAGCAGAAGCAGATAATGGAGGAGACTGAATGAAGCAATTTGTGACCTTCCTTACAATTACCTTTGCCCAGGCTTTTTTTCAAAGGAGCTCTGTTAGGGGGAACAATCATATTGAAATAGATTGTTTTGATTGATTCAGAATGTGTACTCGCACTAAGATACAGTGGACATAAAACGTCCACACACCCCTGTTAAAATGCCAGGTTTTTGTGATGTAAAAAAATGAGACCAAGATAAATCATGTCAGAACTTTTTCCACCTTTTAATGTGACCTTCTGTATAACGTGAACAATTTCACAGGGGGGGGGGATAAAAAAAAACTTACAATAACCTGGTTGCATAAGTGTGCACACCCTTAAACTAATACTTTGTTGAAGCACCTTTTTTTTGGGGCATTTCAGCCTTTAATGGAAAGAACAGATAGATACGAAAGGGGAGAGGGGGACGACATGCAGGAAATCGTCCCAGGTCGGACCCGAACCCCAGACCTTCTGCATTGAGGCACACACCTCTATATATGTGCGCCCACTCTACCAACCGAGCCAACCCGGCCACTGTTGAACCACCTTTTGATTTGATTACAGCACTCAGTCTTTTTGGGTAGGAGTCTATTAGCATAGCACATCTTGATGTGGCAATATTTGCCCACTCTTCTTTGCAAAAGCGCTCCAAATCTGTCAGATTGCGAGGACATCTCCTGTGCACAGCCCTCTTCAGATCACACCACAGATGTTCAATTGGATTCAGGTCTGGGTTCTGGCTGGGCCATTCCAAAATGTTAATCTTCTTCAGGTGAAGCCATGCTTTTGTGGATTTGGATGTGTGCCTTGGGTCATTGTCGTGCTGAAAGGTGAACTTCCTCTTCAGCTTTCTAACAGAAGCCTGAAGGTTTTGTGCCAAAATTGCCTGGTATTTGGAACTGTTCATAATTCCCTCCACCCTGACTAAGGTCCCGGTTCCAGCTGAAGAAAAACAGCCCCAAAGCACGATGCTGCCACCACCATGCTTGACTGTGGGCATGGTGTTCTTTGGGTGATGTGCAGTGTTGTTTTTGCACCAAACATACCTTTTGGAATTATGGCCAAAAAGTTCAACCTTGGTTTCCTCAGACCATAACACATTTTCCCGCATGCTTTTGGGAGACTTGATGTTTGTTTTTGCAAATTTCAGCCAGGCTTGGGTGTTTTTTTTGGTAAGAAAAGGCCCCTAGCCCATAGGATAGAATACGGGAGATTGTTGTTACATGTAGCACACAGCCAGTACTTGCCAGAAATTCCTGCAGCTCCTTTAATGTTGCTGTAGGCCACATCCCCAGTTATAAGAGGGTGTGCACACTTATGCAACCAGGTTATTGTAAGGTTTTTATTTTTTATTTACCCCCCTTGAAGATTTCAGCTTGTTTTTCAATTGAATTGTTACTATTATAGGTCACATTAAAAGTGGAAAAAAAGTTCTGACATGATTTATCTTTGTCTCATTCTTTTACATCACAAAAACCTGGCATTTTAACAGGGGTGTGTGGACTTTTTATGTCCACTGTACATGGAATTTGGAAAAAGCCCATTTTGCCAGTACCACAGCAGGGACCTGAGTAGAACTGGAATCCCTTCATTTGCCAAATATAATGAATGTACAGTAATGTGCAGGAACATGGTAACATCTGTGCATATTCACTCACATAGTACAAGCCTAAAGGGACAGCGCAAAATTAGCTTTACTTGCCGCTCTAAACATATATTTATACTTTTATTGCAGTGTGCAGAGCATTGTATTGTGAGATAGCTGCACAGTGTAAGATGAAGGCACAAACCGTTATATTGGAAGATGGACATACTTTGTGGGGTTAAAGTTCCCAAAAATCATTTTGCTGGCACTATGAGTGGTACCTGTTTGTGCAGACAAAGCTTGCTGATACGTGGAATGGACTAAATGACCAGTAGGAAGATTATAGTCTGCTTCACAGAGGGAGGAAAGGGGCAGCAGTCTCAGGATTGTATGAATGTTTTGGGCGGCAAAGCTTGATCTCGGTCTTAATAGAAGAACAGTTTGGGAACAGGTTGTTCTTGAGGTGTTCATGGCCCTTGGCAGTCCTGCAGTTTCCCTGCAGTGATTTTAGACTAAGAAAAGCTGCTTCAGTGAGTATTGACCATAAGAGATCAGATTCACCAGGAACAGGTGAAGTTGCCCTTTTAATACAGTGCTCATGCTTTATGTATTCAACACTTAATAAAGTGACAGCGTTTCCATTCCTATTAGTTTGTGTCTGTAGCCTCTGAGTGCAGTATAAATATTCTATCCCGTTATTAAAAGGATTATTTATGGGCGCCCAGATAGCTCAGTTGGTAGAGCAGGCACCCGTATGTAGAGGTTTACTCCTCGACACAGCGGGCCCAGGTTCGATTCCGACCTGCAGCCCTTTGCTGCATGTCATTCCCCCCTCTCTCTCCCCTTTCATTTCTTCAGCTGTCCTGTCAAATAAAGGCCGAAAATGCCCAAAAAATTATCTTAAAAAAGGGTTATTTATTGTCCCCTGTGGTCATCTGTTATGCCAGACATGTCCTACAGAGTAAAAAAATTTTTATGTTGCCATTATATTGTATGCTAATTTGATACGTTGCACACAGCTGCAATTAAACTGATATTCGCCAGTCAAGGATCATATCTCTCTGGCAGGTCCTATAGGGCTATAATATCAACCAAGCCTGTGTCGTAAACAGTTGTGATATTCCAGGGATCTGTTGGAGCACTTGAACCTGTAAAGTGGCTGATTGTACCGTCACCCTACACTAATAGACCCTGCAGTGCTGTTTTACAATATCATGCCCATATCTTCTGTGTATAATGGTAAACAATTCCCGGTGGACACTATTTAAGTGGTAAACATGCACAAACAATACTGCTGGAATCTAACATTGTGTCTGGTATATTAATGCTGTCAGTAACTCCAATGGCCTTATATTGTTATTAGTAAAGTGAAGGATATGATCAATAATATTTTTGTATTTGTTGGATCCAATAAATGGACCACATCTGATGTCAATGAACCCATGTAATGGTTGTCAGTTGTGAAGTAAGTAAACACAAATGTTATGCTGGATTTGTCTTTTTTGCCTGTTCTTGCTTAATATGTCTTTATGTTTTTTTTAATATTGAGTTTTTTGTCTTTTGATTGTGTAACACTATTTTATTTATGGAAAACAATCCTAAAAAAGCTTTTGCTCTTGCTTTAACCCATTGTGTGTCCATTAAAGTGTGACCCATCAGCATCTACGATGAGAAAAAACAGACTATCATCCACATTTAACTGTGATGGAGACGTGACTCAAGATGCTGTAATGAGAGCAGAAGATAAATAGAAGGGGGGTTCCAACCATATCTGATTGGTTTGTTCACCAGCTGCTGAGTGAGATGGTGAAATGTGCCCACGCCAAGTCGCTCTGTTCCCCCTGGTGTTGACGCTCTGCCCTGCAGTCGCTCTCAATTACTCATAGATGATGCTCTGCTGTTTGTTTGCTCTTGTGTGTGTGTGTGTGAGAGATATCTTTGTGACAACGACATGGTGAACGGTGGATAAAAGATGAAACCAGAACAAGATTCTTTTTAGGGTGGTAAAAAATACAAAAGGAAAACAGTTGCCTTTTATCATATTAGAAAAGGTATCATTTCAATTTCAGCTGTTAAAGTGTACGACACTGCTGAAAATAATAGCATGGGACATTTGTACTCCACATGAGACAAGCTGGTTTCTGTCTCGCACAGGATGACATGCTCTGATAGAAAACTTGCCAGAAATCTTCACATTCTGACAAATGCTGCCTATACACCACGGCCTCTTCCTAGGAAAAAGAGAAGCGTTGCAGAAGGCTGTGATGCTGCTGTCTAGCACGGTCTCATCCTTTTGGGTGCTTCCCTGTGAGATATGCAGTACAAAATAGCGCTACAACATATCCCCAAATTCAGCAACTGCGCCCACGGAAACACTGCATGTTGTCGCAATCTCTTCAGACAGTGTAGGCCTAGTTTTTGATCTGGTGTGGCATACATGCAGCACTTCATTCCCCCACACCCCATATGTGTCTTTAATGATAATGCAAAACAAGGCTCCCCATGGAGATGCTCAGGCATCAGTTGTCGGGGAGCGGGAGGAACCATAGAAAGAGCGGCACCCATTCACACAAACACTGACAAAAGGCTATTTCCACACTGCATGTCTGTATAGTTTATGTAATCCCCAGTACCCAGAACGGCTCAGGAGCAGTGACTGCTGGCTGCATACATTAGATGACACACTTTCACTTTCAGGAGGGACTCCAGACGGTGCAGTAAACAAGTGAGGCCTAGATACAGAGACAGCATGCATTTCTTATGCACTGCCACTGCCTGGCATCTGATAAGGTGGATCATAAGCAGCAAGGCTTCCGTGAAGTCACTCCGTCTGTAAATTAGTTAAAATAACCACAACCAACTATTCTACAGTTCATCAGTGGTGTGTGAGCAATATTGCAGTGTTATTTGCTGGATCGTTTGTGTCATTTCCAATTGGCAGTTTTTCCAGGAAGGAAGGAAAAACAGCATTTAAGCTTGCCAGCTTCACTGTTGTGAAGAAAACCAAGAGAGATAGCCACAAAAAAAGTTAGATTTGAATGTAAGGTTTTTATGGTCCCGCGAAAACATACATTTAGTGATGTGAAACACAAAAAAAACACTAACGCTTGAGCAGTGAGCATGGAAAGAATAATCTGATACAAATGATGCACTCAGAATTTCTCCAAATACTTGAGGGGCCAACTTCACAGACCTGCCTCGACTTAAAGCCCTATTTCAGTTGAAAGCCTAATTCAGTGTAGGATCCATGGCTGTATTAAGAGAAGGATCAGGCTGATTTAATCCACGTCTGTGAAACCAGCTGATACAGCATCAAAGGCAGCTTGCTTGGTGTGTATTTGGCTCGAGTTACTAATGCTGTTTTTCAGTAGAGTTGGATCTCACTAGGAACTGTCAAGGATTGTCTTGGCTCTCCAAAATCTGATTCGGCTCAGAACAACCACACTGGACTGTTTTCACCTTCTGCAGTGCAGTGATTCCAAAATTCATACACACAGTGAAGACACCACTAGAACAGATTGATAATTTGCCAACTTTTCATTTTCTCATTAAAAGAAATGTTATGACCCTTTTCTCAATCTAAGGAGTTGAGTGTGAATCGTTAAAATAAGCTGAATATTTGTCTTTGAAGGTGACTGTGGATAATATCTCACCCTTTTCAATTACTGTAACTGTCAGTGTTAGCTGTAAATGAGTGGACCATAGTTATGTTAATGACATCAGTGGACTAGTCATTGATATGAGTCACTTGTCACTTGCTCAGACTTGTTAGGCAGATGAGTCTGACCTCTCTGTTGCAGACTGGCGATACAACAGGAGGTTGTTGATCAACCATCATGCTCGTTTTCTTGCTGTTCGTGATTTGTTTTAAAGGTCCTATGACATGCTGCTTTTTGGATACTTTTATATAGGCCTTAGTGGTCCTCTAATACTGTATCTGAAGTCTCTTTCCCGAAATTCAGCCTTGGTGCAGAATGAGCTTTCCTTAGGATGTGCCATTTCTGTGTCTGTAGCTTTAAATGCTATTGAGGAGGAGGGGGGGGGGCCTTGACCAACTGCCATGCTTTGCTTGTTTGCAAGCCATGATGTCTCTCTCTTTCTCAAAGCAGAGAAAGGAGAGGTAACCTTTCCCCTTATGACGTCATAAAGGGAAGATTCCAGATCGGCCCATCTGAGCTTTCATTTTCTCAAAGGCAGAGCAGAATACCCAGGGCTCGGTTTACACCTATCGCCATTTCTAGCCACTGGGGGACCATAGGCAGGCTAGGGGAACTCATATTAATGTTAAAAAACCTCATAAAGTGAAATTTTCATGCCATGCCATATTCAAGCTAGCGGCATGGGTCTAGGGATGGCAATGATGGTCAGTTGGTTGGTTCATCACTTTGGTCCAGACTGAAATATCTCAACAACTATTGGATGTATTGCCATTAAATTGGGCCCAGATAAAGAATCCTGATGACTTGGAGATCCCCGACTTTTCCTGTACTGCCAGCAGCAGGTCAAATGGTCACTTATCCTGAGTATTAGCTAAACATCTACTACATTGTGGGCACAAAACTGGCCCTTTAACCTTTTCCTCTAGCACCATCACCAGACCAAAATTTCAATTTATCCGATACTGGTTTATCTACGTGCAAAACTATACATATCAGCCTCGGCTGTACTTTGTGTTTAGTGATAATTGGCAAATGTTAGCATGCTAAGCTGGTGAACATGGTAGACACCTGCCCAACATCCGCATGTTGGTATTGTCGTCATGAACATGTCGCCATGCAGCATCTCTGTGCCTCAATACATAATCACAGAGACGCTGTAGACTTTTAGTTTTGTTACCCTCTATGTTCAGACAATAGGTTATAAAACAGACACAACTGGCTTTGGAGCACAAAATCTGCTTCAGTTTGAAATACAACAGCTGCCCAACTGTTGTTGGGCCTGCACTCGGTGGTTACTCAGTTACTTCAGCTTAGTTTAGAAAAGTGCTCTTAATCAGCGATCACATTTTCTTAATCATGATTCTCTGCATGATGTGAAATATAAGTTCTACAGCTGAGATACTGACTTATTTACAAGGGAGCAGTTTCTGTTGTGTTTTTCAATGACTTGATCAACTGGCAGGCACAAGGAGCTTGTTGGACAACATCTATTTTAATGGCTTTGATGACCATGTTTTTACGACCAAATCTAGACCAAAAAACTGCAGGTGCACGTTGCACATTTTATTCTAAATAGCTACATTTTAAAGTGCAGTATTTTCACTGGTTTTGCTGTTGTGATGCACAAGAATCGCATAATGCAGATCTTGTGTGATATTTATGGTGACACTGCTGATGTATTTAATTAATGAGAAGCATTTCCATGGTGAGAGAGAGAACAGTCACAGCACATATCACACTTGTCCGCTAAAAACTGGAGTCTGTCACTTTCTTCTCCCAAAGCGAATGGACATTGCAGAGCGTGGAAATATTGAGTATGTGTTATTTCTAATGTAGGGGCCTAGATTACAAAAATTGGGATACACATAGGAATCGAGACAACACTCTGTGTTGTGGTTTCTTATTTAGTGCACATTTTCCTATATGTTGTTTTCTATGTTAATTTTCTCATTGATTTTTCTCTACTGCGATTTCTACTTTATTTTCTTTCCCTGTCAGATGCAATGTTGAAACTTGTCTAAGAGCAAATCATATTTGGCAAAAATGATGTACTTTGCTAAAGACAACACTGGAGTCACATTGATTCACACTCCAACAGACTGTGATTTTTCCCAGCCTTCCCCTAACGTAGCATACATTGACAGAATACCTCTTTAATGCGTTCCTACGAGATAAAATGCTTCCACAGGCGATTAACCATTCCACCCCACTCCCATTCATTTCACTTCATCAGATTACTTGATTGCTTTCTAAATGGACTGCTTCTCCCCCAGGGAAATCTACTGTATGTATTTCCTTTGGACAAAATGAGACATCTGTGATTTATTTTTTCTTGCACACTGTGTTTTTAAGACATTCGATCAGCCTTCATTCCGTTCAGTCAAGTGTACCTCAGGTTTAGAGATATTATTAATCTTTTTCCAAACATTTTAAATTCAAGGCCAACATGGTGGACTAGAGCTGTTGTCGTGACTAGTGAAATGGGAAAGTATCACTGGTAGTTTACAAATGATGTAGACTGAATTAAACAGCATTCAGTTTTGACCACAAACTGACCATCGGCTATCTAAAGGCTGCCAGTCTGACTCTTGCTGCCTGCCTCACATACAGGACATGTGTTAAAAGAATAGCTTGAGATTTTTGGAAATATGCTTATCCGCTTGGACAGAGCCAGGCTAGCTGTTTCCCCCTGTTTCCAGTCTTCACAGTTTTTCTTCAATTGCTTACACACTAAAATTAAAACAATTAGCAAAACCTTACACTCAAGGAGCAAAACACTGGCCTAGATTTGCACAACTGTAAGCACATTGTCAGCTTCACACTTTTTGCAAAACATCACACACAGTGATTTGCAAAACACTAAACACACTTGTATGCATTTGACACAGACATTTATCATGATGTCATTTCCTTGCAATTTCAAAGCAAAGGCTTTCAAATGAACACACCCATGAACCAATTGGTTAAACACAGCCACCAGGTACGCAAACACATGATTGCTTAATTGTAGACACACCAATCAGGATTAAGCACTATATAAAGTGCAGCAGGTAAGTTCACCTGCCTTCAACCAAAATGGAAGGAGTCAGAAGAAGAAGACTGAGAGTGAGAGGGGGAATCCACAGAGAAGGAGAAGGAGGTAGAGGAAGAGGAAGAGGCCCAGCCAGAGGTAGAGGCGGAGGTGGAGGTAGAGGAAGAGGGAGCGGAAGACCTGAAGCCGGAGAATATGCTCAAACAAGAAGAGGACCAAAGTTATCAAATGAAAGTCGCGCAACACTGGTGGACCGTGTTGTGAACCACGGATTGATGCTGAGGGAGGCGGGAATAAGAGTTCAGCCAAATCTTAGTAGATATACAGTGGCATCTGTCATAAGGACATTTCGACAAGGAAACAGGTAAAAGAAAATCTGTCTACAGTTACAGTAATCAGCTGCTCATTGTATGCACCATATCAGCACTTTTGATACCCCTCCCTGTGACATTTGAGGATTGAGGGTCGAGAACGACAAGGAGGCCCATATTCACGCGAGGGTTTACGATCTCCGGCCCCAGGCCCAGGTACCACTCAATGAGGCCATGGAGGACGCCTGTGACCAAGTCGACGCCGCAGCTGTGCAAGGATGGATTCGACATTCAAGACAGTTGTCTTGCCAATGAGGATATTGCCTGTGATGTTGATGAAATTCTCTGGCCAGACCCAGCTAGGCGAAGAGATAATGTCTAGTATTTTCTGTACTTTTTCAGATCATTTTTTTGTTTGTTGTTTTTTCTGTGATTGTAACCTGTACTGGATACCGTATTTTATGTTTGTCTGTTGTTTGCGGAGCTAACAGTGTTATGCACACTACTGTAGTAGCATGAAAACTAGGACTTGTTTTGTTGTTGATTCTCCATGTCGACATGTTGACTGATTTGGGTATATGGAGATAAATAAATTATATTTTCCTCAGTCTGCGGCATTGATCTTGTGTAGTGTTTGATGAACTTATTGTATATTTGTACTTTCTTTGTGTACTTCATTTACAGTACTCTAATCACTGAGAAGTAGAATTGCTAAAAGTGTTTTAGGTTAACAACAGCAGTGGGTAACTGGTTCAAACGTAATTAAGTCAAATGAAACGTGTGTGTTTTATATGGTAACAAAATGTTTTTTATAAAATAGTGTATAGTTTTTGCAAGAGTGTTTCATTTTGCAAAGGGTCTGAGGTGTTCTGTTAATTGGGTGTGTGGTTGTGCTAACTGTGTGTAGTGTTTTGAAAAAGACGGTCCCTGTTTTCAAAATTGTGCTCAAGTAATTGAAAAAAACTGTAAGCTAACCAGCTCCTGGATCCCATAAGCCGTGAAGCCAAATCGGGCCAGGGTCGTAAAGTGGGGTGCGGATGGGGACCACACCCATTTTTGAACGCTGCCTTTATTTTGATGTCAACTACACATCTGTAAAGTTTTGTGACAGCATATTGCGACACTATCTCGGTGACAAAATCTAGCAGCGCACACAAACACCGAGCAAAGTACTCCAAATCGCCTCTGTGGTAGTTGCCGCTACAGTAGCACACACACACACACACACACACACACACACACACACACACACACACACAGCAGATAGTGATGCTGTCGTGCCTAATAATAAGTGTATTTTCTTCAAATATCAAACCACCACCATCTGCATCCCAACATGCCCCATCTCAGAACCAGGGCCACCTCAAGTCACAAGAACGTGGATCAACCATTCCTGAGCTAGATCATGAACAACGTAGATGAAAGGCTATACATAAACTCAGCAAAAAAAGAAACGCCCCTTTTTCAGGATACTATATATTATATAAATAACTTTAGAGATCTTCATTGTAAAGGGTTTAAACAATGTTTCCCATGCTTGTTCAATAAACCATAAACAATTAATAAACATGCACCTGTTGGAACGGTCGAAAAGACAGTAACAGCTTGCAGGCGATAGGCAATTAAGGTCACAGTTAAAAGAAAATTAGGAAAATAAAGAGACCTTTCTACTGACTCTGAAAAACACCAAAAGATAAACGCCCAGGGTCCCTGCTAATCTGTGTGAACCTGCCTTAGGCATGGTGCAGGGAGGCATGAGGACAGCAGATGTGGCCAGGGCAATACATTGCAATGTCTGTACTGTGAGACGCCTAAGACAGCGCTACAGGGAGATAGGAAGCACAGCTGGTCGTCCTTGCAGTGACAGACAACGTGTAACAAGACCTGCATAGGATCGGTACATCCGAATATCACACCTGCGGGACAGGTACAGGACGGCAACAACAACCGCAAGAACTGGCCAGTCTGGTGCAGTACATGAGGAGGAGGAGATGCACTGCAGTACTTAATGCAGCTGGTGGCCACACCAGATACTGAGGGTTACTTTTGATTTTGACCCCCTCTTTGTTCAGGGACACATTATTCCATTTCTGTTAGTCACATGTCTGTGAAAATTGTTCAGTTTGTCTTAGTTGTTAAATATTTTAATGTTCATACAAATATTTGCATATGTTAAGTTTGCTTAAAATATAAAAGCAGTTGAAAGTGACAGGACATTTCTTTTTTTGCTGAGTATATATGTTGTGCCCTTCACGTCTTTAAATACATCAGATACATTGTGTGTGTGCAGTATGTAAGAAGATTCACTGCATGTGAACGGACACCATGGAGACTTCATTTTAGCTGTTCAGAAATGTCTGAGTGAGATCTTGCGGCCTGATGCTGTTTTCTCATCGCTCTCCCAGGAGATGAAACAAGTCCAACACCTTGACGTGCTGCTGATTTAGAGTGCTAAAGACATTGACATTGCTTTTCACAGTGTATGATTAAATTGAATTTGGTCTTCTCTTGAGGGTATTTTTCACTTAAGGGGTAGTGATGCAGGTCAAATGAACAGATCCCTTGCTGTCTGGGTGTAGTCATGTGTGAATTAAACGCCTCATCACTTTGCAGAGGCGGTGTCAGCTGTGTAAGTTAATTGTGATGGTCGTCCACGTTTACAATATACACACAAGCATGCATGAGCCTGTATATTAAATACAACCTGACACAGCAGGCTCAGAAGTCTATTGTCCGTGCTATATTTCTTACGCAGCAGTGAGCTTGAGGTTACATATTCTGATCTTATTCTGAAGGAAAAAGCTTCTTTTTTTTTATATATAAATATCATTTTCCTGCCAGAGAATTAATTACTGTAGTCTATTAATCTTATCTGTTGGTGCAGAGGCTGTGGATAAGAAACTGGTGAGTAAAAAAAGTAGCAGGAATCAGTCAAGCTCCAAGCACAAGCATCAGAGAGCTGGCTAATGTTGTTTTAAGAGAGAAGCAGCACTTAGAGTTCTTAAGCTGTCGCCAAGTCTAGAAAAAAAAAAAAAACTATCCCTGCTTCTGCATAATTCATTACCTATGTGATGATGTGCTTGGTCAGACAGACAACCAACTATCCTGGTAATGGAAATGTAACTTAGATTGATGCAACATACATATGGTATTAATCATGAAAGTCACTGAGCTGATGCATTATCCAGTGTTGATAAAACAATAATCGGGGGATGTCTGTCGATGTTGTTACACTCCCACACAGGAGTTTTACTTTCTAAAACAAGTACTTATACAGCATAAGTTAGCTGACAGAAAAGATTAATACAATGGTCCAGGAGAGTATCAATCTTCTCATCTAATTCTCAGCAAGAAAGCATAAGTGTACTTCCCAAAATGTCAACGATTCTTTTAACAGTTTGTCCTTCGAACTCAGGTTTTTTTTTAAGATACATTTTTTATTATTTTTCCATTTTAAACATACAGAACAGACAAACACACTTGAACAAGAACAACCACCCACTCCCACCCCCCACCCTCTGCGGTCTCGAAGGAAAACAAAAAACAAAACAAACAAACAAACAAAAACAGAAATCACACCTTCCCTAATCGCTCTCCTCTAGTTCTTGTGATGCTGAGGTCATTAGGACTGATACTTGTACTGCTGCGTTTTTCCATAGGTTGATAGTTGACGATTTGGCTTTGTTAATCCTTGCTGTAGAGAGCTCAAGCATAACTATGTCTAGAAAATACACCAACCACTGTTTTATACAAAGAGAGTGAGCCAGCATTAAGCTATAATTTTCTTGGTCGCGGTTGAGCCGGCTATCCAAACTTTCTTCTGTCTCCCAAGCAGGTGTTATTTAGAGTCTTCATTAAGTAACAAAACAATCGGGTCAGTAGGAATTCTCAAACTCAGGTTTAAGTGTTGGAGTTATACAGTCTTCAGGGCCCTGCATAAGGTACACTGAATAAACCCTATTGAAAAGTTAGGTGTATGTTTCCCTACACAAGCAGCAGGGTATTCCTTGTGTAACACACACACTGTGCCAGCCTGGTTGGGCAGCAGAGTTCCAGTGAATGCCAGAGCATGGGGAGGTTCCGGCAGTGAGCCAAATCACTGACCTTTCCAGCATGCCCGATCGATAAGGCTCAACATCGCAGGGCTCCAGAAATCTCTCAGCAGAGAGACAAGAAGCAGAAGACTCACACTGTCAGATGATGCGCTAATTGCTTGTGGTCGCTAACCTCACTTACCCCTGCTGGTTGGATCTCAGTGGTATGACCCAACCCCCCCCCCCTACATCTGGGTCCTTCTGTGGAGTGTGGACCTGCAAATCACTGGGCCAGGTCACTGTGTATCGGCTAGGTCACATAAGGTGGCATACACACATGCACAAAGTCCCATACACTGCAATGACTACAGTTTATGTTAACATACTAGAATGTATCTATTATAATACTGGGTCACATAAGCCTCATGTAAATACTGTACTTAAGATGTGTTTTGCAGGCTTGATTAATAGTGTGGCATAACGGTGTGTTATGAAACTCAAATGTTACTTGTTTTGGATGCACTTGCATTCCTTTATTGATATGATAAATGAAAAGGAACACAAAACATAAGCTTCCCTGGATAATGCAATCTGCTAAATGCACAAAAAATGCATATATCAGCCCTCTTTTCACCCTGGAAAGCTTAACTGCCAGTGCTCAAACTGTTCTGTATAAAGACAGAGTGCTTTGAATAATAGTGCCCCAAAGTGACAGGTGAGCTATGCTCAGCGGGTAGTGCTATGGAAAGGGTGCATTGAGGACTGCGGTCATTGAGCCTGCTTGCTGGTAATGAACCTGCAGGCATGTGGAGGAGTGGCAGTGAGCAGGGCCAACTCCTCTTACTGCCTAACTCTGCTTTCATCGCCCTGCTTTCATCAAGCTCAAGTGCCACA
The DNA here is from genome assembly GCF_031162955.1 of Sander vitreus. NCBI lineage: Eukaryota > Metazoa > Chordata > Actinopteri > Perciformes > Percidae > Sander > Sander vitreus. Next base: position 16,970,666 of record NC_135868.1, read on the forward strand.
GCTATTAGACCTTTGTGCAATGCTGAAGGGGGGAAGCTGAATGTGCCAGCACGGTTGGCTAGATTACTTCCAAACTGGTTCCCACCGCAGCTCTTTGATTAACTTCAAACAATTATGATTAGCTTTAAGCATTTTTGATTACTTAAACATACTGCATTCACATATATGTCATCCCTTTTACAGTTTTTTCCAACTGCTTACACACGTTTTCAAAACTGTCTCCTTTTTTCAAAACTCTACACACAATTCCCAAAACTGCACACACAAAATGCAAAATACCTCACATTTCCTTCAAAATGAAACACGGCATTCAAAATACCATAAACACATCTCAAAATGAAGCATTCGCACCAAATGGCAAACACTTTTTTCATAATAGTAAATTTTTTGATATACCATGTACACACTGTTGTTCTAAATCTAAAGCTCTTTTGGCCTGTATCTACATTTACAATGTTCTAGAGAGAAAGTAATCTGCTGAAAGTGGTTGAAAAGTGCACTGTAAACAACAATGTAATGTTACAGTAAAACAGAAAATATTTATTGGGCAAAACATTACGTTTGAAACAAGAAAACAAAAGTACAAACATATGTAAACCAAAGGTATCATTTTTAGAATAAAGAATATGTGTGTGTGTGTGTGTGTGTGTGTGTGTGTGTGTTGTGTGTGTTTGTGCGTGTTTATGTGTGTGTGTGTTATGTGTGTTTGTGCATGCTTGCGTGTCGGGGTGGGGATTGTATGCACTTTGTGCAAAACAAAGTCTGATTGATTTGTAATGCTGAAATAGTCATTAGATAGTTGCATGCAGTATGGACGCCACTGTAAAGCTACTCAATATGGGCTTCTCTCATTGGTCAATCCGTGGTTGATCACATGATGAATAAGTGTGGCCCTGATCTCATTAGAGATGGCTCTCCTTCTTCCTCTTCTTCCCTCCTCCTCCTCCTCCTCCTCCTCCTTCTCCTCATTGTCTTCCCCTGTCTGTCCCTCCTCCTCTCCTTGCTCTCTGTGTATTGTTGGCATCCACAGGTAATCTGACCTTTGACCTATGTATAGGCCTATACTAAAGCAGTGATTGGTTAGTGTTCAGTTATGACATAATGTCCATTACCATGTGTGCCCTGGTAAATAAGTGTAGCATTTTGATTGGTTGTGTTTAGAAAAGGAAAGCAAGTCACTTCCTGTTAGATTTTTGTGTCTTAGGTAGAGAATTGTGTGTAATGTTTTGAAAAAAGTGTTTTATGCAATTGAAAACTGAGTTAAAGGATGAGAAATAGCTCATGGTTTTGGAGATTTGCTGTGTAGTTTTGCACTTTGAGTGAGAGGTTTCAAAAATCGTGTGACACATTTTCCTCAAAACATAGACTCTAAGACTAATTTACTAATTTATTTCTGTAATTTTGAACCAGATAACATGGTGAGACTTTACAAGAAAAATACAGTACTATACATATACACATATTTGTAACCAAAATCTCTAAATTGCCTTTTTTTCATTATTATCATGGTAAAAGGTTTCTCATCTTTTGCAACTGGTGTATTGTACAAGCAAGTTGAATTTACTCACAGGAGTGACTGACAGAGAAAAACATTCTCTTCCTTTTTGAACAGATTAAGTTGCTCACTACCTGTGGAAGCTTTCACAATAAATACACAACTGCTGTCCTAATGTTGTCTCTTTATTTTACTCTTTTTTTCTCATTCTCCACTTTCATCATTACTTTATTGCGCCCCTTGATTTCTGAATCTGAATAGCTTGGTTAATGTACACTGTTTCTTGCTGAAATTCAGAGCACTTCATCACATCCATTTCTGGGGGTGACTGTAGATCTTCTACTGGGTGCCAGAATAACAGTCTTGATGGCTGTCAGGGTCAGCAGTGTGGCAGGTACAGTATGTAGTTTTCTTTCTCTACCAACATGCTTTCATGAAGCAAACACACAAAAGATGCAACGGAAGTCATGGAGACACAAAATCTATTGAGTGGAGGCAGCCAGAGGCAGACTATGAAGCTCCAGCCAGAGGAGCCGGTGAGTGAGTAGCAGGTGGCCTGGCCCCGGGGACTCCTAATGAAGAGAGTCTGCCTGCCTGCTTATCGATCCAGCCACATCAGCTGATCTGATGCCTGGCTTACTGGCTTACTGGGGGGTGACTTAATGGGCACCTGGGGCCACACACACACACACACACACACACACACACACACACACACACACACACACACACACACACACACACACACACACAATGGAACGTACTGGGGGGGGGTGACTTAATGGGCACCTGGGACCACACACACACACACACACACACACACACACACACACACACACACCGGAACGTACTGGGGGGGGGTGACTTAATGGGCACCTGGGACCACACACACACACACACACACACACACACACACACACACACACACACACACACACAACGGAACGTACTGGGGGGCGGGTGACTCAATGGGCACCTGGGACCACACACACACACACACACACACACACACACACACACACACACACACACACACACACACACACACACACACACACACACACACACACACACACACACACACACACTCACACACGGAAACCCTGCGCCCAACAGTTGTGTGTTGCATGGGAATGGTAATGTTTATGTTTTGAGAGAAAATGTAAGAGGTGAGTGGTTTGTTTAGTACTTTGAAGCATTTTACACATGCAGTTCAAGATGTGTGTAGTTGCGTTGGTGCATGTTTATATATAGGTATGAGTCAGTCGTCTGTAATGCTGAACCTCTTTCTCGTCTTTTGGTACATACAGCACATGAAAAGACGAGGCAGAAGAGACAACAGCTGTCCACTTGTCACACTGTAACACAGCATTTCGAAACCACTGTCCAGCATACTCTACTCACACATACACCTCTGCCATCACAGATGCTCCTTCAAGCTAATTATTTCTGGGACTGTCAGCTTGTGGCTTGTTGTGTTGGTTGGGTTATGCATCTGAAGCCCAGCTATCAAATATGAATAAAGCACTGACTTCCTCATCTATCTTTCATGGCTTTCATTTGTTAAGCTATCTGCCTGCAAAAATATTTTGCATGTTCCCCTACTGCTGTGAATAATGTGCTCAAGGAGCAGTAGGTCTATTATAAAACTGAACATGGCGTTCTGGCTTGTCTGAATATTATTGTTCAGTGGAGATTCGGTAAAAATATTTGTGTGAATGGGGCTTTATAATCATAATTGATATTAGAATTCATTTCATGCTTTCTATGGCATGATGATTGAGACTGCATAATATACATTAAGGCTAAACATTTACAAGAAATCTTGCCACTGCTCTGTTTGTGTGTGTGTGTGTGTGTGTGTGTGTGTGTGTGTGTGTGTGTGTGTGTGTGTGTGTGTGTGTGTGTGTGTGTGTGTGTGTGTGTGTTTGTGTGTTGGGGAGTGTGAATGTACAATTTACTGTGTATTTATCTATGTGTGTTTGTGCTCATCATTTTCAATTATGGTCAACATTGGGTCTATGTGTTAGTATGTACTGTAGACCCAGTTTTTGTGTGCATGTGTTTGTCTGCATTTTTAGCATTTTGCATGCATACATGAGAGGGTATAATCATTTTAGATGTATTCTATATTTGAACGTGTATCAGATATATCTCCTCTGTTATAAGGGCCTGAGACAAACTTGTCAATATGTACATACAAGCCCACCTCTTCTCCAAAGATGAATAGTATATACTTCAAACCTGTGATAACAACAACATGCCAGCCATGAGCTTCTTCACAAAAAAGAACTATAATAAAGATGTTGAAGGCATCACAATAAAATGTCTCACAGATAAAGAAGCACTTTGTGTTTCTGAGAAGCTAACACTGTTAGAGAACAACGCTCAGGTGACAATACAATTGAAAATAATCCTGAAAAGCCTCCTATTCACCGTCTAGGAACAGTTCATAGGTCTGGCATCATGATGATAACCCAGATACGAGTGCAGCTCTCTTTGTGAGAAAGCTGGCCCTGTTCAGATCACAGACAGTGACTGTCCTGGATTTGCAAACCACACATGGAATAATTCTGGGACTTAGCTGTTTTTCTGCACAAGTGCACATAGACTTGACACCTCACTCATAACATCAACGTTCATGTTGCTGAGCCCTTAGGATGACGGCGTCAGCAATCCACAAGCAATCACTGATCAATACAAACGTTGGAACTCAGAGACGCTGGACATCTCCTGTGTCCATTAGTACAATCACAGGTGGAGAGAAATAGAAACTATATCACAAAGTGCTCTTTATTCACCCCCGTGGAGGCATCTTTATCATGGAGAGCCACACCAATCGGCTCACACATATATAAATCATCCAGTGGCTTTTAACATCTTAAGGGCACACACCTCTTTGTCCTGGTGGATGGAAAGGGGTTGTGTATAATTCATGCTGGTAGGGTGAGTTGAAGTGGGAGCTCTTGGAAAGCTTCTGTCGACCCCTGACATATCTGAGCATGTGCTCTGTGGGGCAGCATGTGCACATGCATCAACGTCTGTCATTTCCTTGACCCACAGAAATGCCTGGAGATTCATTTTCTGCGCCTTTTTTGTGCAACTTATTCTTCATCTGTCTATCTAATTTCCCCTCAATTCCTCCTTTGCCCTCTCTGTCCTTTGCTCTAGCTTCTTTTCACTCTCCTGAAAGTGTCATTAGTGCATTATTCTGAGCGACAATTTGAACAAGATTTTGTGTGCGGAAGAATGTCCATGCATGTGATGAGTGTGAGAGTCTAGCTGTGTGTGTGTGTGTGTGTGTGTGTGTGTGTGTGTGTGTGTGTGTGTGTGTGCATGTTCCTGTGTGCATGTTTGTCTGTGTAAGTCAGTAGCCCTATAGTTGTGCTAGCTTTTGTGTGTATCTCTTCATACCCACTAATTAGAGTGACAGTTTTTATTAACAGTTTGGGGCTAATGTGCGATAGCGTGACTCCAGCTTTTCCACTAGCTCGTTTACCCTGCTCTTTTGCCACCCCGGGCCCTAATTATCGGGCTGACGATCTGACATCCGACCACTAAAACAGAGACGACACATTGACATACTGTCACTTCCAACTTTAGACTGAACCTCTCTAAACCTGAGGTTACAATGCATTCCACAGAATTGCTCCATCTAGTCTGTCTACCTCTAAATGTGTCGGAAAACTGCATCATCCTAAATCTGAAACTGTTTGAAAGTAAAATTAATTCAATTAATACACGATTTCTCAGATTATGCATGCATATAATTCTTTACATAAAGGGTGATTAATCAGTCTCGTAAAACAATAAAACAACAGCAGACGGTGGTTGGCTTTCAGTATGCATTATTAATTCCACTAAAATTGTGATATGATTATATTTTTCACACGTTGCTATAGCAGGTGGGGTGAAGTGATGATAACAGATGAATAACTGATGATTAAAAGACAGAGCAGTTCTTTCTGGTATATGAGGAAGGTCAACATACATAGATCACAAAGGATGTTCATATAAAGACACCTTTATTCTTACATGAATCACACATGTATGTAATAAAAACATTTCATTTACTCAAAAATCAATGGTTCACCATTACACCACACAACATATTTTAAGGAAAATATCTTATTTACTATTTATCATTTACAGTGGTGGAATGTAACAAAGTACAAATACTTCGTTACTCTACTTAAGTACATTTTTCACGTATCTGTAATGATTTATTCTCTTAATGTCTATATTCTAATAATTAAAAGAAAAAAAGTATGGGCTGTGGCATTTTAATTAAGTTAGTTTTAGGTTAATTTTTGCAGGGGGAAATGATCAGAAAATGTAACAGAACGCTGTAGAAATGTAGTGGAGTAGAAAGTATAGATAATTGCTGCAAAATGTAACGAAGTAAAAGTCAAAAGTATGCACTATTGAATGTACTTAAGTAAAGTACAGATACGTGAAAAATGTACTTAAGTACAGTAACGAAGTATTTATACTTCGTTACTGTACTTAAGTAAATTTGCCGCTCGCGATATTACGCGATATTACACGCCAAGACCCGCCCTTCAATAACAACCCGTATATTTAGCTTAACAACACTCCCGGTCCTCCTCAGCTGTGAAGCCACGTACTTGTTGTCCAAGCTCGTGTGTTCTCGCTAAATAAACGTGTGCAGCATTCACTGTCCCGTGGGAAATAATGCAAAGTCGAGCTTCATGCAGATCACCCTGATAGATAACCAGAATTGTAAGTCAGAATGTAAACTGGGCCACAGATAGGGTTTTCATTGTTGTACTTCTACTTTTACTAAAGTAAATATATCTATGGTTATTTGTACTTTTACTTAAGTACTGAGATTCCGTACTATCTCCACCACTGATCATTTATCTACATATGTATTTATATTTGCTTCACACACACACACACACACACACACACACACACACACACACACACACACACACACACACACACACACACACACACACTCTCTGTTTTAATCTTGTTATATTCGACCTACAGGCATGTGGAATTGCTGCTAAAAAGCCTTGCTATAGAGCAGCTCTGTTGTAGCTGACGTTGGAAACATTCATTGTAAGTGTGATTATGTAAGACATAGTTTTTGCTATTACTAAGACTTGACAGTAATCAAAATAGTGTCCTCCCACAGCACAGCCAAAGCCAAAGCTCTTTTGAAGGCAGTGGCCTACTTTACACAGTCTCTTCTCATAGTCTTGATTTAATTTCAGAATGGAATACGAAAGGCTACGATAACTTCTTCTGACCAGGACAAATGTAGCATGCCCATTCAAGATTATCTCTCTAGAGTGCACAGCAAAGGACATCCTTTAAAACAGAAACACGCAGTAGGCTACTCCCTGCTGTGGTGCTGTCAGTGTAGTAGATACTTTCATTTGCTATGGTTGATGTATTTCTGTTTGCAAACTAGCCATAGTTTGTGCCTTTTGCATTTGACAATTTGTCAATGAAACCTACTTTCAAGTCACACTGCTAAGCATCTGTTTTTCTTAGTGATAAATACCAGCCACACTCTCAGAACCCCTGTAGTTCATAGACAACACTTACTGCTGCTTTTAATGCATTTCCAGATTCCTTGAATACTTTTGTTTTTATCTAGCCTAAATGTAATAATATTCAATTTGCTGCACAATAAAGATAATGTTAATGTTTACTAAGTTGCAACTCTGTATCCAAAACCAAATACATGCCTGTAGTGGCACCTCCTTCTTGGATGGAGTGCATCAAAATATGAACTGTTATCATACAATATAATGTAAAAATAATAAATGTATAACACTTGAAGTACCTGTCAACTTTAAACACATCAGTAATGGATAGTGCAGCCCCCTCCCCTCTCTAGGTTGACTGTACTTAAGTTTGTTGCTGTTGTTGAGTTGCCTCCGCATGCTAACATATGAATGGGAAAAATTAGATCCTAAATTAACTGCTAGCTCCTGCAGCACAGTGCGTACATGGATGTATTAAGAGAGCGTACAGGTCCTACAAGAGGATTGCCACTTCCAGTGAACATCTTCGTTTAGGAGAAGAAAAGTGTCGCAACTGTTAATGTAGTAAAAATCCTCTTTATTGTGCAGTCCACGGACTAACTTTCGTTCCAGATGGATAGAAGAGTCTAAATATATGTTCTAAAGAGAGGTGTCAACCGAGCTGCAGTTTTTTGTTTTTAAACTTTGGTTTGGATAGTCTTTGACAGATTAACTTTAGGTCCCAAAGTGAAAACAATGAATAGTTAACTTTATATAGGCCCTACGTGCAGTTTAGTGTCCCAAATTCCCTATGGAAGATTCTACGTGCAGTTTAGTGTCCCAAATTGCCCCATACAATGTCCTTAATTATGAACCCGAGGGCCCGGGCTACTCCAGACCAACCGAAGCACTTAGGGGCATGGGTAGGGTGAAGTTAGTTTAATGTTTGACATTCATCAGTTTTCACGGATGTTACCTTCAATAGGTCCTTGTCAAAGCCTCAATTTTACTCAGTTCCAGGGTATGTTGCAGAGGTAATATAGACAGACGTTTCACAGTTATTTTTAACTCAAAATCACCAAAAATAACGATGCAGTTAAGAGCGCAAAGAACTGAATGTCTGTCCAACGCGCATGTCACAATGGACGTATTTAGGGACCGTCGTAAAATTGCAATACCAACTATTTCAATCTTTAATACCTTTTTTGCTGTTCAACATATACATCTCAAACCACTTCCATTATAGAGAGGGAGAGCCATTAAACATTTCACACTTGTGAATTAGTAAAAATAAATAAAGATAAATAAAGATGTAGGCTACAGTTACCAATAAATATGGTAGTTTCAACCATTTTCTGATTAATGAATATATTGACATCAAACCACCTGTAATAGGTCTCAGACATCCTCTTACAAATTTCACAGCTGTTATTTTGTGAAAAAGTCTTTATCAAATCCCTTAGCATCCTCATCAGTGACCTATTGTCTCTAAAATGCATATTTAAAGCTTTTCAATTTAATGGCTTGCTCATTTATGAATATTTTGGCATCAAACCACCTGTAATATGTCTCAGACATCCTTTTACAAATTTCACAGCTGCAATTTTGTGAAAAAGTCTTTATCAAATCCCTTAGCATCCGCATAACTGACATGTTGTCTATAAAATGCATATATAAAGATTATTATTTTAATAGGTTTCTCATTCATGAATGTATTGACATCAAACCACCTGTAATATGAATAGACTCGAGTCACCGACCTCGCCAGACGGTCCGACGGCCGATTATCGGGCTGGTGTGTCTCCTCTATAACGTGGTGAATTCTAACGTGATTTCCTACTTCCAGTTTTAGCTCAGTAAACAAACGTCAAAATAAGAGTCTGCATGAAACTGAAAGTATGCCAATTAAATGCATAAACATTTTACTTAAATGCCTGAAGGGCAGAACAATATTAAAATTATAACCTTTAAATATGCATTTAATAGCCAACAGATCACTGATATTGATAAGGTATTTTCAACGTATTTTTACACAAACTAACAGCTGTGAAAGTTGTAAAAAGATATATTATATATAATATATTCAGAAATGAGAAACCTATTAAATTGATAACCTTTATACATGCATTTTATAGACAACAATGTCAGTTATGCGGATGCTAAGGGATTTGCTAAAGAGTTTTTCACAAAATTGCAGCTGTGAAATTTGTAAAAGGATGTCTGAGACATATTACAGGTGGTTTGATGCCACAATATTCATATTTGAGCAAGCCATTAAATTGGGGTGGCCACGCCCCTGTGCAGTGAAAGGTGCGTGTGGTGAGAAGGGGGAAGGAGGGGTGTGAACTGGGGGATCAGTCACTGTCTCTGGGGAAGTATATGCAGGGGGAATTGGGCTTTGACAGGGCTCGTGTGTGTGCCATCGCCTCTCCACACAGGCGTTTGGGAAGGGCGGGAGTCTCCTCTGTATGGGGCCAGTCTGTCTCTGTGGAGTGCGACCTTCTTTCTTTTTCCCGGCAGCTGGACTCGGTACACTACTTCACCCAGCCGCTCCACGACCTGACAAGGCCCCACCCAATGACAATCCAACTTGGGGCACCGTCCCTTCTTCCTACGTGGGCTGTACACCCAAACCAGTTCCCCGGCTTGGAAGTGTCTCCCCTTTGGCCTTATGTCGTAGTTCCTTTTTTGTCTCATGCCCGCTTTCTCCTTTGATTTGGTATTGCGTACACCTCAGGCCATTTTGTAAAATATTCTCCTCGTGCATAGGGCATGTCTCCTCCTCGATACGGAGCTCTCTCTCACACGCTTCTCTCCGCTCACAGTATTGGCACCCGTCCAAGGCCCATGGGCTGTCTGACGGTTCGATAATGCCAGCTCTTTGCATCTCTTCCACCGCTCTGTCTGCAGCCTCGCGGTGAGCCATGGGGAGGCGCCGGGGACGCGTCTTGATGGGCTGTGCATCCCCAGTATCTATTTCGTGCTGCACCAGGTGTGTCAGGTCCACTTCATTGTCGGATAGTGCAAAAATGTCTGTAAAGTCAGATAACACCTGCCACAGCTCCTCCTGCTGCCATTGCTCCAATTGGTCACAATTCTGTCTCCATATCGCTGTCAACCTGTCTGTCCCCTCCACCATAGTTGACTGGGCTGGGGGAGGTGAACTGGAGTGTGCAGAGATGGGCTGACCGTTGATGGGGGCATCGGACACCAGTGGCAGGGTACTGCGGATTGGGGAGTTGTTGCTCTCTTCTGGGGTTTTTGTGTCATGGCAGTGTGTTTCCACGGCTGTCCCGACCAGGGGGTGTGGCTTTGAGGACCACGTGGGTGCTATCATTTTGACAGTGGGGCCCCCCGGGAAGGTTAATGTGTTCTCCCCTAGGTCAAGCAGGCAGCGAGCAGACCTCAAAAAGTCCAGCCCCAGTATACAAGGGTCCTGCACCTGCGCCACCCACACTGTAAAATCCGCTGGCCGACCTCCCACATTCAACGTCACCCTCCCCCTACCAAGCATAGGGGCCAGCTCACCAGTCACTGTCCTCAGCTGCACTGTAGTCTGCTCCAACTGCGTCCCCTCTGGAACCACATCTGGCCGCATCAGTGTCGCTGTGGAGCCAGTGTCCACAAGGGCGGTACATGAGGCCCCACGTATGGTGACAGAAAATTGCAGAAATTCCCAGCTTGAGTCCCACCCACCACCATCGTGGATTCTGTGTTCTCATCTGCTTCAGGGGGGAGTGGAGCCCCTCTCCCCCGCCTGTGCTGTTTGGCTCCTCCTTCTCTTTTTTTATGAGATTTATGCAGAATGCAAATATGATAACATTTCATGTAAGTTCAATGTTAATTTTCTTGCAATTTGTCACATAAATGGGGTTAACACTTTTGCATGCGCCATATCCATGTCACATTATCATAGGGGCTGAGCCCCCTAAAGGTCTGACCCTAGAATCGCCCCTGTTGCTACTTCATACTCGTACTCCACTACACCTCAGAGGGAAATGTTGTATTATTTACTGCACTACATTTATCTGACAGCTTTTGCTTTATTGCTTCACGCTGGGCTTGTTTCTGCAACAGCTCATTGAGTATCGGATACAATTAAAACTATTGAGGAAATATTTTCCTTTGACATTGGTCCAGTATTAAACGAGATCACTGCAGTCGGCAACGGCGAAACAAGCTACAATGTAAGTTAATAGGACGTCAATTGTACAGCTTGTTTTTACGTTCATAAAAGTGCTCGTTTTGCCACTGACAGGCTCAGATTAATATTCTAAGTGACTGATAACATTATGGAAAGTATTTCTAAAGAGGTCGACCTTTCTGTTAAAGAGTAAGATCCTTTTTTTAAAACATAAAAAGTCCGCGAAATTGCGTTCGCTAAACCCACCAGACTCCATGTAAATAAACAGTAATTTTAGCATCGTAAAATGGGCATTCTAGAACATCTCTGAGCTCTGAACAGTGCTTGCTCTAGCTGTCTTGAGCCTGTGCGTGTAGGGTGCCCGACTATTTCATTCCAATTTCGGGTCTGTCAGTCACAGTGAAAACCGGGGACAGCTCCAGCCGGGGACAGGTCACCGAAACCGGGGACGTCTGGTCATCCTATGCTATAGCTCAATCAGGAGTGGCCTACACATGGTTGACCCACACAGGTGTTTTCACTTAATTTCCCTAATTAGACCTCTTATCTCCTCAGGATTTTGTGGACATGTAGAGGCCTAATCTTCGACTCTTTGGTGGGTCAACTGTTTCTTTCTTTTTGTTTTTTTGTTAACCTTATGTAAGCTGAGCATAAGTCTAATCAGCCAGTATAGCTAAAAACACCTGTGTAGGTGTACAAACCAAACTGCCACTGCCTTAACATAAACAAATTAGAAAAAAACTTACCTATAACTCTATCAAAAGCAAAATAAAACAAAAAGAAATAGATGAGGTGGGGAATTAGACAAAAGTACAAATTTGTTGTAAAATTAAAAAAATGGTGCCATCATTTTTCAAACTCTCTACTCGTTGGCCTTGGTTCCTTTTCATCCCAACATCATCCTGAGCCTGTAAGAAGGCTGCTGTTTTTTGTTTTGTTTTTTGTTTTTAAATTTGTGTTTTGGGATTTAATCACTGTAATTATTTGTGTGGTTTAAATTTAGTTGGTCTTATATTTGTAGATAGCCAGTGAATGGTGAATTGATGGAGATGTGAGGAACATACCCATTTGTTTTATTGTGCATTTCCAGGTGAGTTCCTTTTAAGTGAATATGTTCTTTTAGTTATTAAAGAGTCTGCATGCCATGCGTCTAACAATATGTTGTATAATATATAGTTGTAAAAAAACTCATTCCATGGCATTGCCATGACATCCAACTGCAGTCAAATAAAACATCCAGTAAGCAAGATAAATGTCAAGGTATAATATCCAACAGATGTTGCATGACAGTCTAGACATTAGACGTTTAACTAGTAATCTTTTTAGGAAGTTTTGGTGTCAAGCCACCCCAACAGAGGCCAATCTGAGTCATCCCTCTTTCTTATCGCAAAGGGAACTTTCCAAGTTGCAGTGTTATCATGTTTTCCAAACTCATAAAACATGCATTCTCCACTGCCATGCATGGAACACGCCCTGTTGAAGAATAGCTCCTCAACTTGTTGGTATGCATGGAATTCGCAGGACTGTGACTCCAGATTTGGAAACAAATTATTTAAATAGCTGCAACTGGCAGGGCAAGCATGTCGAGAACAAGGGAAAGAAGCATCTCAGCGATTCATAATAAAATGTTCCCTGCTGTAAAGTAGAGTTACTTGTCTGCACCTTTTCATGATATAGTCTGATGTCCTTGGGTTGGAGATTATTTATCCATCAGACCGTTCAGTTATCTCCTCATTTTGTAAACAAGTCACAAAAGATGAACATGGATATTCCATCGGTGAGCACAACCATCTGAGCTATGAAATATGAGATCATCGGAAATATAATTTTTCATTCATCCTGTTCTGAATCCCTGGCATTTAAAATGCATAGAGCATCTAGTGGCATATTGTCAGGGTTGTGGAGAGGGATGTTCTCAGGCCACCCCATTAATCTCTATTAAACGTGTATGTGTGTGTGTATGTGTGTGTGTGTGTGTGTGTGTGTGTGTCAGCTCAGGTGTTTGGTAATACAGTTGCTTAAAACTCATTTGTTTCTGATTGGTTTCTAAGACCAACAATACACAAGACAACATTATTTGATATAGTCAAGTAAACACATTCATACTACCTGAAAGCTGTCATCTTAAGTTGCTACATCACTAAGCATGGCCATTGAATCTACAGGCATAATATCAAATTTCATCTCATAATTATTTTACTGTGTGCCCTTCATACCACAAAAGTATGTTCCAATTAGTGGTGATATATTGGCTTGACATCTCGTTTAGTGAGGATGGGCAGATTGCACAGCCATGATTGAAAGCTTAATGAATGACTCATAATTTGAAATGAAATGGACATTTTCATTTGGGCATCTGCTGCAACAATCATTGGCTAGACACGTAGCATTTCTACATTAGAAAAAACAAACCATGCCAATTTAGAGGTGTTCCTTGATCGTACCTGGAAATGTCTGTGCTGTTGGTAATCCAAACCACAGTATGTGCTTATTAAGGAACCAATTACCAGAGCTCTTCATTGCCAATTAAATTAAAGTATTTGTAAAGTATTGCATTTAAGTAAGTCTTATTTGCTGTTTGACGCTGTGTCCTACTCAAAGTTTTGAGCAGGAAGGGATGTTGTCTTGTGCGAAACAAACAGATGGGGCGACAACTTGACCTACTTCTTCATCTGGACACATTAGAAAAGAAGAATGACTACTGGGAGGAAAAGGGATATAGAGCTGTGTGATGGAATTAATTGTAGCATTTTATCCTTTTTCTTTTTTAAGTTTGACTATTGATATTTAATAGAGGAGGTATCTTACGCCATTTTTGGATTCCAACCTCTCCTGCACAATGTTCAAAATATTTCTTAAATACTTTGTCCAGAAATAACAAGACCCTTACTATATTGGGTTCCTTAAGGAGTTAAGACGTCTGATTTGGGAAAATCTTGTATATAAACAATGTGCTTGTCAGAAGAGAGGGAAAGACCTAGATAATCCAGCAATCCTCCAGAGCTATACCCAATGCCTCTGTGTGTTGTGTGCTTGGAGCTGCTTGGCATTGTGATAAATGACCTGTGTATTAAAAAGCCAGGAGGGTTCTGCCATAGCTGCCAAGCTCTGCCATATCAACCACTAACGCGTTATGCTTTAAACCCCTAATGAAGATTGAGGAATTTGGTTGTTAGAGGAGGGGTGGAAATCATACTGTGGTTAGTTGGGTATTATGCAAAGGTTGTTTTGTAATGCCCATTTTCAGATTGCAAGCCCAGCCTACAGAATAATTCATCTGGGAAAAATGAAATGCTTGCAGATGGTATATTTTATTGCATATGCTGACTTTATCCTCTGTAAGATGATTAAACATTCTTACATATGTCAATATCATTTTGAAAATGAAAACCTGCATCCTGTCACCTGTGTTGCACTTTGAACTTTATCACCTAATCAACATTGTTGCTTCCTATTCATAATGGGCGATGTGGAGCGACACCTGTATCCACCCGGTGATCATAACAATGCGGTCTTTATGCCCTGCGCCATGTGTACACACACACACACACACACACACACACACACACACACACACACACACACACACACACACACACACACACACACTACACTCCCATTTGTGCTTTCATTCAGGCGCTTTTTAAACGAACCCTCTTGATGCTTGTAATTGTGCATGTGATATAATTACGTAGGTCAAACTGTATGTGCCTCTCTTTTGAAATACAGTCGCAGCTGAAGACTTAAAAAGGCTTTCATATTTGTCCCACATGTGGATAACAGTTACCCCCTGGCATCATATTATGTTTGCGTCCCACACATGTTTAACAATACCATAAATTGTGTTGCAAACTATTGCAATTACTGTCAGTTGTTTTGTTTGTTTTTTTTCCCTTCGGGGCCGTAGGAGAAGGCGATCCTTGTACACAGAGACGAGAATAAAAATGTGTATACCCTGCCTTGGGGAGGCAAAGGTAATGGGTTAATAGACACATGTCAACAAGAGCAGAGGACAAGTTCAGCTGCGCCGCTGCAGTGTGCGCAGTACAGCACCACGGACAGCGCAGAGGCTTCCCAGTATGGACAGCTCGCTGTCCGTGGTTCTGAAATCCAGCTGAACTCGTGGCTCAGAATCCAGTGGTTTTCAAACATTTTAATTATTTCACAGTGGAGAGAGTTAAACTGATAAAATAACGATAGGCATTTGGTTACAGCCTCTCCCAGTTCCAATGTCTGGATTGAGTTCACTTTTACCGTGGAACTTTTCCTGCCTGGGATCCCCTCAAATAAGGACGCCATGGGATGTCTGAACCTAACTTCACAATCTGCGTTTTGGCACATTGTGTTTACCTGCTATGTTTGCTATGTATGGCACTGTTTATTACACCACTAAATCAAAGCAAAATAGAACACATCCCTTCTAGTATGTTCATGTCTAATAAAGATTCTGAATATATTATTATTTTCTATAGTGGAAATTCTCTTTTCATCATCGGGTTGAGACGCACACAGCCAGCTATTGTGTCTTATCATGCACAAAGACAAATCTGCAGGTTCAGCTACATGGGGAATCAAAGCAGAGCCGCCTGTGGGAACTATCTCACCATCGCTTAGGATATGCATTTCTAATGAGTCACTAAAAATATAGCTCTCAGAAGTGTTTTTGATGTGACTGTTGTATGACGTGCAACATAACGGAGCAATACACGTGTATACAGCCCTATATATTTTCATTAGCCTGCTCCATACATGCCTGAAACGTCGTCTGCCTCCTATAACGTAAAAGCTCTGTAAATCACCATTGGCTGTCAGGCCGCTGATGATTCTGACCTGCATAAAGCTTATGCAGCCTTTCCACCAGGCTGTTGTATCCCCCTCCTTCCCTCCCTCGTTTCCTCTCCTCCTCCTCCACATTCAGTGCTCCCTCTTGCGCGCACGGTGAGCAGCAGCAGCAACGGCTTCAGCGCTTCTCTGACGCACCATCGGAGATGAGCATCCCAGTCCCACAGGCTGTCAAGGCAGACTCTCTCGACATCTCCCCCCTCGGACCTCTGCGGCCAAGCTTCCAACATCAGCGCTATTTGTTTTGAGTCTGTTTCTGTATCGCGTCGTTGTCTCGCAATTTGTCAGATTCAGCACTGCGTTTGGCAGGGATGCCCATCAGTTGCCAGCTCTTGGTTTGGAATTTACTTCGGAGGTGATTTTTGTATCCTCAACAACTGTCAACGAGAGTGATTGATTCCTGTCTATACTTAGGGGCTCTTCTCTTTGTTTTCGGTACATCCTTCAGGACAGTCTTGTGCTTCTAACATAGCCACACTATAGGTGAAAAGGGGGGGTTGAATTAAAGGGCTGTTTTGACAGGAGATCGTTTGGATGACGGACACCGAGAGGCAATAGCTCTCCCTCTACAACGCGAATCTGCACCCTTGGAATATTCTTACAGAGGCACTCTTATAGAGTAGGCAACAAATATTTTTCTCAGTTTGCGGTCATAATCCATATACGACGAGTTTGCCCACTGCAGGGGCTGCTGCGGCTTTCGTGTCTGCTGTGTTCTGAAATACGATTTCCTTGACGGGCGGGCGTCTGAGCATCCCGGACGAGCCCGAATTTGCGATGCCCAAACAGTGAGGGTACGGTGGGATCTCATTTGGTCACCCTGTACGGTAGTATGGCTCCAGCCCGGAGGGACTGCAGCGGCTGGGAGATGTTCCTCCCGACGGGATGCCTGCTCCTCTCTGTTTTGCTATTTCACCCTGCCCTGGCCAAGGTGTGTAATGACCGCACCAAACATGGACAGGACAACAGCTGGTTTGCCAGGGACGGGGAAAACTTGCCCATTATGGTTCTTATGCCCATGAACGAGTCGGCCCTGATGAGCAGCATCAGCCAGGGGATCGAGCCGGCGGTCCAACTGGCCATCCAGCACATACGAGAGTCCAGGAAGTACTCGTTCTCACTCATCACCAAAATCTATGACACCGAGGTAAACGTACAGACTAAATCCTTTCACAAAGCTGCTGCTGGTTGGCGTGTTTAAAACAGTTGTATATGGCGTGTGTGTGTGTGTGTGTGTGTGTGTGTGTGTGTGTGTGTGTGTGTGAGCGTGCGTGCGTGCGTGTGTGTATATGTGCATGTGTGTATGGCGAATGTGTGTGTGTGTGTGTGTGTGTGTGTGTGTGAGCGTGCGTGCGTGTGTGTATATGTGCATGTGTGTATGGCGCGCGCATCGCCCCGCATCACTCCACACATTTTGCGACCAAGGGGAAATGCTGGTTCTGTTATGTTTGATATATGTGCAGCCTCGTTGTCAGCGAGTGTTGCGCAAAAGTCAACTATCACTATTTTCCTAAATGACAACACAGTGTTAAGGCCTTTTTCCCATCTTCGTCTATCTCGCTGCTGTGGCCTGTCGTTGATAGTGCATTTTATAATGTAACCCGGCACTCCTATAGCACACTCGTGCTCTCCCTATATAGGACGTTTTAATGGTTACATCGATCTCAGGATGAAACCGAATGATAAGGCATGTCTGATCATCGCCATCGCCCTCTTGGATTTAAATGAAAACGCTGCATTAGGTATTTTTTGTTGTCGTTACTTTATAAGATGTTTGATAAAGCAAGATTGCTTTGCGCTTTACATAGTTTTAGTCAGGATTCAGTAAATCTTAACGATAAAAGAGCTGCTTCGCATCGTGCCTGAAGATGGCGGTAATTGGATGCACGGTTTCTTCTGACTCCTTGCACCCTTGTATGAAGTTGCATCTGTCAGCGTTCCAGCTCCAACTAAACATCTGTTTATTGGATAACAATAACATGAATAAAGCAATAGTTGTCGTCCTCTTGATGTTTAGTCATTGCTAAATCTCTGCAAGATTTTACATTGTAGGTGTGTTCTCCATATTTAGTTTACACATGAATTATTCGAATCAGCCACAGTATTTATAGTGGCCTTCTTTAGTGATTTAATGTACATGCTTTTCAGTACACAATGCAATTGAGTGAGTTTAAAGCTGCTGCATCATATAGTTGCCATGCCAACATGTAAGGATGTTGATAGCTTGACAGATCTGTTTAAGAATACAATTTGACAATAAGACAAATATTGCATAAGATGACATTGCCTTCCTACTTAAAAAAAAACTCCGTATTATTTATTATATTTGTTATAACCTTCGGTTCAACCAAATTTGTCATATTAAAACATCTCACGGTAACTTTCCCCCCTTAGATAGTAATTATTTTGATTATTCCTGTCTAGCACCTATTTAGTATAGTGCACAGGTGTGTCTGTGTGAAAGAGCACACAAATCTCTGTTGACAGAGGTAAGCCCTCACAGGCGGCATGCGCTCAGACCATGGGATTAATATGCTCTTATGAGAGTTATGATTTTTCTCCTTCTATTCGCTGGGAGAGAAAGATGAGCTAGAAGCATGAGGTCAGTGGGCCAGCCTGACATCCACTCACTAGGAATGTCTGAAAGTGATGTCAGCTTTCTAATACTGACAGTCAATAGGAACTCATGTAAACAGTGTTCCCGTGGTATTTGGTATTTGTTTTTATACAGGCCAGCTGAAAATCCAAGCTCTGATTATGTTTTTGGAAATGCCAAATTGAAAATATTCTATGCCTATACTAAAACCCCAATACAGATACATGCTGAAATATAGTCAACTAGAGCTGCAAGATTGACCGTTTAATCGATTAGTTGTCAACTATTTAATTAATCGCTAAATATTTTGATAATCGATGAATCAGTTTGAGTCTTTTTTTTTTTTTATGGAAAAAAGGTCCAAATTCTGTGATTCCTGATAATGGACAATTAAAAATAATCATTAGTTGCAGCCCTTTAGTCACCCCTCTTTTCATTATTCAGTTAGACCTTATTGTACTAGATTAATTCTGTAAATGAAGAACGTGCACAGTGGTAGCCTGTTAGCTCTGGATTTAATAACTAAGAAAAAAGGGCCCTGCCAACAAGCCAGAGTATATTTACAAGCTCTGGCACAGCCTGGCATGGTCAAAGTCAACAAGGGACCACAGAGAGCACTGTGAAGTGCAAATAGCAATATATTACTGCAATAGAATATTGTTATTATATGTTTACAGAGAATAGTAAAGATTCAGAGACTTTAGCGGGAGAAACATGATTTCAATAACATCTTCAAACTATTATTATTTGTTCACATCAAGTGAAGCGGTCTGAAGTGTTCCGAGTGTCCCACTCATGAGCATTTACAGGTGGATAAGACCTTTGCCCAGTACAGAGTTATTGCTGTAGTGTTGACTATATTTTGCTTTTGGAGCCTCTGAATTGTTTATTGGAGCAATAATGTGAAGTTAATGATGGCTGTGCTATTAACAATTTATTATACATGTGTTCATTAAATGTCTATCGACGTATAATCTTTTACTTACACGTGAATAAAAGTCTGAACACACATTCACACATGCGCACAGCTTTCCCACATACTGCATCACATGCTTATCTCAGAAAACAATACATGCATCAATAGGTTTGTTGTAGCTAGCAGCAGGCCATGTGTGTGTGTGTGTGTGTGTGTGTGTGTGTGTGTCTGTGTGTGTCTGTGTATATATGTGTGGGCACTGGGATTAAGCCTGCCAGATGTAAGTAATCAGTCCCTGAGCAGAGGCTCTTTATCCCTTTATCCCCTGTCGGTGGAGCCATGGGTAGACTGAGCAGGCCCAGTCCATCCCCTGGTGGTGTGGAGCTGGGTGGTGGTGCTGATGATGGGGATGTTGAGGCACTGGGGGGCTGTCCAACACTAAAAGGCCTGAGAACTGAGGCTGTGCTGCTACTGCAGATTGAGGTAGTTAGTTATTGGTGGATTGGAGAATCGGTTACTAGAAGAAGAGCAGATGTCCTAATGGGAAATGCCTGGAGATGAGATCTAATGCGGTTTGGTGTGAAACCAGTTTGATCAGGCTAAAGCTAGATTCCTAAGATATTTCAACAATATAGGCATTGTAGCAGGCTGAGGCAATTGCAGATGAGAATACATATTTGCTTTAAACCCAGAGCATTGCAGGTAGAAAAAAAAGCTGGATGGATTATATCAACTGGGAGGCTTAGTGCTGGAGCAGGAGTTGCACCTCCACCACAGCTCTAGATGGGCGAGTGTGGGTTTTAGTGTAACCGAGGACTGATACTGTAACTCTGCAGGCTTAGAGGATCTAAGCTTTGGAGAGGACTGGAAGAGGATGGAAGGGAGACTTTGGGCAGTGAGAGCGTTCTAGGGTAAGCTACACTAGTTCACCGACTTAGGTTATGTGACAGGCCCTTGAGAGGAGCCACTCAGGGAAAGATCACTTTTTAGCAGAATAGTTAACAAGGTGCTTTGTATATTGATAGTTTTGAATTAATTGGTATGTTATCTTCAGCTATGGAAAAACATATCCGACAATAGATACAAATGGTAGCCCACCAAATCAGTGAAATCAATATCAATGAAAGCAAATGGATTCATACACACTTTTTATTTCATAAAAATTTGCTAGTCGTGTGTACATAGACTCTGCAGTGATTTCTTATGAGGACAGGTGGGACTGAGGCACAAGGATTGTTTTAGGATATTGAGGTACAATTGGGAAACAGGCCTGCCGCGTCACAGATTGAGGAAGAAAAAGAGGACGAAGAAAGTCTAAATCCTTTCATTAGGATGAATGAGATAATATACTTTCGACCATAAGGGCTGTCACTTTTTCTTAAAGAATCAAGTTTGAACAATTTAGAACCAACACGTAATTTGTTCAATGTTACTGCACGCAGTTGTGGTTTGTAAAGGCAGCAACTAACAGTTGTTAGAGTTTTCAATGTGAAGTGACAGCTCTACCACCCAAACATCTGCAGTGATCCAACACCTTTGTGGTGGTTTGTCAGTTGTGGCATGGGAAACTTTATTTGTGATGACAAGAGGTGAAATCTCTCATCTAAGGCAACATGCATTTTGATATCAACTCTTTGAATGTTATTTTGTGTGATCACTTAAACAATCTTAAACTTGATGTACTTTAAGGGCATGTGCTCCCTTGCTATCATGTTCCCTATGTTCTAGCAGTTAGAGAAGAGTGAACACATGTATTTTTAAAGGCAAAAAAAGCAAAAATCAATACAACCACAAAGACAGAGTCTGCAGTTGGAGATGCAAATCTTGCCCATGTACAGTGCTCCTGATACAGTATGCAGATAGGCATTTATAGCATATAACTGTCCATCCATGCAATACTTTGGGCCGCCTGAGACTACGTTAGCAGTGATCTACAGTATGTTCAGAGATACTGCACACATACTGCTTCTCCTGCTCTCCTCTGAGGACTATATGCAACATGTCACATTTGTGCACATGTTGGCAAGCCTGAAACCACCGTACAGTACATTCGTTCACAGGAGGAAGAGCACCCCCCTAAGCGCGTATGTAAGGCGTTCTGTCAGAAGAAGATACGTTTTCAGTGAAAAGGCTTTACCATAATGGAGGTCAGGATGATGCTTAGCATAAGTCTTAAGTCAAAGTGAGCTGGTTCAACTTTGAGGAAAATTTGCTTTAGCAATTCTCATTTGTTTATAGTTCAAGGCATTTATATAATAATTCAGCAAGAGCATCCCAGAGTGCCTTTTACTGATCTTACTGATTCACACACTGTAACTCACCTTTGAGCTTTTGTGTAAAAGCATCTGACATGGGCCAAATGAAGCGGCGCCTTTGGACATCTTGTATGTCAGGGTCTCATATTGTGTGCCACATATTATCTAAATATCTGACATCTATTCAGCGCCGAGGCGGTGACCCAGGGGGGGTCAACAAAGATTGCCTGTCACTGCTCCTAGGAGAGGGTGAATTTTCAGGCATAGTAAGGAAACGCAGCCTGTGACAGCCTGGGTACTCTCTCGGCATACAGAAAGTGCTGAGTGTGGCTTTATGCACTGACCCGACACAGATAGTGGGGATCAATGTGCAGCAGCCCTTCTCATAGAATGAACAGGATCTCAGGGGAGAATCAGAGAGAGAGGCGAGAGAGAAAGAGATGTGTAGGGCTATGAGATGGAGATCACGAAATAGGATTATATCATCTTCGGTGCAGGAAGAGGAAATGGTCAGCCTCTTAATTCTTATCGGATCATGATGTAATGCCATTTGCATTGTTTCTCTGATATAGTTTAATGGCCATGTAAAAAAAAGAGGTATACATATTAAATCAGTTAAGGACTCCCAATATCTTATGTTTTTGTGTAAATGATATCAATTTACAGGTTCACGAGAGTTTTGTTTTCATAAAATTTTAATGTTTTTTTCACTCTGATTCACACATAATTAGACACATAATTTTTTTTTTTTTTTTAGATTATTTTTTGGGCATTTTAGGCCTTTAATTTGATAGGACATCTGAAGACATGAAAGGGGAGAGAGAGGGGGAGCGACATGCAGCAAAGGGCCGCAGGTCGGAGTTGAACCCAGTCGAATATGTAGAGTAAACCTCTACATATGGGAACACGCTCTATCAACTGAGCTATCTGGCCGCCCATGGGTTACAGTTTTATAAAGTTAAAATTTTTTAGCTCTAATTGCTGACCTTTGTCTGTGTCAGGCCGCCAGTGGCCTGGAGGGCTTGAGCAAGATAACCGTAAACGTGAACTTTCTCCTGCTAAAAGAGTCTTTTGATGTGCCCCAAACTGGCTTTATAACAGATACTATGACACACAAGCACGCACATAATATGAATGAATGAATTCCCACCCCTGCAGCACTGCCTGAGGTCAGGGCAATGTGGTCAGTTTTTGACTTGAAGTGTTGCTCAGTTTCAATAAAAAATCCTAGCATCATCAGATTGCTTTATGCAACATCAGTACCTTCATCCATCCTCCCCTCACTATGGGGAGTAGTAAAAAATCCAACCTCACTAAAAACAATTTTCATCAATCATTTGAAACCTGTGTAACAAGACAAAAAAAGCTATGGATCTCTGTACCATGCATTTTACTTCCTGATGTCATCTTTTCTTGTGCACTATGACTCTTGCATTCATCACTGTCGTTTGCTTAGTTTGATTTGATCAAGGATGTAATGTTTATTATGGGAAATTGTAAATGGAGGATGCAAATATTGCATCAAAGGCAATAACATTGGAGAAACTGACCTAAGATGCTATTATTTTTGTTTGTTTTGTTTTGACAAAAAAGCGACACCGTAGACCGTCCGGGATTTGTGCATTCTCGCTAGTGTTGGATTCAAAACCAGTTGTCCACCAACCCTTTTTAACCTTAATAGACCTGACCTCTCTTTCCTGTTTATCAGACAACATCTTCTTGGTATTCCAAGGACTAAAATTCAAAAGGTGAGTTCAAGTGTGACAAAAACAAATTAGCCTTCTGGCTTTCTCAACCTTGCACCTTGCATTTGCCTGGAGTAGATTACAGTATGTTTAATTCAATCTCTTGTTTATGCGAGTATGTTTCTAATTTGATCGAGCAAGAGAGAGGTTTTGGTATTATCTCATGGTAGCGCAGTCACCCCGCAGGGCCTGATGTGCTGACCAAGACAAGGGCTAATAGCATGAGAGGCAACGACTGAATTCAATTTAAAAAGCACCTTAGGCAAGTCCCGTTGGTTGCTTGCAAAGCATTCAAAATGTGTGTTTGTGCATGAGTGCTGCTGGAGGTTGGAAAAGAATGGGAAATAGTCAGAGGTACTGAATATCTCAGTGGCTGGTGAATGTGATTCTTCAAGAAGGACCCAATCACCTCACCCTGATATTGTTAAAAATCAGGCAATTGCACAGGAGTTTTCTGCTAAAATTTAACACGGCAGAATGTTGGGCATAAGGGTGCCCAGACAGTTCTGCACATCTTTTTTGCTATCAATATGTTTTTTTCTGCATCGGTACATCTGCCTTAGTGCAACTGGCTGGAATCTAATTTAGCTCTTTGTTAGCTCATTTAACTAAATAATATACAGTCAAGTGCCCTATTGTCAGCCCAGACTCATTCATAATGTGGTCAGTGGACTGTACTGTGGTCAGCACCATCACTTGATGGTGTTAAATGAATGACAAACTAGCAGAAAAAGAGTATACATCAGTGCCAGGACGAGTGCAACCTCCCCTACAAAAGCTAGAAGAAATACTAATAATAGAATGCCACTATACTTAAACACGTTCAAGCATTTTGCCTCACCTAAAACAATTACTACAGTATCTAAAACTCCACTGTTACCCTCTGATTCACGTGGCTGTAGTATAGTGCCAAGGGAGGGACACCCACTGGGAAATCACCCAGGAGATAGAAGCAGGGTGGGAGGATGGATGGGGGAGGCAGAAAGTGGGGGGACTTTAGGAAGACAAGATAAGGGAGGTGTAGTGTGGAGAGATAGAATGTGAGGCAGATAAACTGTAGGAAAAAAACACTGAAAATGCAACTTAAAGTAGTTATGGATGAGAGCTGGGATGAGGATGAAAACCTCCCATCTTTATTCAGTGCTGCTGAAAATACTGACAAGATGGCTGCTGCCATGTTGAGTGTAACACTAAGTCAGTCTGTCTGGCTGCTACTGCTGGTGCATCTATAAAGCTGCCATTGATCCCCAGCCAAGCAATTTTCACCATTAACACAGTGAATGTTTTTTTCTGCTACAATGGCTTGTTCCAACTACTGAAAAATCACTCAACTCCCAAATGTGATGTATAAGGATTCTTATAGTATTTTTGTCAGTTGCTGGTTTCAAATTGATATTCACGATGTTGTAGTCTGTTTACTGAACTGCAGAGAAGATTCACGAGATTATGTGTTTGTGTGCTTATGGTTACCAAGAGAGGTGCCCTGCTGTTGCACGTCTGGAGAATTTCCATCACTAAAAGCTGCGTATATGTGCGCGAGTGTGAGACACAGACTAAAGAGAGAAAGAGGTTGTATTTAATATTGCTCCTCCTCTAATGTTGTTCGACCTTTCACCTTCAAACAAAGCAGTCCTCCTACACCAGATTACCCTTTTTAACGGACGACTTGTTTTCTGCTCAGTATTGCCTTTGTCAGACATTATTATACTTTAATCCTTAAAATTTTACCTTCCCCACTCACTAAATTACTGTCTGCTCCTTTTACTGCTCATCACTCCACCCCCCGACTTTTAAGCAACTGTACTACCAACCTGAGCTGACACTCAATGCTGAAGACCCCCAAATGAATCATCACACACACACACACACACACACACACACACACACACACACACACACACACACACACACACACACACACACACACACACACACACACACACACACACACACACACACACACACACACACACACACACACACACACACACACACACACACCACATTCACCTCTGTGCCTCCCTGTTTCTCTTCCGTGAGTGGACAGAAATGAAAGGATTATTGTGGAAAGGGTGTGCCATTGTCATTAGAGATTGGACAAGTACTCTGTGCTTGCTCCTGTCTGCCGCTCTCAAGGGGGCCCAGCACAGAGCAATAAGCAGAGAGAGTCTGTCCTTGTCAGTCCTGTAATTACATTAAAGCTCATGTAATTCTTGGCCAAAAAACAGGAGCCAACCTTTGTCTGCTTCTTGGGAAGAGTGAGTAGGCTTACCTTTAAAAAGAAAGTGACTTTATTCTGGCGCTTGCATACATCCACACATACAGCATGTGCTTGACTCTGACAGCGTGTGCGTTTGTGTGTGCGTGCGTGTGCGCGTATTTGCGTGATTCTGGCAGCACGCAATGTGTGTGTTGTTGGCATGTTTGCATCCTGTTCCCACGGGTTAATGACACTTAACACTTGTTCCCAGAGGGCAGGTTGGTTGTCATGGCCACAGCTGGGATGTGTGGAGACTAAGGCAGGTGACACAGAAGAATAATGGCCTTTCTTGCTTTTTTCTATCTTTCGCACAATGACATTCATCTACACACGCACATATATTTTTTAGCAATCTCACACACACACACACACACACACACACACACACACACACACACACACACACACACACACACACACACACACACACCCCTCAAAGCCCCAAACACATGTAAACAAACATGCCTACCCTTTGTGACTGGTCAAGAAATGGCACCAGAGTGCAGTGCTGCCCTACCTAAGCTGGCTAAGGGAAAAAAAGTAGTGTTTACATGATTGTCTTTTTTTTTCATCAAACTACCCAGGACACTGGCCTGCTTTCTTCATTACAATAATATGAGAATAGATGGGGCCTAACACGTATATTTCCAGTTCGTTCAAAATCCTTTTTTCTGCTCAAATCGTGTTATAATGTAGCTTATTTAGACACAGTACTTCCACACGCTACAATTTTTCAACTCTAATACAACATTGGTGTACAAAATGTCCCCTTCATTTTAATATGTGATAACATCCCAAGATTCCCGACACATATGAAGGATTAATTGTCATTCACCAACAGCCTCAGTAGAGCCACTCTCTGGGAAGGTGAAATGTTCCAGCAGGTCACACAGCAGTGCACCCTGTAATGGAGGCTTTCCCACTGTTAAAAAAGCAATTAAAGAATGCCATTAAACTATCAGACAATAGGCTGAAAACTAGAATGTCTATAATATATTCCAGTAATAAGTTCAGAGAACCTATAACTATAATAGCCCGAAAAAGACCAAATCCAATATTTACAAAGCTGTTTTTTTATTTTTATAAACATTTTATCTTTTACAAATAGGCATGGCCTTTACATTATAGACAATGGAAGAAATTCCATCTATCACACATTTCCACATTCATGGTCTCTACCTTTTGTCTTACACGCAGGTTTGCTTTTTGGGATGTCGGAACATGTCATTGTCAGTGCTGTTCCTCTGTCCTTCTCTAGAAAGAGATGTTCAACTGAAGGAGCGATTCAGTCACACAGATAAAGACTTTAATGGAGCACCTGTAGGTAGCACAGCCTTTACAGTTATTATTTTACAGAAATAGACTGTTGGATTTAATACATTACAGTAAAGTGTCCTTGAGCAATATCTCATGCCTTTGTGCTCATCCAGCTGCGCGGACACAAACTGTCAGTTTGTGTTTTGCTTATCCTTTTCTGGTGTGTGCCATTTAGATTTTGCGGTCGTTAAGCATTGTAGTCCTCAATGTGTTTTTTCAGTATTTTCCTGCTTTAACTTACTACACACTGACTGCATGTGCAAGAATTGTCTGAAAGTGTAACTATTGAGATTTGTTGCAGGTAGTAGGCCCCAGCATGCATCCATGTGGCATACTGCAGCTCTCTACTCCAGCAGTCTCTGATACACATCAGACCTTTGTCCTTTTGCTGCCCGCTCATAGTGACTACCACTTCCCCATCCGTGATTGCTGGGGCCTGTTAGCGGAATGCAGTTGCTGAGCCCATTGTGTGCCAAGAGCGATAACAACAGACAGTAGAAACACAGATGTAACCTACACACACATTCCCTACCACACTTTCTAAGTGTTCATGCTGTAGCAGTGGTATACACATCTGTCATGCCCATCCAGAGCAGGCAATCATGCCACATGCGATCACAAAAGGCTGCACAATGATAAGAGATAATTTGCAACCAAGCTCTATCTCTCTTTGTGTGTGTGTGTGTGTGTGTGTGTGTGTGTTTTTTCATGGACGGATAGTTGGATAAATGGATAGCAATATGGATTAAATCATGCTTTATGTTGTATCAGTGGAATTGTATTTTGTCATTGAAAAAAAAAAAGACCCTGGAGTTTGTTGCAATTTGTTTTGAGAAGTCCCAACTCTATTTGGCAAACAGACCCCAAACACACACACACACACACACACACACACACACACACACACACACACACACACACACACACACACACACACACACACACACACACACACACACACACACACACAACCATATATCCAATCCACACACCCTCACTCAAACCATCACACAGAAGTAGCTAGACCCTAAATGTTGCTCTCAGCTGCACTACATGTTGTAATGAGGTAATTTCTCTTTGGTTAGTACATCTCTAAACAAACCATGTTATAGGCTATAAAGCAGGATTTCTGACTGTAAAGAGTAGTTGGTGTTACAGAGGCTGCGTCAGACTGCAGCTGATAGATGGGGTGGGGTCCTGATTGGAGGGACCTGCGGCTGCCTGTCTGACTAATGAAGTGTTACTGTAAGGCAGGAGCCTTTTATTGCCTTATTTATAGGAAGAAGAGGGTATCCTTAAGACTTGGCCTGCTGTCTCATTTTATTAGTCCATCTCTTGCTATGCACGTACACACGTAAGCACATGTGTATACAAGGGCCTGGTTTTCCCTGAAGGACCGTTATATCTCACGGTTATTTGCAAAAGGCTTGACACTGGGCCGGTTGGTCAACAAAGCAGAGGCAGCTGATCTGATGACTAGGCAAGAAACGGCTGGAGCAGACTTGTTGGTAAATGGTTTGTTCAAAACTAACATTCCCTTGAGATGCAGGGCCCTACAAATCTATTTATTTTCATTGACAGCAGGCCTATTCTGGTTAACAGAATGTGTGTGATTGGGTGTTAAGCTGCAGCAGCATGCTCAATAATGTACAAGAATGGTAAAAAAGGGAATGGGAAGCTGAAAGCAATCAGCAGTCTGAAGCCATGGCATTAAAGCACTGTCAGCTGGGCTCCTAGGCCCATTTAGATACAATTTGCAGAATGGTATTTTTCCAATATGCAATCACTTTTTTAACTCGTCACGAATAAATTACAATCTCAAGACACAACAGGTCCCCACAATGCACAGTTAAGGAGGCAATCTGTATTGAGAAATGCATTCCTCATCACTTCAAGAGAATGTGTGATCATGAAATATTCTCTTTTATTTAGAGTATGTGTTCTCTTCCTCCTCCTTCTAATAGTAAAAAAAAAATCAATAAAAGTGTAACCATTTTAAGTTATTAGTAGACTCTGACAACGTTAGCAATCTGCATGTAAAAAAAAAAAATGGCAGTGCATTGACAGTATATGTTTCAGCTGCATTTTTTTACTTGGACAAATGTAATTTTAGGACATAAGCTTGTTTTGACACATTGTGACATATTGTCCAGGCTTTTCTCACATCACCTAAAGAGAGCAACACAGCAAGAATTCACTATTTGAAACATTTGGAAAGTTTTATCTGACTTGTGCACATCAAAACACTGCCCATTATAGCTATTTCCATTGTGTTGGGTTTCCAAAGAACTCTTCAAACGTGAAATCTGGAAATCTTGGATAGTAATTGACATGTTGAATAGAGACTGAGGGGATATATTTAGTATAATCTAATAATCCCTATCCCAGACAGTCTTATCTGGTGATAACACTATTTACATGATTAGATGCTCTTACTTTCATGCTGATTTCTTGCCTCTGTCCAAATGCACTACAGTCTTTGCCAGAAAGCAGCTTCTCTGTTCCTGAAGCCCAACTGTGTGTATAGATTTCATGGCAAAAAACAAGGTGATGGCAGTATGCCTGTTTTATTCTTCCTTTTGGGGAAACATCCAAGAACAAATGATGCCACCCTATTTCTGCTTTGTGCCACTTGTTGACATTATGGATTCACCTGTACCTGAATTTCACCACTTACATACCGTCAGTTAAACCATATTTTCACTTGGTCTTTACATAGTGGGATGTTTCATGGCCGCAGTGGGATGCTCAAAATATGCACTCCTGGGGTTTTCATTAATGCCAAAGGATACTGGCTGCCACTTTCTCTGCAAGCCATTATTAAATCCTTTCATTATGTTTAAAATTCCAAGGTAAAAAACAGTCTGGGGAACGAATGTCACCAGCCGTATTCAGCCACTTAAACACACTATAGATAGATAAAGCAATTAAATCACCAATGTAATGTATTCAGTATATTGAGCTCTTGCAGTGACAAGAGAGTTTGTCTTTAAAATGGCAGCCTTTGTTTCAGGGGAGACCCCATTTTACAGTATAGCAGCAAGAACATCCCTGCCATGTATCATTCCTGCTTTTCGTACTGTGATGGTTATTGGGCTTTTGTAAGCTTTTATTGCCTCAGTTGTCTTTGATTGATGAGCCCAATGAACGGGGAGCGCTGGTTGGGCTGATGACACCCCAAGCTGTGAGAAGGAATGATGCCTATCACGTTAATTCAATAGAAAGCAGTTGGATAGTGAGTGAGATTTCATTATCCCACGTAAAGCAGATAATTCCAAGGGCCATCTGGACGGATGGAGGACATTACTCCAAAGGCGTATTCATATCAACATTTATATTCACATAGACAGAGCTATCACAA
Source organism: Sander vitreus (assembly GCF_031162955.1). Lineage (NCBI taxonomy): Eukaryota > Metazoa > Chordata > Actinopteri > Perciformes > Percidae > Sander > Sander vitreus. Next base: position 17,001,101 of record NC_135868.1, read on the forward strand.
CCCTGTGCTGATGTAATTGTAAACAAGCTGTCTATTGGCCAGCATGATGTTAGGGTACCTGTTTACGATCTGACGTAAATAAAACCAATAGAAACCAATAACGGTCTGCCAACTGTGGCGTTCTCGGTGTTGCAGTAGTTTTTAGAGTGTAAAGTTTGTTAGCATTAAGCATCTGCCAAACAACCGAAAGGGTCATTTTAAATGCCCAGTCCCTGCCAGGGATTTCAGTTCCATTTTTACAGGCTCTTTAAAAAGTGAAAAAAAACAACTCTTGTCCACACTGAGCTACAGTCCATGTTACACTAATTACGACCATTATTAGTATTCTAGTGGAACATTAGCAATTAGCATAGCCATTAAAACCATAAGGTTCTTCTGTGGGGGAAAAGAAGTAAACAGAAAGGAGGCTAAAATGTGTGTTTTAAGCCATTTCTACATGGCTGTGTGAGTACAACTGCCTTTCACCCTTTCAGCCTTGGCAGACAAATGTGTAAAGGGTCCTTTGGCAACGCGGTGCCACCTAATGCATGTAAATTGTGTGGAAAGGGGACATCACTTAGAGTGTGCGGTGTGGACACGCTGTACATTTATTCATGAGGTTGGTAAACCTGCTAATTGTATGTACCAGTGACATCCATCGTGGACGTTGATTGGCTAAATGTAAACACAACTAATGACATGGATGTGCGTGGTCTGTCATACGTAATGTCGGAGTTGTGATCACAGAACCTCACTCAGTAGGTGATATTACAAAGGTATGCAGCTGGAATGGATGAGTGTGTGTTTTTGTCTGCTCTCAACTTAAAAAAGAATAAGACATACAATCCCGGGGGTGTTTAATATTTAAAGGTAGCATACTAAACAATTCTCCAGCGCTGACCTGTTGCTGGATGTATTCATATTGAATAAATGAACATGCCTCATATTTACCAGATCACTGCTTTTAAGATTAGTATGAATCAGAATTAAACACGGTCCCTGGCGGTTGTTGGCAGCCTCCGTCTATATAAATATTATCTGTATGCCCCAACTCTGTGCTGTTCTCTGCTCTGTTGACTTGCTCTTACACACAGGGGCTCTTCTATTGATTTTTAGAAGGCCTTCATGCTGGCTTCTTCTGCTCACTGGAATCCCATTTTTAGGAATAGGCCTTCCATCTCTCATTGTGTGCAGCAGCCCATCTGGTCTGTTCTGTGTGTTTCTTAAAGTATACAATTATTTGGCTTCCTTCACATGCTTTTCTTATTATTTTCTATTTCACGTGTCTCTCTCACATAGGCTACACACACGCACGCATGCGCGCAAGCACACACACAGCCCCTCCGCTCCGTGCACACAGCGTCTGTCTCCATGAAAATGAGAGAAGACGGCTGGAGAAATTCACAAATTCATGAAAGGTTGGTATCTCGTGAACACCTTTACACAATCACACATTTAAAACTGCTATAAAAAATATTTTATTTTCTGAATACAATGTTGTCAGTGTGTTAATGTTGAAGTCCCGACCCGACTCTTAGCAAACAAGCGATTGCGCCTGCTTTAGAAAGTTAACTAGTCGCAAATTTGCGGTAAAATGCAGTTGGGTTGTCGAGGTCAAAACACTATATGTAGCAGCTGTGAATCAAATAAACTTACTTAAATAATGTTATGTAATTTTTTTACTCTTACACTGAATGTTTGCTGCTTCAATACAGATGAGTATTGAAAAGTATTTTCCATGACTGAAAAATGCACGTGTTGAGGATGAGGACCAGCCTGAACCGGAGGTATCAGTCTGAAACAGAGCTGAACAGTCCGACCAGTGTAATTAGTTATGTTATTAATTTGTTTACAATATTTTCAGGCTTCAACCAGTGCTGCTCAAGCAGAAAGACAGGGTCAGGGAGAGAAAGAGATAGACTCATTAGGCATTGAAGAAAGAGTAGGAGAGGAGGACAGCATCCAACAGAGTGTCCTCCTCAGTTTTTGATACTTGATTGTTAGCCCCCCTCACTGGCATATGTGTTCCTAATCCCTGGACTGGCACTCTTAGTGCATGAGAAAAGCAGCAAAAAGAAAGGAAATAACTTAGTTAAATGAAAAAAGAATGTCTAAAATAATTTGGGCTAAAATAGTATTAAAAATAATGCATGTTCCTTTCACCCACTTGTGTTGTCAGTGACGTTGCATTGATGGGGGAATCAGTGTAAGCTCGGTTGTTCCTCAAGGCAGAATGTGTGACAGTGATTGCAAGGGGAGCATGGGGTTACGACCATTCTTCTTCCTTTGATCGAGGGCAAATGTAAATGTCAGCGACGTCTTAAATAGAAAGGTCTTCTTGTCTCTGATGCTACATGGAATAAGCTTTGACAGATGGAAGAAGCATTGCAAACTACACCATTTATGGAGCTGAGAGGAAGATCATACTAGAAGAGGAAAATGGGGAAGGAGGCTAAAGAGCCCAAAGAGCTGATCTACTTTTAGGTGCTTTGAGAAAGTTTTTTTTAAAGAAAACTGTGACCATTCTTTCATCAAGATCGTCAACGTTTTATATCGTTAAAAATCCTGTAAAACTACCCTTGATCTTACTTTCTGAAAGCTGTGTTAGCCTTTGATTTCTATGCAAATCTTTTATTGACTGAACTCTATTGATCAGTCATGGTTTACCCTAAAAGCCTGAGTTACTTCAGATATGACCCCTTGGTAGTGCTGAAAAATGTTGATCATGTAAGTGATACAGAGTCAATGAAGTACAAAAATATTTTGATGATCATAGCTTCTGAAAAGACCACAATTTATCCCCCGTTGTATCATGGTTCTATGTGTTTACAGAGATCCAGAGATCCAAATTTGTTTTCTTATAAACAAGGAATATTCCCATCCATATCTCCCAAATCACTGAGGAACTACAGCTCACCAGTCTGAACATATTAGAAAAGAAGGCTTTGGCAGAAGTGTCTTGTCGCATGTCATGACAGCTTCCTCCCACCACAACAAAGGCAGAACAAGAATAATGTTGGTGCTTATTTAATTCATTTATTCATGAGGGTAAATGAAATATTAACGCAGCTGGTTAGGCACTGAAGACTGAACGTCTTCAGTGCTCAGAACCCGCTCCACTCACCAAGGAAATTATATTTTATTTATGCATAAGTTCCATCCCGCACATCATACGCCCCATGTTCAATGTATCACAAAGGTCCCTCAACATTTTTCTTTACTTTGGTGATTATGCGATGAAAGTGTTGATAATATACAGTACGTTTGTTATGTGTTAAATAACCAGTAGTCTGTGTGTAAACCACCAGTAGTGAGAGTGCACTGAATTAAAAAAGGAGAACAATGTGGTAGAGCAAGAAGCAGAAAAACACAGGAGAGGATAGAGGAAAAGATGTGATGTGAAGAAGGGAAAAAAACGAATGAGGAAAGAACGGCTAGATGGCAGCTGGATGTGACTTGTACAAACACATCCTGGCATGTTTACCCCCTTCTAATGACGTGATAGTGGTGCTGGGAAAAGGTGTGTGTAATAAAAGTCAGACAGAACATCTCTGCATCTGTGAACGGTTTAATCTGCACAGATGTGGCTTACACTTCTCAGGCACAAGGCTTTATGTTCATGTACCTATTTCTGCATCTGTGTGTGTGTGTGTGTGTGTGTGTGTGTGTGTGTGTGTGTGTGTGTGTGTGTCGATTTGCATCTGTGTATCGTGTGGACGTGTGCATGTGCATGCCTCCAAGATCATGCCATCAGAGTTTTGGGGTTGCTGGCTGGGGAGCGAGAAGGAACATGACAATTTTGCTTGTTGCGGGGTGTTCTCAGACAGTCGGGGGGGGGTGGGGTAACAGGCCTATGAGGATTGGGGCAGGGGGGCGGGAGGGCTGGGAGGCCATGTGCTGCTACTGTCACATGTCTCGCTTGGCACGGTAGTAGGCGAGTGGCAGGTGGGCGAGGAAAACACCACCCACCAGGAATTGTGGGTGTGGGGACTGGGTGAGCAGGACGGCTGCAGAGCTGGCGCTCCATCCCCAGGCTTTATCAAAGGGGAAAAAATAAAATGCAGAGAGAGAGAGATCTGCAACCAACAATCAGACTAGTAAGCACACGTTTGTGTGTGAGTCATAGAGATAGAGAGAAAGATATACATGCACACTCTCCATGTACTGTGTGTGTGTGTGTGTGTATGTATACAATAACCTACAGTATAGTGGCAACGACGAACACATTTTTCACTTTTTCTGAAAATTACGAAATAACTCCTTTAAATAAGATAATGTTATTCAGTACTTTGTAGATGCTCCTTTGCACATGAATGCAGCCATTTGGAAACTTTTTAAGAATAAGACATATATTTCTTATTTTAAAAATGATTGCCTGTATATAAAGTATTGCCTGTGTAGCCAAAGCCTGACATAGCTTATTCCTCTCTGCCATGTACTTCATTACTGTTTTAAAATAATTAAAAACACATGAGCCATACCTTTGCACTGGGTGGGCACTGTAGTTTATTTTAAGTCAATCCCACATACACCGCTTTGCTGCTGTAATCAAATGTGTCACCAAATGTGTATTAATCTGCAGCTGAAAATAGTCCCCAACAAATGTTTGATATGTTGTTTGAGTAACTCTTACTAAAAACTACAGTGCCCAGCTGCTTTAGTTATTTGCTGATTGATGCATTGCTGGTTTTGGTCTTTCCATGGGTTACATTGACATTAAGAAATATATTTAAACAAATACAATTATGTTTTTTTATGAAATGAATGATTTCAAGCATGCTGTAATTAAAAAGTAAAATAATGACTTGTTTTTGATCATATATATATGTGAAGACTTTAATTAATAAAAGTAATGTAATTCATTACAGTGAAACACAGTTCATTTTATATATGATATTGCCTTTATTTGTCAGATTATATGTATTGATATTGAAAAAGAACCTTTTCTGCTTTGAAAGCACTGTGAATAATTAGGCCGTTTTGAGAGGTGTGGGCCTTTTTAAAAAAAAATGATGTCCAGTCTCATTTAGATCAAGAGACATCTCAAGTAAGATCAAAGGAAAGCAGATACATCCAGGCTCAGTGTAACAGAAAAGGGGGAATACATTCAGTATGTAAATTAATTATTTCTGCATTTCAGATTCAGGTGAGAAATATATAAAACTGTATTATAAATATAGAGCAAATGAGAGCAATAGAAACACAACAGGATTAGTAAAAGAAAAATTAAGAAAGGTGGACACGGGGACCTTTTTTTTCTCCAGAGGCTGTGTGTGTGTGTTCATGCTCTCCTCAATGTATTGCACCACATATAGTATGTCAGTGTGCTCAGTGCATGCAGTAACATAGAGAAACACTGACAGGGTTCCCATAGAAACACCTGGTTTTTTTTTCACATTTCTTTGAGATCACGGTTTCCCCATCACCCTTCATACCTGCCGTTTGATCCTCAAGGAAACCAGCAATCCACACCCCCACACTTGTATTACAACATCCCTCGTTCAATCTTTAATTTTTTCCTCCCCCATCCCTCCTTCATCTTCTCTCCACTACCACTTCCCTCTGCTTGGTTGTGATGGATGTCTGTTGTGTGCAGCGTACGGCAGCCTGGAGGAAATATTCTGTCACATATCATCATTATGTGCCCAAGGACGCCTGTGTTTAGGCCAGGGACCCTGGTGCTGTCATGTCCCCTGATTATTGTGTAACGGATTGATTAACCCTCAAGTGGAAGCAACCAGAGACGGTTTAGAACCGAGACGCCACAACTCGGAGTAGTTTCCTGTATCTGTGTCATGGGGGCTCCGCCAATGCCACCCTCTTTGGGAGACTAAGCGGCAGGTCCGAGTGTATTGATTCCAATGGGAGAAGTGAATGTGAACACAGATTATGAGCGTCCTTTCGCCCCATAGTCACCAAAGTATAAATTTGACCCATTTCTCACAAGCCACATATCTCCAGAACATTCTGACACTAAATTGGAAATTTCAGACGGAGACATCAGGAGAAAATTAACTTTGTTCGAGACCTGTTTCTGTCTCAGGACCAAACTCTCGCGAGATCTGGCAACACAGAGAAGCTAACGTTTGTGAACGCCCTAACAAAACTAATCTCCGTGATGCTAAATATGTCTTTTAGCTCTGTAAATATCTAACATTAGCAAAAGAACATATTAATAAATTATTCAAATATAACTTTTAATTCATCCACATGACGCTCACTACACATTCAAATGAGGCCACGCCCCTGTAGGAGACAGGAAGTGTGTACAGTTTCATACCATTGACGCTATCTTTAGTATAGAGCATTTTAAAGCAACCCTTTTCATTATAATGGCAGGCCGCCACCACCCTTTTGAATGTCACGTTGTAAATATTTGTCTCTCTTTCTTTCCACTATGCAGATCCTAGAGGGGATGACAGCATTAATAGGTTTGGCAGTATAAGTTTGTATGTGGTGCAAGTGGACTGTGAGGAATTACTGTAAACTGTGCATTATTTATTGAGCAATACATACTGCAATGTGTGTGGAAAGCATTGTTTATTTAAGCTAAGGAATACATGCAAACTGCAAATCTAATATTGATTAATATTTTAAACCATCTACCAGTCTCAGCACATACAGTACACACACAAAACTGGAAGGCTTCTGTGGTTGCCTGAAGACACAATAAATTGTTTCAAACCACAAGGTGAATAGGTGAATACATACATACATACTAAAATCTTCCTTCAATTCAGTTTGAGAATAAAGGTACATTTACACTGAAATAGAGTCTAGATTCTAGAGTCAACACAAATCTAATTAAAATAGTCAGCAAGGATTACAGAGAGTATTTGTTTATACACTCTACATCCAAAAATATTTTTAAAATTGATATGTTAATCAGCCAGCAGGCACTGAGGAAGATTTTTCTTGCTTGTTGCATGTCTACACTCCTGTGCCAGGATTAGAAAGGGAGGAAAAATAAGAGATTTCTTGGATTTAATCTGCTTCTAACTTTCTCTGAACAGTACATTAAACTGCTCGGCAAAGTCTGCGTGAGAGCCACTCTCCATCTTATCTGCTGATTTGGCTCTTGGCGAGATTAAGGGTTATAGTTTAGAATTACAGAGAGAGGGAGAGAGAATAGATGACGAAAAAGCGTGGATAGAGACAAGAAGGCAGGGAGGGAGGGAGGAAGGAGAGAGCAAAGCGGAGTTGATTAGAAGAGAATGAAGAGGGGAGGGAATTGTGCAGACGCATTGAGGAGATAGAAAAAACAATGCTTGTTATGTATTGATTGTCAGGTAAAATTAAGGAGGTTGTACACCTTCATTTAGAGCCATTTGAGGTGGGGCTTTGGTAATGATGGTCGAGCCTGGTGGGTTAGTGGAGTTCACTAAGTCCTGCTCTCTTTTAATGAAGCTTTTGACTACATACTCACAGCTCTCTCTCACACAACCGAGATATGACTTAATTCTACAGGCTAAAACTCTCTCTCGGCTTATATTGTTGTAACCAGCAGCTTTGCTCATCTTGCACATCAGAGGAGTGCAATGCTGCTGCAGTTAGTAGACGGTTGACAATAGAAGGTGACATATTTGAAATATGTTTTTATTTTCTGCTGCTAATTGCAACAGCTTTGTCTATTCAGTGGACTTAGGATCAGTGTTTCATTTAAACCAGTTTAGATTTTGTAGTTGAATTAAGAAATGGATGAGTCACACTTTCATTCTATTGTGCCACTCAAGAAACTAATGTCTCAACCCATTGTATGATATAAGTGTAATGGAAAATCACATATTTGTCTATTAACATATCTTACTATTGACTTTTTTTTAGTTTTTAGCTGTGTGAACTCTTTACCTCTGTTTTGATGTATGGACCCATGATGGCCTAACTTTATGTTCTTCTGTTTATCTAAAGTGCAGAGACTTTTCTCTACCTCCCATTTCGGTCCCAGATTTGGAGGTCAGATGGGCTGATAGTCAGAAGGGCTGTTACCCCCTTCCCACTGCTGTCAGCTTGTTAAAGGGTTAATAAGCGAGTGATTCTTCAAGACTCTTGGTTCATTCTCTCAGACTCTCCTGACGAACTGAACCTTCTTTGCGCAACGAATAAATACTTAAAAGACTTTGTTGAGTGAAGCCTGATTTCAGATCTCACCGTAGGTATTAGCATTTCTACCACACAAGTAATAGCACTTCTGTTTTCATCCTGAATAAGGATCTGCAGTCAAGGGTCTTCCCCCTTCTCATTTGACAGTCCTATTTGTCTTGCCTAGTCAAGCCTATTCATTTGGCTCACAACTGTCATACGTAAGTACAGTAGTGGTGCAGTTTATTTATAGCCCTGATTCAAAGCTCATTCTTCTGCCTGGCTAGCAGTGCTTGCGTGCAGTACGGTGTAAATATAGCATCTCTTCTGTTTCACCCACGCCTTAGTACATCATCTTCTTAATCTCTTTATTCTTTTTCTTTACTTTACCACCTTAATGTGTGAGCATAGTACACGCCTAAACAACATGCACATCTGTACACATACATTATTTGTATATATATATTTTATATTTCCTGTCAAATAATTCTTTATAAACACATAATGTCAGTTGCTCTGTATGCCTTCACTTGACTTCCTCTTTCATCTGAACCTATGTGTGTGTTTAAATAACAGACAATGTATGTTCTCTCCCCACACAATATGCTGAATGTGCAAATTACAGCATGCCTGAAAACATGAATCAAGGAAATGTGTACATTTTTCCCCTACCTCTCCCCTTTGAAACAAGGCTAATATGAAGTGTTTTTAACCTGCAGGGTTTTCCGAAAGGAAGGCTCTAATGAGCCGGGATTGCTACGTGTGTGTGTGTGTGTGTGTGTGTGTGTGTGTGTGTGTATAAAGACAGAGGAAGAGTTTGAAAGATGGTACACGCACCTGAACTCAGCCGAAGGGGCCCTTTTCTAGCAGCTGAGGCGGTAGTTGTAGCACACACACACACACACACACACACACACACACACACACACACACACACACACACACCTCGCCCACGCTGCTCAAACTCCCAACAAGCAGGGCCCCGTTCCACACCAGTGGCTAAAAAGACGGGAAGCGCAGCTGACACTTGTGCCGAGGAGAGGAAGAGCAAACGCAGCCAGCTCCCCCTCCTCTCTCCTCCCATTCCAAATGCTGCTGCTGCTTTTATAGTCCAGACTCCTTCTGCAAGGCATTTAACATTTCATAGCAGTAATGCATGGCCCTCTCCTGGGCTTAGAGTCACATCACTGGTTTATTCATCAGACCTGACCAACTTATCTTAAAGAACATAGCCAGATCTGAGGCAAGAGAGAGAGAGAGAGAGAGATATTGGGTTTGGGTGGTTTGTTATTCTAGCTTAAATGGCTAGTTATGGCTGCTGGGTGCACAGACGCCATTGCTTTGTCATGGTTTGGTAAGAGGGGTAGACAATGTCAGGTCATCTTGGTTGTGTTTGAATACATTTGTATCAAGACTTCTGTTTTTAGCCCCTCTATTCTGAATTGCAGTGTACTCAATCATCTGCTCTGTCACCTTCTCATTCTGTCTCCCTCTTTTCTACATTTTCCATCCTCTAATTAACGCTCCCCTGTTTCTCTTCTTTTCCTCCACGTTGTTTTTCCTCTCTGCCTCGTCTGTCAGGAGGAGTATGGGGAACTAGTGTTTTCTCATTACGTTAGCAGGGAACTGTAGAGCACAACACTCTAATATCTACCCAGATGCCCATTAGTCCAGCAGCTTGGCCCAACTGATGGGAACACAGATCAGAGGGCAGACAGTACAAGTCCCCACTGGCCCTGCCTGATAAAACATCCTGTTTCACTAGCAATGTCGGAATGGAGCAATCAGTTGGTTGTGATGAAGCCACGAAAAGGCTTCTTCAAGGGGGTAGGAAAATGTTTTCTGTGCAGATTGTTAGGTTTACAGAATAAAGACATAGTGTACCCATCCTAAACAAGGCATGACACTCAAAAACAGACGCCTGTATTGAATCTCTGCTGCTGCAAAATACATTTAGTTTAGCAATTTTTCAACATCCATCCCAGTGTATCCTCTGTTATGGTGAGGGTTTTAAGTGTTGTGTAAAGTGCCAGGTCTATTCTTTTTCCAATAACTCAAATGTTGATGTTTTTGTAGAATTCAGTGTGTTTTCTCGTGACAGCAGAAAGATGGGAGGGCAAGAAATGGAGGCAAAGATCAGTGGGAGTTGGCAGGGTGAAAGGAAGTCAGCTGGGACCCCCTGAGCTGAGTGATTCACCATCAAATGAATAAACCACATACACACATGTCCATATGTACACACAACTCACTACTCACAGACACAAACAAGCTCACACACACACACACACACACACACACACACACACACACACACACACACACACACAGATGTGCACTTACAGACAGACAGGTTACGTTTTGGTGATGTCGGGACACATCACTGTCAGAGCTTTGTCTCTGTCCTTCTTGGAAAAGAGAGGACAAGCTTAAATTAGAGACAGATCACAGTCTGTTTTTCAGTGTCATTCACTGTAATTGGTTTATTTCTTTGCTGTGTATCTTCCTCAATGTGTGTCAGTGTATTGAAGACTTATAGTCTCTTGTGTTGATGTATGGACGGCATGTTTTTGACCTAAAGAAAACTCAGTTGAAGTTTCATGCATCTGTAGACAGCAGCCTCATTTATTTTTAGACATGTCTCTGATGCATTTCCTGCTGTCAAAATCCTGAAGCCATTCTGCCATATTTACAAGTAACATCTGGATTATAGACCATGAATCATTTGTCTGTGCTTTAATGAGAAAACAGAAGTGATGGGTGAAATTCTTGCTGAAAGGTTTTGATAACAACAAGCTGAAATGAAAGGAAACAAAATGCATTCGCTTCATAGGGTGGCTTTAACGTTGTGTAACAGGGGACCCAGAGGCATGTTTTCTGTGGGTACACAACGTGCTTATGGACAAACACACTGAGCCTCACTCACGTGAAAAAGTTGTATTTGTGATGATCTGTAAAAGAAGAGGTTGTTATTGATCCTTCCTTTATGGCCTTGCGTAATGAGTCATACATCCAACTGAAGTTACCCTGAGAAACACTTTTGATACCTTTCTGTTGATTTCTAACAAGCACAGTGTACTGAAGTCACGTTTTATACACAAATAAGATTGAGAAAGTTGCGACCATTTTGAACACCATCCCGTTAAGTGCTGGACCAACATGTACTGGTTTGACATCATAGGTGCTGCACTGTATGTGGTTCTTGCCACCATGATTTGCAGCCTGGATGCAATGGGCCCTGTGTCCAAACTTACATCATCAGTCCCTTCCCAAGCTAAATCGGCCAGACTAGCTTTATACTGTATTCGACAACCTCTTCCAGCATCCGTACTTTCAGTACTGTACAGAAAGAAGTGCTCGGGGCTTTACTTTGCTCTTCACTGAGACCAGCCTTAGTGACACTATTAAACACTGAAGGAGGCTAGAAAACACAAATACTCACTGAACCAGAAATGGAGCTTGTGTGCTGTGTTAGCAGTCTATGTGCATCATCTGATTGTCTAACGCTAATGAACTGAATCACATTAACATACATAATGGGATGCATTTAAGCACATACACACATTCTCAGACAGTCTAAAGTATCCTCAGACTTTTAATTTATTATTTCTTCAATTATATAGGGTTGGGTACCAAACTCACTTTTTTGGGTACCAACCGAATTACGTCGGTACTACTGAGGACGCGATTCAATTCGCTTACGCGCTGAGAGCGCGTAAGCGCAAGCTTATCTGTCCTCTCTGCATATTGACAGAGACCGGAGCTCCCACACACACACACACACACACACACACACACACACACACACACACACACACACACACACACACACACACACACACACACACACACACACACACACACACACACACACATGCTGTTGAGACCTTTAACTCACTCACGAAAAGAGGATAAAGAAAAAAAAAAAAAAGAAAAAAAAGAGAGCGAAGCAAATGGGTCTGATGTGTTCAGTTACAATGGGAACGAGTAATTTCTTTAAGCTTCATATATGCTCAGATATGTTACGTTATGTGTGCATGCGCAGCTTCATTAGAAACTTTAATTATGGCACCTGGTAATCATTTCACCCAGATCATCTTCAGGAGCACACAGCCCGTTGGTATGTAACTGGTAACTACTCACGCAGTCTAGTAATAATATTTAAGTCACTTATATGTTGTATATGTTATAGCAATGAACGTTTACCTCACTGTGTCTGTGTTAGTTGGCCGAGAGTAACTTGTAGCTCGCAAGGTGCGGTTGCTCAGCGATCCGGATGCTGTATAGCGTTAGGCTATCATTAGCCGTTTGCGTTGTGCTGATTGTTCGGAGCACTCTGCTGGTTTCTGGTGGCGGTGGTGATGGCGGTGGTCTGGTTCGGTGATCCATGGTGGAGCGCCGCGTTATGTTGTGTTTGTGCGTGTGTTAATCCTTTGTACGAGGCACATGGTGGCATGGGTTCTGTGTCCTGTGACAGCGTCCATAGCAACCAGTGACGGCAGAGTCACTGTGCGGATGCTCCTCTGACGCTAGGCATTCTGGGTGATGTAGTCAATGTTGTTTTAAACCAGATTTGCCACATTTTGATGGTGTTGCAGGCTTCTTTGATTTCATTATTATTATTATTATTTGAATAATATGGTTACATGGTATATTTGAATAATATATTGTCATTATTTGTTTGTTGTATTTCAGGTTTATGACCTATGGTCATTTCATTTAAAATAAACTTAAGGACAAACACGAGTCATGACATGGTGTGCTTCCTGGTAAGCCTTTTCGGAGGGCTAAATAACAGAAAATCCGAACACATGCACCGAGGTGTGGATGGAGTGAGCTCGAGCAAACTACATCAGCTCTGCAGTTTTGTTGAAGTCACAGTGAGTCACTGCAATGCTGATAAAGTGGTTCAAGTGTGTTTACAGGTTTTCAAAACTTCAAGGTTAAGGAACCGGCATCGAAACAATTGAAACTGAGGTATCGAAATTGGCACCGGATCAAAAGATTTTGAATGATGCCCAGCCCTACATTTATACTATAATGCAGAACTGTATAATTTATGCATGCAATGTGGTGGCATTCCACACTGTAGCTTGCTGTCAATTTTTCAATTTGCATTGGCTAAAAGGCCTTGTCTGAAGTGTTGTTGAAACAATTATTTATTTCACTGTAATTTCTGTAGCGCTAACACAGTAATGCTTGCTTTAGCAATCTATTATACCTGATGGAGAGTTGTAAGCATCTATTTTGTTTCTCACATTTTACCACTAAACTAAACTACAACATGAGTGGCCTATCATATCAGGTATAATGAATAAAGTTAGGTTGCATCATTTATTAGACACCCATCACTGAAGCATTGTCCAGAATGAGAAACAAAATGAATGGCCTCTATGATGGACTATCATACTCCATGGATTACTCTTAGCTCTAAACCTGTGTTACCATTTGACCAGAATGTAAGCTGTAGTCCTAGATAAGGGCTGGTAGTTAACCCCTGAAGACCAGTAAACTTCTCTGTGTGTGACTAATATTATTTCTCAGCAGCAAACCACAGTATCAGCATTTTTCAGCACATTGCCCTGCAACAACAAAAAGAGTCATCACAAATGCCATAACACATTGTATTGTTAAGACACGCTGCCCTACGCTGCTGAAAATGAAGCCTGGCGGGTTTGGATAAAAAACTTTAAACTACATAATTTTACTAGTGTCTTCAGCTTTCACTTAGGAGCTGAGATTATTATTATAGTAGATATAATTTGTAGAACAAAATGGGACTGTTTTTAGATCTACAGCATATGATTATACAATAAATTCTTCATAAATTAAAACTTCTGTTTGGGGAACCCATGGCTCAAACAATTTCTATAGTTTATGGGTAGAAAACAGTGTTTTTTTAAATGTTTTATGTTTAGGGGTCTAAGAAGTGTTCAGCTTAGTCAACTATAACAGCTATAATCTTCCCCTCTGGCTGGCTAACAAAAGGAAGCTAGTTGGGAGAGTGTGTTTACAGGTTTTGTTGGCCAACATACTGTACTGAGGTTGCTTGGCGTGTTTGAACATTGGGACACGTTTACTGTGTGGACAAGACAGACAAACTGCTTGGATTTAACTTTAATACATTTTCGATTTTTATTGCTTAAGTTTAGTGTGTGTCTTCCCTCTTTGTTGTAGCCTGTGAATGGTAGGAGAGGGCTACTTTTTAGTCTTTAATGCAAATGAGATGGATTGTGATACTCAGCAATCACAAAGTTTTCCGTAACCGTTCTACTGGTGTAGGTTGTTTATTTTGCAGCTAGTGTGTGTGTATATAGGAAACAATGTCGCGTTTTGCTCATTTATAGTGCACATAGGTAACAGCCAAAATATAGTTTTATTCCCAGTATACATATTTTTAAATAATGGAGTTATTGGACTAGGACTTGTAGACCTGTTCAAAGACAGAAAATGCATAGAGGCCTTTGGCTGACCAACTGTACCACTGTGATTTTTACGACATCACATATCACATCTTCTTTGTAAGTTCTGTCTTTGCAATTTGTGATCTGAAATACTGATGCAGATATACTGATACATATTGTTATATTGGGTGGTATTCAGTTTAATTTTCATGCACACAAAGGCAGTTTATTGATCCGTGACATGTGTGCCCATATGTTTGTTTGTGAGAATGTGTTGGTGTGTCATGCATCTAATTGCAGTGCCTCTGAGCGTTTCCAACGTGCTCAGCAGGAGAGACACAGATCACAGACACAAATCTGCAACACAGATTTATGATGAATTGATTGGTTGCAAAATATATTGAACTTCTGCAACCATGGAGACAATAGCATTCAGTGATTTCGCTCTCATTCATTCTCACACACATTTTCCCTCTACCCCTCGTCAGTCAGCCTCTTCTTTCTCACTCACACACACACACACACACACACACACACACACACACACACACACACACACACACACACACACACACACACACACACACACACACACACACACACACAAACAAATGTGGACAAGAAAACAAGAAGAAACGCATCAGTGCACGCCACGTCAGAAAAACATAGATTTACACATAACACATGCACACTCACATTTTTGGTGGTGGACCAGTTCAAATCTGCAAATATTGTCCCGTGAAAACCTTTCTCCTGAACACCGGTGATGCAGTTAACCCCTTCAACAGGTTATCTGTTGCCATGGCAACGTGCTGCAGGCTGACCGAGCGGGATGCGAGTAAAAAACCTATTTCCTTGGTGACCAGTGGAGACGTGTAGAAACATCAAATAGTTTGTGTGTGCTGATGTGTGTTCATGTGAGAATGTCAAGATCTCATCATTGCACTTGCCACCCAACTCTGTATCTCATCATTCCCATCAATGATGAAATAGACTGTAAGTAAGAGGGCGGGATTGCGCCTCCGTGATTGACATGCCTCTTTGTTCTGTGAAAGCAATTGAGTCACTCTCACACATACAAACGTACACATTCACACAAACAGGCATAGTTCCCCTTAATGACTGCAGACCTAATTATCTACCAGTGGTTTGTAGCTGTGTGCTAAAAGACAACCGTCTCACGCTCATTCTGCATCTCTGTGGATGAGCTGATGCGAGTAGAATCAGAGAAACAGAGAGAGAGTCATGAGCCAGTTCCCTCTGCATTCTTCTCTCCCATGAATCTGCCCACACGCTGCCTTCCACCCACATCATCGCAGTAGTGATGGAACTTTTCTACCTCCTCCCCTGCTCGTTTTCTCACTCTCTGCTTCTTTTCTCCCTCCCATTCACACGTCCTCTCCCCTTTTCTATCTGCTATGCTTCCTTTCACAATTTGTGTCTCCCTTTCTTGCACACTCTTCATTTGTCATTCCTGAACTTTACCTTCTTCTTTCTGCCATGTTTTCGCTTTATTTCTGTCCCTCCATCCCACCCTTGCACTTGTCTTTTTTTTAGATTTAGAAAAAAAGTGTGTGTGTGTGTGTGTGTGTGTGTGTGTGTGTGTGTGTGTGTGTGTGTGTGTGTGTGTGTGTGTGTGTGTGTGTGTGTGTGTGTGTGTGTGTGTGTGTGTGAGTCATGTGCCTCCACTACAACGAAACTCTGGAGACTGCATATAAGGTTTTAAGAGTTTCCACTGCCATTGCAATGTTGTCAAAGAGTCTAGTAAAGCATCAATCATCAGTAAATTTGGTTTGAGGTTAGAAGGAAAGATCGAACACAGGATTCAATTTGTGTTGTGACCGTGCCAGTAAAAGAGAGTGATACAGTTAGTTAATCTGCGATTGCAGAATCTCAAATAAGAGTTATTTGTTTGGGCATATTGCTCAGAATTCTTGTCTACCTTATAAATATTCCTACAACACAGTAAGCACAAGCTTCGATACAATAGAATTCCTGTATTATTCAACAGATTCATTCCACCATCAGAGTTATAGCATCATCTCCAGGGGCAGGGGAATGAGAGGGGAGCGGTTTTATCCGATCACAGCCAGTGGAGGTGCCTCATCAAAGACCTTCTGGCCTGGCCTTCTCCCCTGGGGCATTGCCATCCTCCAGGAGACACATCAAACGCATGAAAGAAAAACCTCCAGAGTCACACTCCTTTGCCTCCATCCCCGCAGTCCGCATTTATCATCATACCTGACTGGCAGTTATTTCTTATGATGCTTTGTGCTGAGGCTTACTGAAAATGCCACCGCTACCTTTGGTTTTGTTTCGTTTGATCTGCTTTTCAAGCGGCTTTTAGATACAAAAATATATCTAAATGTATTGCTTTAAGTTTTACATTTGATCGGATCAGTAAGCAGGACTTTATTCTCCTCAGCAGGTTTACCTGTTTGAAATCACAGGAGCCATTCACACAGGAAATCATCGCAAAGAATATCATTCTTTGGCTTCATTTTAAGCTGTTTTTCTGAGCAGTGCAGACTTATTTTACATGCCAAAGGCTGATGGGGAAAGAGTAACAGTACGTTCTTCATATCAACCACACAGGAAATTCAAACAGACCTCTTCTATGCTCCATAGAACAACATATTCTACCATATTCTCACCTGCAGTGGGCTTTCCCACTGCCTGCTGTAACAGACAATATTCACAAGGAGGGGAGGCAGAAATGCAGCCATCTTGGAGGCAGTGGTGCATGCCAATGTCTGCCTGATGAGTTCACAGAGGAAGTAGTTCATCTTCTTCCACTGTTATTTTATTTATTACTGCCTGTTGGAGTGGGGAACAGACACACGCTGAATACAGTGTAGGCACACATACACACAGGCAATCAGGTGTGCAGGAAGCACACTGACTTATGTGGCATTGTTTTCGCTTTTATCTTTTCTCCTTTCTCTTGTTTTTGGTCCATAATTTATGTCTCATAATGGTTATTTTTGTTTTATCTAGTCTACTCTTTATACCCACTATCTGTGAGCATGTCACTTAGGCTCATTGCAGTTGCCTGAGGCTTTTAAACACATCTTTATAAAGTACTTCTGAAGCCTTAATAAATGGAGATATAAGAACCCTGGCTGCTTGCTGTGGTACACTTCTGCTTTGTGTTTGTCTTTTGTTTTGTCAATTTGAGATGAACTGCTTTTGCCTACTTGTGGTGGGGGGCAATTAGGAGTGAACCCTTAGGCAGTTAGTGTTGAGGATTTCTGTATTTTCTCACTTTAGTAAACAGTAGCACATTTCAAATACACACATGGAGCCTACACAAACTGAAACGCAGTGAAATGCAGCAAGCACAAAGGGCATCAGAGTACCGTGCTCAGGCCCTGAGGCAGTAGTCATTTTAATGTTTCTTTTTGGTCTTTGTATGACACGTTGCGTGTGAGAGGCTGTTGGTTTGCTGGGAAAGAAAAGAAGCCATTGGGCATTGTAGAGTCAAAAGAGAAGGTAAGGAGGAGAAAGAGTGTGGTGTTTTGTAACTGCCTGGTAGCCAATGCTTACCAGAGCTCAACAACACTCATTAAGCTCAGTTGCCTGTGCGGTAAAAGTTTGGGAAATTCAAACTGAAGAAGACTCCTATCCCTTCCCTGCAGGCCAAAACAACTCTTGAATTAGATTATATCTCCCTGGCTTCTTCCTGAGATGGAAATAAGATTTCTTCACTGGGGAGGCATAAGACTGGTCTATGGCCATTTTTCCAGGTGATGCTCTGCAGTGTACTGTGCTGTAATGTGGAAGAAGTCAAATAAAATGTTACCCTTCTTCTTATTATGAAAATAGCTTTGATAAAGCTACTTGATCCCAGTCATCTGATATCTAGACCTGGATGATACCACTCAAAGGCAACTGGTTGTGTAGTCTCTGAAGATGCTTTGCCTCTCATCGGAGAAGTCTCTTTTAGTTTTTCCGGCATTGAATGATTCACAATTTTTGCATTTTTTTTTTTTAAACAAATTCTCCCGGCAATTAAACACCGATGTAATTTCTAGATGCAAAGTACATCACTCACTTGTCATCCAACTGATACCAACCTCTTTCTGAACCTTCAAAATTACTTTTTACTTAACTTTCATCAGATTGTATTAGTTCAGATGCTGGTGTGTGACATCTATATGACACTCAAAGTAAATTGTTCCCAAAATTCTGCACATTTTGACATAATCCTTCATCTAGTAATGCTAATCCTTCATCTAGTAATGCTATATCAGGGAGAAGGTAAGTCAGAGGTCATGCGCTGCTATAAGGTTTCAGTCTCTGTTGGTGCTTTTGTATGTACATAAGACCTCGTCATTTCTTCAAAGTTTAAACATATCTTAAGCAGAAGTATTATTTGAAATCCTCGATCAAAGAGATGTTTGATGTTCTTACCTCCTGATAATGATTCCTAGAGACACAAACCTAAACCATCTACTGCAGGGGGATTCATCTTAAATTGCAAGAGGTCCAGTAAGCTAACCCTCCGCCACCACAGAGGTCCAAAGAATTCCATACCTACAAATATATACTATATACTAATAATACTGCTAAAAAAATCAGTTTAGTCAACATTTTTAAACTCAAAGAGGCAACAATGCACTGCCTATTATGAACAAACATATGATGAAGTAAAAAATGCCATAAATCCATCAGATCTAAATTTGCTTTGTAAATATTCCTTTCAGTCCATTCAAACTTAATAAAGTGCTATTTTGGGCTGATCTGAGCTTAATAATCACTTAAAGATAGAAGTACAAGCTTTCTAGCTTAAAAAAGGTAAAGATACAGTGCCTATATTGAACAAGCATATATGATGAATGGAAAAACAACATTATGCCCGCTGTTGCTCTGTGAGAGAGTGAGACAGGACTCGCGCTCTTATTGGGCTTTGGGCACATTGCTTTTCAGTGTCCTGACCTCAGACTGTTGTTACGTTAAGTTTTCTCCAAGTGTCTATGTCTAGTTTCATTTGGCATTTAATAATTCCACTTTTGACAATTGCAAAATACTCAAATGAGGCACACCGGCCTCGTGGAACTCGTAGCAGGAAGAATAAAGGCGTACTTTTCTGTCCACTCATCTCGGTCAACTTTTCTATATTTTGATAATGCCATGTTCTTTTATCATATTGTGTACCTGTGTACCTCGGTCAGCTCGCGTCTCTCCCGCATGTTTTTGCAACCTAGCAGACAAACAGTTGCAGGCGGTCGCAGGACCCATACAGCTCTACAGAGCTGGCCTTGTTCTGCCTGTTAAAAATCCTTTATTGACAAGATAAATATGCATATAATTTATATATATTTCCCAGTTGTGTCAAAAGGCTTCGCGGTCCGGATGGAAGCCTCCTGCGGTCCGGTTTTGGACCGGAGTCCGCCAGTTGGTGACTCCTGATCTACAGTATTAGTGGCAAATAGTTGTATATTCATCCATTTTAGTACAGTAGTAAAATTTGAAAAGGAGAGGGAGTATGTTTGTGGTGGACTGCCTGACATTAGTGTATTGTGACGTTGGTCCATGTGCGTGTGCTGACTGTCCATCAGTGACACATCAGGAAAGAATAATGTATATGTTTCTCTCTTGCCTGCTTCCCCTCGCATATACTGTACACACACACACGCACACACACACCATCATCTTTTCTGTCTGCCCAATATACAGTCTTGCAGACTCTCTTGGTTGAGAAACTATTTGATTTATTTATGAGTTGGGGTTCAATGCTGGCTGTAGTGATGTCTTTAAGGCTAGCCTCTTATAGTCTCTTCTTATTGACAGCATTTGTGGTCTTTATTAACATTACATTTAGCCATCCTGGCAGATATGCATCCCCAGAGGATAGCATTGAAATGAAGTGTTTTACTTCACCAAAACATCCTTAGAACTTTTTTTATCCTAACTTTGATAGGAAGACAGTGGTTGTTGCTCCTGAAACTGTGGCAGATTTGAGATTTTCTGCTGTAGTTTAAAAATAATAAACTGATCAGTATGTGTAGGGAAGTTTGCAATTTTATCTTTTCAGGGGTGTGTGTCCTGAGTGCATGAATCAGAGATGAATGGGTGTGGGGGAGTATTTACCTCAGGCCTTGAGGTAGCTTTGATTTACTCAGTTTTGGTCAGGCCAGGCAAAATGTATCTTGCTCAGAAGACAAGATATAAAAGTCTTCTCTGCTGCTGGATCTCAACCAGCACCACAACATCAATAAGGATCATTGGGTAATAAATTATATTGCAGAAATTAGAATGGCTTTGGGGTAGGATTCTAACATTTCAGATGGCAGAAGAGATGCCAAGCGTCAAAGAGAATTATAAATAGACTGTATAAAATGATAAGCGTTACGTAATGCTTATTCAGTTGTGCATACAGAGCTTTCCTATGTGGTTTTCCTTACATGTAATTTAGAATGGGTACCTTGCTCTCTTTTTAATTATTCACACACACACACACACACACACACACACACACACACACACACACACACACACACACACACGAAAGTGACTGTCACTTGTGGTCCCATGGGTGGCTCAGTGGTCAGAGATTGGGTTGTAACAGAGGAAGACTATTATTGTGATCTACTCAATTATTAATCTATGGCTGAACTCAATACCCAGAGCGAGAAAGAGAACTTTGGGTTGACATAAAGCATTGCTTTCATATTCCCAAGCACAGGTAAAATGTCTATCTTTATTTTAACGCGTTTAATTGAAAGAGCAAAGGCTTACACAGGCAACGGAACAAGTCATTTTGTTAAGTAGATTTTTATGTCATTGATTTGATTCTTGGATGCAGTACAATGAAGACATCTAACTTTTGATGAATTACATTTTATGTCTGGAAAATGTGAAAAGATACAGCTCTTACAAAGGACCCTTTGAACATCAGTCGTAACATTTCTACTCTGTGTAAAGGTACCATCTCTTGATTGCTCCTCCATTGTCCGAAGGCATGCCTGCACTTATCTCACCTTATCGTTCACTTTGTTCCTCCCTCTTTGGAGATGGCATCGCCAACCATCTTTGCTGGTGGGAACCAAAACGAACCGCTCGCTTTTATTTTAACCAAACTTGAGCCAAACAGAACTCTGTGTATTCCACACACCTCACCCTGACCAACACATAGTCACTATGTGGATTGCTGCACTATAACCTCATGAACTTTGTCAAAAAAAAAATTAGGAGCAGTCGTGACTTTAAATGCCAGAGAAGGCATTTTTTTTTTTATGTTGTGTTTACATACCAGCAGAACCACCTTTTGATAGGATTAGAATCACTAAAGATGTGCTTTAGCCGGCCTGGGAAGCTGCTAGCAGGGAGAATGTGCAGGGATTTATGCATTTTTGATGCAGCGTGGGGAGGAGTGGAACTCTAAAAAGGCTGCATGACCTACTTAGAGAGCCGTGGAATTCAGACGACTCGTCATGCCACAAAAAGAGAAAAATCTTTCTCTCACTCTGTGTATGTGTGTGTCAGAGAGATGTATGCAAAGTGTGCTCTTTCACATGTTCTTTTCTGCCTGCTGGTGTTTGTGTGCGCATCACACACACACACACACACACACACACACACACACACACACACACACACACACACACACACACACACACACACACACACACACACTACATTCAGTTTTCTTTATTTCTCTTTTTACTTTGTATGTGTGTGTGTGTATGCTGCTCAATGGGCTGCATCTTATGTTAAGCCTTTCATTCTGTTTTATTTAAAAGCCTCTGTAATGAAGAGCCTTCTGACATCTTGCAACACTGCCCCACAATCCACTGAACGTTCACTTTTATCCACACGCGGAGGACTAACAACAGCTTCTCCCTCTTTCCCCATCTAAGGGAAAAATGCAATTTTCTTTGCAACATGGCCTTGTACACAAATTAATTTTCCTTTGCAGTCTAGCCCCTTCTCTCCATCACCTCCGCTCTCACTCTTTCTCGGTAGCTATGGCAACACAGTGTTGTACGTCAGCTTCTCAAACGAGACAGTATTGTCGGATTGCTCAGGCTGTTACCGTCACCCAGGGAACGAGACTCTTTCTTATTGCTCCTATGTCTTTCCAATCACCTCTTTACAGGCCAGTCAATAAGCGATTCATTAGAAACGACAAGCACTCACAGTCAATGCCCTCAACTGGAGTGTTTATTTGGCCCGGAAATGAGCTATTGTGAGACAAGAGTTGACCTGTGTGTGTGTGTGTGTGTGTGTGTGTGTGTGTGTGTGTGTGTGTGTGTGTGTGTGTGTGTGTGTGTGTGTGTGTGTGTAAAGAGTTGACCACCTGGTTGGATGGTGCATGTGTGATGATTGTTTGTGGACACTGTTGGCATGGTTCCCAGCCTGGTTAAATATACGCTGGTTGATGAATCCCAGGGTGCATGGTGTTTGTGTGTGTTTCTGCATGTGCGGGCAGGCAGAGTAATGATTGGACCTTTGAAAATCTTTTTGAGTTTTGTCAATTGATGGTCATTAATGTAGCATTATCTCCCTGTCGTTAGAAATATATATATACAGTAATAGTATAGGTATAGTACGATTCATCCTGAAATGTACACATTTCACTGTATTTTCACTTCACCTGGATGTCATTATCCATTTACCTTCAACAGCTACTCTGCAATCCTCTGCTCTCCTGTCACTGACAATTTAATCAATTTTCAGCTCATGTTAATGATTGATAAGCACATTAGCTTGCCATGTTATGTCAGGCCACTCTTTTAAAGCATCCTTTGAAAAATATGGTTGGGTGATTAATTGAGAAATTAATTAGATTGAGCAGAAAACGGCAACGGTAACATCCAGACAAGATGTGCTAATGATGCAATGCTTACAGCCATGACCCTTAATAACTTTAAACCTCCTGGACGAAAGAGAGCGAGAGACTAGGCCAGGATACCTGGGAGGCGGCGTTCTGCTGTAACAAGATTGATGTGCGTGGACAGAAGATTCCCTAGGCTGCAGAGAGGGACAGCCTGAACTGTGCTCTGCTCTATCCAACTTAGCACGCACGCACTTATTTCTTGTGTGAAATAAAGACAGGTGCTTCACTCCTCTCTGCCTTGTCTATACAAGTTGTCAATCATCCTTAATTTCTAGAAGGATGAGTAATCTGCCAGTGTTTGTCCTTTCAGACCTGACTAAATGTCAACAGCAATATCTGCCTTTTTCTACTCTCTAAATGGCCATTATTAGATAACCAATAGTAGAAAGGACTACTGGCAATGTCCCCTGCACACACAAGCACAGACGTGACTTGTGTGATGATTGTGGTGGGAAAAGTGCCCTTCCAAAAGACAATGTCAAACTGAATCTGAAATAAACTCCCATTATGTGTTATATGTTAGAAATGAATGAAAAATATCACACCAAGTTACCGTCAGTTGAAGTCACAGTACAAAGTCAAAACAAAGTAAGTGTGTTGCCTCCTGTTTTCCTGCTATCATTTAACCACGACCATGAGCCTTCTTCAACTTTCGGGCCATGGAGATTACTACTCAACCTGTAAAAACAGCTGTATAATTTCTTCTGTAGCTCTCAAGGAGCTTTTTCCAAGTCTCCCTCAACATGGTTATCTCGGCTTGGGCAAAAGCAAACCTGGGCAGGGCAGGTCTAATGAAATACACCATCAAGTTGCATCATGGGAATTTATAGGACCCAGCTATTATGGAGCTTAACCTGTACTATTGAACAAAAGTCAAGATATCTTGGCCTCTATAGCTTTGATTTTGACCATCCTTTGTTAAATCTGTCTATTGCGTGTGAGTTCAATATCAGTATTATTTTTGACTCAATTTTGTTTTTGTTGAATACAGTACTTTTGCAAATAGTTTCATAGGAACAAGGCACTCATTTTACATAGGTAAATATAACATTTTAATAATAATTTTAGATAAAAGATTTGCTTGCTTGCTGAAAGTTAGATGAAAAGATTGCTACTGCTTTCATGTCGGTTTGTCATATCTATCTATACTCACACACCCCAAGCTCCTGAACTTTAAAAAAAAATCCTTGCCACTCAGCCTCTGCCCTATTGGGCAACCAAGATGATGCAGAACTATAATATGAAATGGGTTTTAATCTCTCTTTCCTCCTAACCTGTGTATGACTGATGGACTCCGCTCTTGCAGACAACATTATATGAGGTAAACAGGCTGAATAGGGCTTATGAAAAGTGGTTAAATGTGAAAATCAAAGGTCAGCGATATCCAGCAGGACTTGTATATTTATGCTGAAAGAGTTTTTCATAAAGATTAGAAGGTGAGAGAGGAAACGTTCACACAGTTGTTGTCTATAATGTGAACGGCCCTTCACTCTTTTTCTCTCTGCAGTAGCCCTGGACACTGACTACTAACCCAGTGCTGCACTCATTTACTGCTGTACCATTAACCAAAAATCCTCTTTGTCCCACCTCTTTTCTTTTTCCTGCCCCACTTTACTGGATTCATCCATGAGAGAGAGTGGAGGACCTTCGAGGCCAAGAAACAATTAACTTAATAATGCGCTCTCTTCTTCTCTCTTTCTTCTTCCCATTCTCTGTCCACACCGACCCTCTTCCGGTCTTCATTTACTAGTTAGCAGATACACCAGTTGGGGCACCTCTGCTGTTGCTAAGAGCTTAATAAAAAAATACATGACATTTATTGGACCCTTGTGTTTAAATTATATTGGGCAGGTATGAAAACAACCTTCCCCTTGTCAGGCCAGAGTTATTCATAACTGAGGCTGTACTCAGGCACAGCGGTGCTTTGACCTAAACACTTAGCATGCTAACATGCTCACAATGACTATGCTAACATGCTGATGTTTATGTTCAAATGATTATCATGGTTATATATATATATATATATATATATATATGTATATGTATATATATGTATATGCAATCTCGCCAATAAACATGAATGTCCAGATTTCATGAAGTTTATGAATGTTATTTGTTTATTGAAAAACATCAATAGTGGCTCATGAGTACACAGATTAACACATTTTCCTCAGATCGCAAGTGTAAACAGAAAATAGCCTATAAACCGTGCAAACAGAAATTCAAAACTTTGCCTACTCACCACAATGAAACGCCATAATGAAAGTGTAAAAATAGGAAATATCCAACATCTGTGTGTCCCTGATAAACTGACATTCGCTGTAGCTACAGTTCTCATTTATTATCCTAATTTTGCACTTCTGGTTGGTGTTTAAGAAAATGTCTGTTCCATGTCCGCTGCTTTACCCCCTTGCACTGCAGAACAACTTAGACTTGTTCACACACACCGCCCCTGCTGCATATCTAATGTAATTACATGCATATCTGATACATTGTCACTACTTCATTACTGCACCATGTTAAAACCACAGATGAACGAATATTCAACAATAATGCGCCGTGTCGATTAGTAGTTTTGATGGTCAAATATTCAAATTGTCGGCTATTCTGTGAAATCTCCGTAGACCTTTTTCATGAAAGGCATTTTGGCATTGGTGTAAATCACAAAATTAATGATGGCTAATTTACATTTAAGATTTTAGGTTCCTGGTATTGTGCATGCTGGTTCACTGCATACTGGGAGGCTTTAATGGAAGGGAGCCATCGTTAATGTGATTAGTAACACCTATTCTTTTCCTACTGTGAAAACTGAACTGTCTACCATCGGGTCACTAATAACAGCAATCCATGCAAATCTCACTAGGAAACCAATTACAGAACTATGCTAAAACCTGAATATAAAATCTACCTAGTTTTTCGTAGATTGAGTGCATCATTTTAGAGGCCATTCTTCTCTCCTATCTGTCCACTGTCTCCTCAGGGACCGATTGGTTCATTTCAGTGGGATTACACTTTGGTCTCTCCCCCTCACTGGTTAGCGCAACATGTTCCAGCTGTTGTCAGGCCTTGTCAAAAGCACAACAACCTGTAATAGGCTTAACCCAGCGTCTGCTTCCTGCACAGCACAGATTGCTAATAAAGGTGCAATGTGTTATCCGTGATTTTAGTACTAGTGGCCAATTTGAGCTTATCTCGGATTGGATTCGTGAGTGAGCCGATGTTTGTGTATTTGTTTATGATTGTGTTTTGGCATATGTTTGAGTGAAGCATGTACTGTGTGTGTGTGTGTGTGTGTGTGTGTGTGTGTGTGTGTGTGTGTGTGTGTGGGGGAGAGAGAAAGAAACTTGTCACCACCGAAGAGGCTTCCAATGTGCCATTGTGGTTATCCTGGTGGCCATCTGAGCTCTCCAGAAAGTGAGGGATAGATTGAGTGAAATAACAACAGCCAGACTGTAGGGAGTAAGTGAGAGGGGGGGAGATGGAGGGCAAACAGCCATCAGCTTGAGCAACCCAGTCAGTTTGTCACAGTGGATTTTAAAGGCCAGTCTCTCCCCAGACAAGTGGTGGGTTCCTCATTTTCCCTCTGGATTGCAGGCATGCAATGTGAAGGGAACATATTGAAAAAAACAACTCTGTCCTGCTCTCAATTTTACTTCATCCACTCTCTCTCAATCAATGTGTAGGCTACTCTCCTCATATACTCCGGGGCCCGCTGTCTAAATGGTACCAAAAGGAGCCTTGATGTATATGCAATTCAGCTTCATCCTCATCTCTTCTTCCCTTTCTCTCCTTGTTGCTCTTTTCCGAGTATCTCACTTAAAGGACAAAAGGCGCAAAATGAACCTAGGGATTAATAACGTGTACCGAGTCGACCGTTCTCTGGGATATGTTTCCATGCTAATCAAATGTGTCTCTAGCTTGAAACAAGATTGCGCAAACCACTGATTAGCTTATAAAGCTAGTCGTCGGGGCAGAGGGTAAAGTAAAAAGAAATCGGTATTTCTACATACGTGAACGCTACTGTCTTTATAATCTATGTTTTTAATAAACTTTCTGTACACTTACAAAGTTATTAATGCTTCACTTTACATGTAGGGACCCTCATTATGCTACCATTGAAGTGTGGTGCTATTTTGAGCCTTGTTAGTGGTGTAGAATTCTGCTAGCAATTCTTTTTACTTTACCCTCTGCCCCGACGACTAGCTTTATAAGCTAATCAGCGGTTTGCGCTATCTTGTTTCAAGCTAGAGATACATTCGATTAGCATGAAAACATATCCCAGAGAACGGTCGACTCGGTACACATATGTTATTAACCCCTAGGTTCCTTTTGCGCCGGAATTGTCCTTTAGAGCTTTGGCTATTGCTTTTTACATTGGTTCTTTAAGTCTGTGAGTTACCTGCCAGCCGTGTCTTCCTGGTCATTTAGAAAGAGAAGGAAAGGCATGGTGGGTGATAATGTTACACACCAGTGGACCTCACAATTACCTAGGGGCTCATTGATTGGGAACAAATAGCTGTAGCTTCTTGAAGATTTTATGTCTCATTGTGTAAGGATGGTAGCAGGCAAGATGAGGTTGCCACTGCTGTGTGAGAAGTTAATCAGCAGTGGGGAGTGATGAACTTAATTGACAGATGAATGACCCTAATGAACTCAAAGAAGCACTCTTTATCAAATAACTATTGATATACTATTGGGACAATGAAATATATTACAGATACCTTGCCTTTCCACAAATTTTACTGAACTGTTGCAGATTGATCCCCCCCACACTCTTGTTCTTCCTCCTCTGACAGTAGTCGGTATTGACAGCCATGACAGAGTTTAGAGGATTACTTGGGTTTATACATGGGGAAATAGATAATCTCCTTTTAGATCTGACCTATTGACTGCACCATGCTAACTTTATAGGGCTATATAATGCCAAGCATATGTTTTAGCAATCACTGGATTCAGACTGGCTCACATTTCCTCTCCTGGCTTGGAGATGTGGAAGTAATTCAATGAGGAGTGCATGCAGGAAGCCGATGTAGCTGTTAGAGGAGACCAGCTTTTTGCATCTGCTGCACTGCTGCTGAATGGATGCTCAAAACATCAGGATATGATTTACAGCATGAAGATAGGATGGATGCATGTAAGGAGGCTTGACAGTGCTGTATGTTTCTGTTGACAGTGCAAATATGTAATTTAAGGCCTTGTGGTGTGTTCAACTGACAGGGTTTACACTGACAGATGTTTGTAGCTCCTGAAAGTATTGATGTATTTTATTATTTATCATTTCTTATACTTTTCTAAGGAAATTATGTAGAGTGATGCATTGTAGAAAACAAGAACAAAAAGGATTCTTTTCCCCAAATTTTAAGTTTATTCTCTTTTGTGTGTGTGGGTGTGGGTTGTCATTGTCCCTCTGACTTTGTTCAAGGGGTTTCCTAGAAAAATATTCTTGCTATGCACGTATCCTTAGTCAAGCATTACAAGTTAAATCAACTGACTAAAGACTAAAAAAATATACTAAAACAAATAAAGCAGAGGGTGGAAGTTGCATAGATTCTGTTAATTTAACGGAGAGAAGTAATGCTGTTGCTATCTTACACATTATGTTCACACATACAGCAATAATAATATAATAATATATAAACATGTGGGTAAATGACAACCCATTATCTTAATAGATGAGGCGTCAACATGTACACATCCCATCTTAACCTGTGAACACATATCTTCTGTGGTGGGAATCTTGAGGATTTTGTCTCAGTAATCACCTGTGCTGTTGGTCTTGTCATGAATAAATGCAGTGTGTGAAGAGCAGATTGCTTCTGACATCAGATCAGGCTCCCCTGTCCCCCGCTTTCTCTGTTGTTCTCGCTCTCTCTGCTGTGTGTGTGTGTGTGTGTGTGTGTTATTGGGCCTCAGTTGCTGATTTGGGTGCAGTAATTTGCCATTAGATGAGGGACAGGTGCAGCTGCCTCTGTTTGCAACGCTAACAATGCATTTCATCATGGTTAGCTCCAGCCTATTGCTCTGATCAGCTCTTGTTCTTGTCACAATATCACACACATGTACTGTACATGCACAAACACACACACAGATGCACTCGCACACATACAGTACACACAAAGACAGACTCTGGTGGTCTCAGCATATAGTGCTGGTTGAATGGAGGATTTGGGTTCAAAAACCCACTTTGCCTTGTAAGTGGACAGACTCTGGGTATGCTGTTTGTGGCTGACCCTATGTGGGAGGGCAGGTTCATCTGCTTGTTTTAAGTCATTTTTTCTGTTACTGTAAAGCACTGTATTGCACTATATTAGCTTAATTCATAAAGCCCTACTGTTAAAAAAATTGGAACTCTACTCTAGCTGTTAAACCTGCAGGAAAGAGTGTCTCAAATGTTTGCTGAAGATGTTGGATGTGTTTTTAATCTATAAATACAGGGCAGCTTCCAGGTATGAATATGTAACTGTGATTATGCAAGGCAAATGAGAATTTGTTCTCAATCAGCTTACTTGGTTAAATAAAGGTTAAATAAAATAAAAGGCATGCCTTTTTAAATATATGCAGTTTTTCAAGATGTTACAGAATTTTGATTAAAAATATATAATGGATGCAAGTTATCATAGGAACATTAGATCATTTGACATTCCTGGGCAGCTGTTTCCTCACATTTAGCCTAATTGAGTGCAATTTATCAGTAGCACAATAACAGTAGGCTAATGTCATCATGTAATGATAAATCAATAAGAATGAATCTCAGTAGCTTTGTGTAAAGGTCAGAGTGAAGGAAACGTAATAGAGACAATGGATTGAGGAGCATTTGAAATAAACTCCTCCTCAGCCGGCTGTCCCATCAGTAACATTCTCTAAATGGTAAGGGTTGTGATGCAAACTCACTGCACTGAACTGTGAAGCTGAGCAAGAGACATCTTGTAAAATGAAAATGTAATATAGCCTGAATATTGTCAATATCTATCGTGTATAGATATTAAGTATCTCTAAATCCAGCGAGTGAAATTAAACTCAAGTCAGATTCTAGTGTGTATATGAACGGCAGGATATCATGCTGTGGTCACGCAAAGTACATTTTCTGTTTATGGATCTTCAACATTAGACTGGGCTATATGCCTAGGCCTGTCACGATAACAAATTTTGCTGGATGATAAATTGTCCCCGAAATTATTGCGATAAACGATAATATTGTTGTTCCGAGACCATTTTCATCTAATATAATGATAATGGCATAATAATGCAGGTACACCTTTTCAAAGATCAATACACTTTTATTTCTAAAGAATATTTAACTTTGGAACTGGAAGACATTTTAAATATCTACAATATGTCTTTGACCTCCTTTTAGTATGTCGTCTTTCACGCTGTTGTACAGTTGTGGAATTGCCGTTCGTGACACGGATGTTCTCCAAGGCAATTCGTACTCGCTGTCAAATGTTTGCAGCATTCCTCGAGTGTTTGTGCGATAAACTACAGACTCTGTACTACATTTAACAATTATTTATTAAACACTAAATATTAAATTTAAATAATATATAATTAATATATAATATCTATCTATATCTGTGTGGTTATCTGCCACATGGCGAGTAAATGTTTGTACCAAAATAGTTCTGTTTTTCAGTCTTCATTTTGGCGAAGGTGCAGCTACTTTCTTCTGCTCCTCTGCTGTCTGCAGGTTGAAGCTTCGCGGGGGCGGGCCGACACGCACGCACGCACGCGCACACGCATGCACACACACACACACACACACACACACACACACACACACGCACACAAAAACACTGGCGCAACTCTGACACACTTTCCGCACTCCGTGTCCGCGGACAGCTGTAGGCTTGTACTGATTAATGTTCTGTACATTGTCGGACACATGCAGCCACTTGCCTGAAACCACTTGCGAGACTGACAAGTCCACAACGGCGTGTATGTCCAAGCCTGTCTCCACCGCCTCCACCTGCAGGTTGTCAACTGTGTGCTTTGGAATGAAAGGGAGAAGAGAGTGGTCATCCAGTCTCTTAGAGAGAGAGAGAGAATGCAAATGGAAATTATCGCCGGAAAAATGATCGTGCTAATTTTTTTATTGGGCGATTAATTGATTTATTGACTATCGCGACAGGCCTATATATGCCTCTCTTGAGTTTCCACCTTCATGTTCTTCTACCATCATCTCTCACCCCACCAACTCTCACACACACACACACACACACACACACACACACACACACACACACACACACACACACACACACACACACCTTTCTTGGCCGTCTCCCAAGGCGGTCAAACAGATTACTACGGGCGCTAACCCCATTGATCTGCTCCAAATGGCCTCCAAATGCCAGGAATTAGATTTCAGACTGGGGAAGAGGGAAATAAAATGCTGTAGTATTTCTTGCTGCTCGACTTGGGAGTTAAGTGTTGCTGTGCCTGCCTCGTTGTACCAGTTTTTTCTCAGAACTTCTCTTAGTTTTTTCAGTTATATTTGTTTCCCTTTTTATTCCTTGTTTAGAGCATATTTCTTGGAGAAAATTGGGAAGTAAGATGCACACTGTACCAAAACCTCTCAGTGCTGCTTGGGAAAATATAAATGTCTCAGTGTGATTGAAATGAAGGATATATCGCGTGAAAAAAAATTACTAGGAGAGGTTAATTTACCGCCCCTTCTATTCATTATAGTACATGAGATTCAATGTCATGTTATTTCTTATAGATTCAAACTATAGTTGAAAAGAAATAGCCTTAGCCTTCTTTTTCTCCCATAATTGGTGGACTGTAGGCAAATCTGCAGGGCACACTGTGCAGCTGCTGAGCATCACAAAGAGCCACTGAATAAAATGTCTCCATTGTGGGGTTATAATGGAGGGCAAGTTTATAACAGGTTGATTTGGCTTTATTAGTGCATGCCTAATGTCAGGCTAATACCTCTTCACTCCAGTCTCTTGTGTTGCTTCTCTCTCCCATCTATCTTGCTATTATCTATCTGGTATTAAGCTTTCCTGTGTTTCCATAGCTGAATAAGTATTGATTAATGTCTGAGTGGTCGTGCTACCTAATGAGAGGCTAAATATAATCGTTGCTACACCGGCCCTGCGGCGGCCTCCTTCCTTACCCTCGTACAAGGTGTGGATAGTCACACCGTTGGCATGACAACACACCGGTCAAGGCTCTGTGAGCAGTCACAACAGATACAGATTTTTGTGCATATGGGGTGGGGGTGGGGTAAGCTTTACTTAAAGCTGCTTTTGCGTTCTCGCTTTTTCCCTTGTTGAATTCCTTCCTCCATTAAAAAGCTAGCTATTGGTGATTTTTTTATGACTTACTGTAACTTCAGATGAGTGATTCCATAGTTATCTTTTTTTTTTTTTTTTATAATTTTCTAACATTTTATAGACCAAATATTAATTGATTCATCAAGAAGATAATCAGCAGACTAATCTATAATAAAAAATAATGGTTAGTTGCAGCTCTATCGTGTGCAGTATGTGACCTTTGGGTCTGTCTCATTCCTCATCCCCTGGCGTCAAATGCTGTAAAACAGTTTGATTTGATGCAGAGGGAGCAAAGAACATAACGATTCTTTACCACCTACACTACATTGTCACTCCGTAACAATCAGCTTAAACTTGCAATATCACCAAGCTCTATTGTACTCACGTTGACAAGTTTAGTTGCCCACATTTCTTATCTGTTGCATGGTGACCAATTGAGAGTCGCAATCCTACCAACCCTTGTTGTTATGGCCAGCTGGAGAGAATTGAATGATAAGAGTATGCAAATGGCATATCTTCTTTAATAGCCTGCTGTTTTATTCAGCTGTGTGGCCAGGATAAGGAATCCCCACTGTGTCTAATCACATCTTCTCCCTCTCATTTCACCTGAGCCATATCTGCAATCTAATCTTTTTTGGACTGACATTACAGTATACATTGTTCCCTACCAGCATGAATGTACATGCAAAGAGGAAAGCCTTGATTTTGCCAGCATTCACACAAAAAGAGCCTGATGACTCAAATGGTATGATTAAATAAGACTGTGGAGGGGTGAATGCAATGCAGGAAGATAGCGGTAGCAGCTCATCGTGTGACTTGCAAGGTTGTCTCTGTCCTTGACCTCAATTCAGGGCTCTGGGACGATCATCCCCTACTCAAAAACAATGTAGACCAGTCTATTGAGATGAAGAACATAAGATGTGTCAAGCCTGCAGCCATGATACCTGCCATTCTCCTAACAACGTTACCAACAGATCACAACTAACAGTCCTACATGTCCGGTTAGGAGTCTCATTCCTCCACATTCGATTTTCAGTCTTTCAATCTGCGCTGTGCAGGGCCGGCTGTACTGTTGTTCAGCAGAAAATCTCATTCAGTTGCCCGCTGATAGGTAACAAGGTCAAATAACTCTCCAGATGAGATGGAGTGTGTCAGAGGGCGCAAACACACACACCACCTGCCAGTCAGTCAGTCAGTCAGTCCATCTATCCATCAGCCACACACAGGCACACATCCTGAAGTGAGTGGCAATAAGGACTGAGGGGGGGAAGTGTTTACTGCTGATAGGAATATCATTACAAAATCAGGGAATCACAGCAAAACCAGTTAGCCAGCTCATGTAGCAATCAATAGGAACCTACACGGTTTTCCTTCTCTTTTTCTCATTTCTCTCTCGCTCTCTTTCCCTTTCGCACACTCTTTTTTTCTCTGGTTGCTATAGTGATGTGAAATGGCTGCATTCTGCAACATTGGATCAGAGCGGGGGCCCACTCTCACACACACACACACACACACACACACACACACACACACACACACACACACACACACACACACACACAGCTGCAATTACCGAACGTTAGTATGTGCGCCAGCGCTTAGTGTGTAATAAGTTAAATGTTAGTTAAATGTCACATCGTTTTTCATAAACTTACATTACATTAAATTACACAGTTTTTTTGTGCATCCAATGCAGAATGTCGAAGTACAGTATAATGACCTTGTGAGCGCAGCAGTTTCTCTTGTACAGTAATTATTGATTAATTGACTCACAGTTTAGAGTATTGAGTATTGCACTACTACTTTGACTATTATCTCAAACTCTTAACAACTTATTCTCTTGACATTAACAAACAAAGAATCTATACTTTATCTATAACCCTTTATATATGTGTTGCAGAGGAGCACAAAGTCTGTTCAAATTTGGGATTAAGATAGGATTAGACAAAGTACATTCGGATTCTTCTCTTGCGTGCCAGCCACATGGTAGCCCAAAAAAGGCTGGAATATTTTCTATAACTTTTACCTCCCTTTCTTTTTTCCCTCTTGTATTCTCGTTCATGCCGAACCCTTATCTTAAATGTGATGTATTTTCTACTAAAAACTAACTAAAATCTCCCTTCTCTCTTTTCCTCGTCTCTTTGTTTACATCTTTTCTCCCTTTTATCCCCGCTCTTACCTTCCCCTTCATCGCAACCTCTCTCTCTGTCTGTAGTGTGACAACGCCAAGGGGCTGAGGGCCTTCTTTGATGCCATATGCTACGGTCCCAAACACCTGATGATCTTCGGCGGTGTCTGCCCCTCCGTGACCTCCATCATCGCAGAGTCCTTGGAGGGTTGGAATCTGGTGCAGGTAGGGTTTGTACTGTACATGTTATTATGTGAGTGTGCAAGCGGTGCATGTGTTATATAGCCTATATAGTGGCAATATACATAACGTATTTCATACGTTTATGAACCCATGCTAAAGTTGACTAAAAACAGGAATAGAAAAATCATCTTTTGGAAATTGATCTTAATGCCTTAATTAAAAAAATGAGGAAAAATCCAACCTTTAAGGACACCAATTTTCTTTGTGAATGAATAATGTATCGTAAATTTATTAAATGTTCTTCCTTAAAATACAAGGGGCATAAGTAAGAACACCCCTATGTTAAATTCCCATAGAGGCCTACCTAGAGGTTGGCATGGGGTACTTTCCATAAAATCATCTCTCAATGCAAATCAAACCAGCTATTAGGCTAACTGAAATAAAACCATGCCAATTTCTAGGTATGGTGAAGGGTATTTGATAATGTGAGGCTATTTTAATTCCAAAGGCCAAGGGAACTTTATCAGGATGCATAGTATCCTGGATCCATGAAATAACTGGCCTTTAAAAATTAAAATCTGCCTGCCTCTCTGGGAATTTAACATAGGGGTGTACTTACTTATGCCCCCTGTATTATAAGGAAGAACATTTATTTATTTACAATACATTATTCATTCACAAAGGAAATTGGTGTCCTTAAAGATTGGATTTTTCCTCATTTTTTTAATTAAGGCATTAAGATCAATTTCCAAAAGATGTTTTTTTATTTCTCTTTTAAGTCAACTTTAGCATGGGTGTATTCACTTATGCTGAGCGCTGTACCACAAATGCTGTTGTGCCAAAAATAGGATTTATTAGGCATGCTAACTCCTGTGTTTACTTATACATGTTCTAAGGTTTCTTCTTGTTTCTGCATTACTATCAGAAAACATGAATTTGCTACTTAATTGAGATTACAAAAGAATCTTGGCCCCTTAGAATTGCAGTGTGCAGATAGGTCCTGGGATTTCAAAGGGGTCGCTCCCAACTCATGGCTTTATGACCTAGACCCATTGTAGTAGTATAGCACTTCTCCTCATAGAGAAAATGTGCTTTTGGGGTGTTTTTGACATTGGTATGAGCTCATAAAAGTTTTACTAATCAGTCCAGTCAATGCTTATTACCTGCTAGACATTCCTATACTAGATCTTACCATTCAACTATACTGTGGCTTGCTAAATGGTATTTGCTGCCATTAAATCAGTAGAGCATAATGATTGCTCACTGTAGACGTTTAACACCACTCATTCTTGCATCTGGTAAACTTTTGACTCCCTGAGATATTGCTTACAGTTTCTTTGACTGTGTACTGTACCGCAGTTCCAAAGAGGGGAAATGCCTTTTTCCAAAGAATACATTTCATTTGCTGCGAACCCTACAAAGGTTATCGGGCACAGATATGAAAGGAGTGAAGCTTGTGCTTGGACGCGATGGCATAATTCAAGAGGCGGCATTTTGAACTGAATGTCACATTACGTGGCATATTTCCTCCGCTTGCAATTACTGCAAATCTGCTGCTTTTCATGTTTCTTTTTGCTCGCTTGTCTTGTCAGGGTCACTCAAGAGTGAAAAGATCGGCAGAATGAGGGAATGAAAGGAGGAGGGATTTTTTGTTTCTGTGTTCACTTCCTTTCAGTTGTAATGATCTTAGTCTAGAAAGAGGGTTCAAGTCATAGTTGAACTTGAAGTGCTATTAGTTATTTGCGTGTGTGTGTGTGTGTGTGTGTGTGTGTGTGTGTGTGTGTGTGTGTGTGTGTGTGCGCTCTTCTCTCTTGTTTGTCAGTGATTACCTGTGAGAACTGCAGTAGCAATCTTCTGCTCTGCAGAACGCTCTGCCTGGTACAATGTATTCCCCAGAGCCTTGTACCAACCAGGTTTGTTTCAGTATTAATACACAGACCAACACCAACACACGAATGCCAGTCAGATCCTAAATACATATTCTGACACTGTCTGAATACCAGACAGCAAGTGATTGAGGGGAACAATGTAAGGTGAATGGCTACATAAAACATACATAGAATGTATCTGTGTTTAAAGGAGATGCCTTAAGAATTCTCACTTTCTCACTATTTGATGGCAAGGGCAACTGTTGTTGCTACAAGCAAATAGTTTGTTCTTAGGCCAGCAAGCACACCTAATGCAGTGTTACTTTTGGCAGCTAGTTTAGATTTAGTTTTAGTCTTTTGACAAAAATACGTATTAGTTTTAGTCACATTTTAGTTCTTTTTTTAATCCTTCATAGTTTTAAGTTTTATAGTTTCAAAACGTTTTAGTCAATGAAAAGTCATTACATTCATCATTTCATCATCATCTTTTAAGCATTACTTTTAGTCAAAAATGTCTGAATTTTGTCAGCTATTTTTTTTATTTAGTCTTATTCCAATGTCAAATGCTATATATTAAACATTCCAGTTAAAGCAACACTAGAGAACTTTTCCCACTTTGGTAAACCTACAGGTTGGAAGCGGAATTGTTTTATTATTATTACATTATTACATTACATTATGCAAGTTTGCCAGATCGGGTAGCAGATCTGTAGTTCGAATGAACTGGACAATGTAATGTAATGGACAATTCCGCTTCCAACCTGTAGGGGGACCGAAGCGGGAAAAGTTGCTTTAATCTAGACACGCCAAACACTCAACTGTCCTGCTGTTATTAAAGACATTTGAACTAACCAAAGACAGTTGCCTCGTCCATGAACTCACTGCAGAATGAAACACTGATGTATGAAACTGCCAATCTGAATAATTTACTTATTCATCAAAGGTGCCGGGGTGGAGTCCCAGATCGTTTCAGCCCACTTTAATCAACTGTGGAGATGGGTCTGGCAATAGACACCTAGGACTTAGAGAGAGAGAGAGAGAGAGAGAGAGAGAGAGAGAGAGAGAGAGAGAGAGAGAGAGAGAGAGAGAGAGAGAGATTAGTTTTATATATTTTTTAAACTAAGGTACATTCAATCTTGTCTTTTTTCGTCACCATTAGCGCGTAATAATGGCGGTGGCTTCTCGCCATCGTCTCGTCTTAGTCATGGAAAAAAATAGTTGTTAACGAACAAATGTTTTCTGAAATGCAAGTTCTTGCAGAGTATGACTCACCAAGCAACTGTAATCTGCAGAAAGACACCTCAGTGGATGTAGGCAACACACCAGATAGCTATTGGTTGTTCTATGGAGCATAAATGTGCAGTAAGGTGGTGGCACATGTGTGTTGAGCTATCATGTACAAGCTACCAGCTCCATTTTTGACCTGAGCCTCTCTGCTACATCTCTGAGCCCATTGACTCTCATGAGTTCCTATTAAACGTGTGTGTGTGTGTGTGTGTGTGTGTGTGTGTGTTTATACCTTGTGAATGTGGGAATGTGTGGATCTGTACATGCAGTTGTACATGTGTATGAAAGTGTTTTTATGAGAGACGGACAAATCCCTGCTTTGACAACAGCTGTGGTAGGAGGTAGTTAGACATTGCTGCAGCTATAATTATACTTTTTTTCTGAAGTATGGAATGTAGAGATGGACTGAAAGAAGGGCATAGGAAGAGGAGGAGCCTCCCTGAACCAAAGAGGAAGAGAGAGAGGGAAGGAGAGATGATTGGAAGTTTTGAAACCCCATGTTTAGTGTGCCACATCAGTGGGAATCCGTTTTTAAAACTGAATTCAGTCACTTTGCATATTTATTACCCAACCCCGTATGCAAGACTTTAGTTGGCATGGAGGGCAATGGAGAATTTTTCATGGTGATTAAATGGGCCAGGCTTAACAAGCTCATCATTTCCACATCAAAACAGGGAGCCTGCTGATACTATCTACAGTAGAGATAGCTGAGAGAATAACCACCCCTGGAAAAAGCTCAACAAAAATAAACTCACATTGCATACCCGTTCATTACGCTCTATGCACACACTTGAATGCACATAGCCATACTTTAAGCAGAACAGCTTTTAGAAGGGTCGTATCAGAACCAATGTTTTTATACTAAAATCCAGTAGCCAGTACTACCATTATTCCCAGCAGGTGGAATAATGTCTTAAAAGAAATGTATCCTCCCTAAGTTAGGGTTAGGGGGTGATACAGTAATAATAATAATAATAATAATAATAATAATTGAAAAGATGGAGGGAAAAGGAAAAAGAGGCAGAAAGAAAAACAAGGAAAATGGAATGGGAAGCTGCACTAACTCTGTTCCAGACTGGGAGACTCTTGATGGGCCGCTACCACCTGCTAAAACCTGCAAGGCCAAGGTCATGTGACCGACTGAGACAACTGACGCCGTCTTTGGTTAGTTAACTTGTACTGTAACAAAGGGACACACAGTAAAGCTTTTAAACAACCTCCCAGGTTTCTTAGTTTTTTCACCTCTAGTTACTTTTGACAAATTATGATTCAAACAATGCAAAAACCTCCCTCCAATACATGACATTGTATCTATCACAAATGTTCATAACTTACAGTCCCTCAAATTCCTCCTAATGTGTGGCTCTGTATGTGAAAGACTTCCACCAACTCTGTCAGAAATATTAGATAATGAAGAGGGCGCTGCCCAAAGCCAACTAGGCAACAAACTTCCTACTGAAATGTGTCCATTGTTAAAAAAAAGAAAGAAAACCTCAAAACATTGTCTAACCCACAACCAGTGTAGTCTATAAGATAACACTGTAATAATA
Source organism: Sander vitreus (assembly GCF_031162955.1). Taxonomy (NCBI): domain Eukaryota; kingdom Metazoa; phylum Chordata; class Actinopteri; order Perciformes; family Percidae; genus Sander; species Sander vitreus. The sequence goes on from NC_135868.1 coordinate 17,040,696, forward strand.
GTAGTCAGCTGGCGGTGAATATGCTAGCAGATTAGCTTGCTAGCGTTGGTACCAGCTCGGCTACCCGTCTGTCACGTAACCCTGGCCTTGCAGGTCGTAGCGGCCAGTAGAGAATCACTTTTCTGCTAAATCTGCTAAATCAGAGGCAATTCAGGTTAGGAGACTCATTGTCAGCCAGAGTAAAACATATTAATCAAAAGAATAACTACAATATATAAAGCAGCTGCATCAGATCAGAGGCAGACAACATTTACCAGGTTTTAAAAAAGGCCAATATCAGTCTGACGAAGCACAGGGCATGCAACACATACAGTTCTTCTCCAAGCTAAGCTTCACTTGCCAGCTGTTTATTGTTAAGCTCTGTATGTACTGTACCTACCGATTGATCTGTTTGGAGGGGTGTGAATCTTCACTGGTCTCACATTTCGATTACAATTATCCTGTCAACGATTTGATCTGATTCAATATCCCGATGCATCACAATGCGTCACTTCCTCAATATTAGTATTTATTGTTACACATGGTTTTCATCAACAAATTCAAGCAGTCAGATATATATGAACTCCCCTTTTTATTGTATCTGCTCTTAAAAACACTTCTTGAATGTCTGAACACAGCAGACAAAAGGCAAAAACAAATCGGAAAATCAACAAGTAACATCAATAGGCAATTATCGATTTTGATCTGGCACTGCATCGATGCAGAATCGTCCGCATCGCGATGCATCGATGGAATGATTAATTTCATCACCCCTCTCTGTTTGTGACACTTTGGGATTCTGACTCATGTCTCGTGATGCTGTTTAAGTGGCTTATTTGTCGACCTCCTTCCCTGAGCAGCTCTGCTTTACTCTGTACTACTTACAGTCACATTTTGTAATGCAGCGCTGCACATGCGCTAAAATGACTGCCCAAGCAAATTAAAATGGTGGATAAGAATGCTACCAGGGACAGATGGCGAGGAGCGGATTGAGGGAATGATGGAGAAATAGACAGACAGGCGTTGACTGTAATAGCATAACATTGAAATTCAAAGAAATGGGGCAAGACACAGCTGTGTTTGTGAGCTGCCATCAGCCACAAATGCTACTGATTGCTGTGTTTCCCCCCCCCCCCCGCAAGACAATGAAAGTTGAAGCCATCCTCTTGGCAGCCATCTTGGTCTGTGATTAATCTTGTGTTCTCCTCACCATGATATTATATAATTCCAAAGGCATTTGGCAAGCTTTTTAAATACTTGCTGGCACAGGTATCTGTACAACATGCTGCTCTCACTTTACTCTCTTTTACTTAACTTACAAGAGGTCCTTTTCCTCTCTACAGCAGTGGTGTCTGTTTTCTGTAAATGGCTCATTTAGTGCCAGGAAATAGCCCCAACCCACCCTCCCACCAAATGCTGGCCCCTTCTCACTCACCAATTAGGCCTATCAGTGGCAGCACTGTTCACTCTCAGCCATGTCGAGGTTGTAATGAAATATTATGCTTCTCGATCATTCTGCCTCTTGTAATTTGAAAGAGGAAGACAATAGAGCATTATTCCTACAAAATAGATTATTTGTAGAAGTGGACTTACTTTGTAGAAGAAGAAGACAGTTGTTTCCCCCACTGTTGGAAAAGAATAAATATTTATTTTTCACTTCGTGAAAATGAATATGAAGTGAATATGACTTTCAAAGACTTTTTTTGGAAATGCAGACAGGAAAGTCAGGCTCATCTGTTTCTTTATCATAGTTTAGATATTTCCAGGGTTCCTCAATGTAGAGCTGGCAAAACATTAGCATCAAACCACTGATTCATATCTTTTAGTTTTCACTGAATAATGTAGTCAATATATGGAGGGAGGAAAATATGGATGCGCCTTCTCAAGGTATTGTGGTCAAGACTGGGACATAGAGCTAATATTTACCTGTATATGAAGTCCATTTTTCTTCGGCACTTGCTGTATCGATCGCCAGTGCTTCATTAAACCAGGCAATTTAGGGACCGCAAAGTTGCATCCCTGCCTCCTTGAAATGCAGCATTCTTTGTTTTTTTTTAACCCTCCACCAACTCTTTAGGGTCTCCTTTTTCCCGTTTTCTTTCTATCACACTCCCTGAGTGCTGGATACTGGATGCTTCAATAAAACATGTGACGCCTAGCACTGCAGTATTCTGCCTTACTAACGTCAAATCCTCCTGTGTACCGTATCCATATTTCATGACTTCCAAAGTTTAAGCTAAAATCTCAGATTGCCAGGGCAAGGATGGTGTGCTCCCATGTTTGTGCTGTGTGAGTGTGTGCTGGTTTTGCTCTGTGGACAACTAAAGGCTATATAAACTGTCCTCTAAAGCAGTGGTTCCCAACCTGGGGTCCGGAGACCCCTCAGGGGGGCGGCAAAGATCACAGGGGGTGCGCAAGTCTTTATCTGGTTTTAGATTGAGGTAAAAAAAAAATTTGCACATGTTAAACAAATTATGATAATACACTAGAATATATAATGTATACAAAAGTCTGTATAAAAACTATGTATTTTTGTTCTCGCTTAAAATTGTAGGCAGGCTACTTAGTAGGCCAAACCTCCGGGACCTCTTAACCTGGGACCCTTGCTGTCATCAGGTCAGCTGCTAGCTGCTATCATCCTCATTTTTCCTGCCGCCACAGCATCACTATTTTATGAATGAAACGTGGCGGAGAAACGTAAAAGTGCTGATAACTCCTCTGTATCAAAAAAGAAAGTAAGGCTCTATCTCGAGAGTTACCTCAACTTCAGTTTCGGAGGGGGGGCTTAGCTTTTCTTAGACATAAGTAGGAAAAAAGGTTGGGAACCACTGCTCTAAAGGTTAAGTGAGTCCCCCAAGCCATATTCATATTTGGTTGTGTGTCCACTTTTGTGTGTTTACTAAGTACAAGGTGCAGTCAAATGGATTCATTTCAGACCCACTTCTCTCTCTCTCTCTCTCTCTCTCTCTCTCTCTCTCTCTCTCTCTCTCTCTCTCTCTGAGTGTGACTTAGGGCAGGACTGTAGGGAAAATGACAGGATCCTTACGAGAGCCAATTGGGTTCTGGATTAATGTTGTTTCACAAGTGAGTGGAAGGACAATTCAACGTCCTTTTTATGGATTGTAAATTGTACCCCAGATTTTTGGGACAGTCTGCTGATTAAGTTAAACAAGGCAAATGTTGACATTTAAAGCAAAGCTAATTCTAAGACAAATGAGCCTGCTGCACAGTTGTAAAAATATGAAGACTTCCTCTTAATGCCACTGAGTCTATCACAGTTTCTCTCTTTCATCGCTGAAGGCAAAAAAGAGGCAGAAAAAAATATTAATTATATGCTATGCTGTGCATTAATCAGACTTTTATTTGGTCATGAATGCCGCCTGCACTTGTAAAATGCAGCAGCATGTACTGTAAAGCTGAGCTCACGTGCGCTGTCGTACGTATTCACAGTGCTAAATGCGCACCCTTTGACAGGAAACAGTAATTAGCTAATTGGCAACATTTGTTGAATGCAAGCCGTTAACGGGTCGCAACTGTTGGTGTCACATATTGAATAAACATGCTAGTTCATAGGCACTAAATAAGACCAAGAGCTTTGACAGAACATCCTTCTGTTTCTGTTTCTTTCTTTTTTTAATACTGACACATCTCTTTGACATCAAGATGTCTATGAGACACATTTAAAAAGAATACAAAATGAATACATGCTGAATTCCCATTTGCATTTGAGTACTATCGTTCCCCCTGTAGTTTTTCTGAAGGAGGGCGAGTAAAAATAAAATCGGTGTGTCATACTCAGGGCACTAATGATGGTGCAGGACCTGCCAGCTAACAGCAATAATAAAACTATACACACTAATAGTTTGAGCTTGTTTTTGATGTTTCACACAGGGACTTTATCATGTACACCATCTTGTGAAAACTGGTATGTTATTTTGTGCCCCAAAATCCTGGTTCTTTTCCCGTTTCTCTTCCGGGATTTCCAGGCTTTGATATTCCTTATTTAGGTCATGGAGTCCATATCACTTTGAAGAGCTAGCTGGGCGTATACAACGTTTAGTTTCCCGATGAAAATAAAGCTTTTAACAAGAAAATCCTATGATGAGGCCAAAATACATCCTCTTAATCAAGCTAATTTGCAATTTGACTCAGGCTGCTAGACAGCTATTTTTGCATTGGAGAAGAGTCAAAAAGAAATCAAAAGGGAAAAGTGTAAGGGAGCAGGAAAGAGAATTTAGTAGGAGGCACAATGTGGAAAAAAAGAAAGGAACTGAGGAGGAAAAGATCAGTTAAAATGGACAACTATAATTTAAGGAATCGGAGGAGGCTGCAATGAGTGATATAAATATATATGATAGAAAGATTTGTGTCGGAAACAGGCTTCTTTGAGGGCGGCATTAGTAGGATCCTTTAAAATAATATCACAAACAAGGGCGGAATCGCAGAGCAATTGGACATCAAAGAGGACCCGGCTCCATTACAAGCCATTAAAAACATAACGGCTGCTTGGAAAGAGTGAAGCCAAAGGATCGATAAAGGGCAGTTTAACTGTCTGACACAGCTCACTAATATCTGAAACATCAACTCCCCTTCAGAGAGAGACGGAGGAAGAGGGAGAGAGAAAAAAAGAGGACAGACTTAGTGGGTGAAAGAGAGGAAATGGAAAGAGAGAGAGACTCTTGAGATCATTAGAGTGCTTTCCATCTTCCTTCTTTCACCCCTCTCTGCTGTACTGTATACATTTCTACAGTAGATTGGCATATATCACAGCAAACACACACACACACACACACACACACACACACACACACACACACGGACACACACGGACACACCTGCAAATCACACAGGAGAATAAGCATAACGTTTTATATAGTTTACAGTCATTCCAAAATGTTACTGTTAAATGTATTTACAGCAACATGCAGCACAGTACAGTAAAATAGTGCTCATATGTGTTCCTGATGGCTGTATTTACCTTAAATATACTAAATACACTGCCTGAACTGTTTAGTTTATCGAATTGCATCCATCTTAAAACTGGCTTGAACACTCTTTCCACCTCCTTCCTTGATTAAATTCCTTTTCCTCTTTGTCACTCTTTCCTCCCACACAAACCTCTTTGGCTTTATCAGGGCATCAGAATGCGGAAGCGTTAAGCCTCCTTGAGGTTGATACTGAGCTCAGTGCTATTTTCATTCCCTGTTGGTGCAGTCATTCAATACCTCTCTTTTTAGTCTACAGCTGCAAATGGAATCCAGTATGATAGGTGGTGATAAATGATAATGTCTCTCTAGCTTCAGGCAACATCAACTTGGTCTCTAAAGACATAATCACAACAGAAATTGACATAAATAGTGTGTATGAGTCTGTACACAATATGTACTGTATGTATGTATGTATGTATGTATGTATGTATGTATGTATGTATGTATGTATGTATGTATGTCTGTATGTATGTATGTATGTATATTTTGTTTTGATGATTCATAATTTCAAATTGGCAGGTTTGATTCTGTCGATCAGGGGTACTGTCCTCTCAAAGTTGCTTGGTTAATGTGGCATGTGCCGCCCGCAGACTTAGCAGCGTCTGGTGTGCGACAATAATAACACCGTCTGTCAGCAATACAATGTTGGTAACATTGATTTAATGAAGCTTCGAGGCAAATCATTTTGCATCGAGGATTTTTTTGTAATCAAATTATTCAAGTTATTCAAGGAATCGTTTCAGCCCTAGTTAAAGCATAACTCTCATCAAAATGCAACCTAGGGTCTTTTTGTGAATGTACCTGAGTCAAACCTTCGTTTCAAATGGCCTTTTGAATGGGAGTGCTAGGGGCACTTTTATGCTAGTCTCAAAATAGCTATTTTTAAAACACTAAGAAGGCTCGACACAACATGAAACTTTGCTCGAAGTATCACCAGGGGCTCTACACCTTAACGAAAGCATTGACAACATTGTTTGTGTACCCAGAGTTTACTAAAAAGAAAGGTTTTGAGCTCCATTCTACCCTGCCTTTTTCCCTAAATTGTGGCCGTTGGGTGAATTTGACAGGATTTCCAAGACTTAGTTTTCTTTTCAGACAGTGAACAGTAGGCAAATGTCTTCTCTCCTCTCGAATCACAAATCCCACTGCCAGTTGGTGTCCTCTTTGAACAGCTGTGCCACTCAAACTCAGAGTCAAACAGATAAACAATTGTTCAGATGGATAAATGAACATGGCCATACATGCACAGATGCAGAAGCAGAGCTTTCATAGTTTTGCACTTAACATTAACGTGTTTCTCTCACTCCATGTCAAATCTCTCGCTGTCCCTCTTTTTCTTTCTAACCCTCTCCTGTAACAAAAGGGGGTTTCCTTTTCAAAGGGCCTCAGAAACCCTTGGGCAGACAGTAGAAATTGCTATAATTGTTGACGACGTGTTGAAGTGTTTGGCACGAGGAAGTCCCAATATTCTAATAATTATGCTGGCAAAGAGAGGGGCTTCAGAAAGAGTGCAGAAAGACATACCAGTAGGAACTAGGAAATTGCTTTCATGAATAGTCATAACATGCTTTCTGCTGAATTATATGTTTATAGTGTGACATTTGTCAAAAGATTTATCTTTGTTTTGTAGCTGCAGCATCACATTTACATGTAAATTGGTATAATGATGTGCATATTCAAATGACTGAGCAGTTTCTCCATGTAATGGGCAGCCTTTAAGGTTTTTCATGGCTTTAAACTGGTACCATTATATCGTTATACAGCAGGCCATTTCTTTATGACGTCCTTCAAGTCAGGTAGTGTCATATGTGTACAGTACAAATGAAATCTGTCATTGACAAGATAACACATTTACCAAAGTGTGGCTTATTTTGACACGGAGAATGTTTAAGAATATTTGCAACACCGCATCTGCTTATGTGTGATATTAGACAGAATATCATAAGGACTATACTACGAACATGTTGCTTGACAGTATGGTCCCTGAATAGTAATGGCCCCTGAATCTGCTGCACTAGAATGTGTGTTTAAGTCACACAGTCCACATACAGGATTTTCCACTAAAATAGCCACAGACTATTGATGCTGTGGAACTACCTAAAACTTTGAAATGATATGCTGTATGTCCAAACAGTGCTGCATAACAAGACACAGCAACACTAGAAATGAGATTAAACCTATAACAATTGTTGACTGTTAAGTCGTATTTGAGCTTCTGAACCGCTTTAAGGACACAGCAAGGGTTTCCGACTTGACAGACAGCACTAAAACTATATGACTCACAGTCAGTGAAGAGTGTTTTATATAGAAATGTCCTGAGATGCAGGCAGCATGGCACAACTCTGTTTAAAATTTTAATTCAAACCTTTTAGTGGTTTGCAAGCAGGATGGCCTGAGAGACAAAGCAGACAGAGCAGCACAGCTAGCTCATTAGTACAGAGTGGAATTTGTCTGTCCTTGAACCTCTCTGTCTCTCACGCACAAACAGCCGTGTGCGTGCGCACACACACACACACACACACACACACACACACACACACACACACACACACACAGAGTTAGACATTCATACACATTTATCATCTGACGTCCACTGAACTCCACAGGCCCGCAGAAGACAAAAGGGAAAAGTGGTGCAGAATGTTTGTCAACACCTAGCACAGAGTGTGGACATGGTCTGATGTCCTTGTACAACAACAACAACAACAACACACACACACACACACACACACACACACACACACACACACACACACACACGATACAGTAACTAGGTAGATCACTTGTACCAGTCTTTATAAATTTATAAATACCATTATGGCATTAAAAGCGAGTTTGTGTTTGACTTGTGGGTATTCCCACATCCAAATGCATCAGAACTGTTTCTCGTCATACGGTCTTCTTTTAGCTGCTGCTTTTCAGAGATATCTACAGGAACGTTCCTACATCTGGCAGGTCGAACAAACCAGTTGTTGGGTTAACATTAATCAGTTGTTGCTTTCGACCCTAAAACAAACAACAACAAATATACAGTAGTAGTATCTCATGCAATTGCAGAATCATGCTTTATTTATATATTTACTGTTTATTGTCTAGTTTTAATGATGAATGAATTTAAGTTTTCTTTTCCTAGACTTAAATCTTGTACAGTGAAAATGGAGCTTTCCCGATAAGATGTAGTCTTTCTCCGTGAAGCTATACAATACTCCCTGAACTGCATTGCTATTTTTGATTAAACTAAACACAAAGGCTACATCTTAAGGCAGAATACAATATAAAACAATTACAAACCATTGTGCATTATCCTACTTTAAAAAAAGATTTACATTGTACTCTCAGATGTTTTTGTGCTGCATATTGATTGCTTCTTTTCTCCATTGAAAGCTCAATCCAATTTTTAATACCATCTCCTGCAGTTGAGAGGGTGATACTTAATCTTCTGTTCAAAAGTGTCCTGTATTGCTAACCTGAACACCAGCACTTTAATTTCTGCATAAACTGATGACAGGGTAGTCATGTCTTAGTTGTATGAAATCAGGCATGAAATACATGTACAGCACCATGGAATTCCATCAGAGTGAAATAAAATCCAGGAATTATTCATCTTCCTAAATGCTGATACAGTGTCAAATTCCCTTTTGAAACCACTTCCTGTTGGTTCCTTGGTTAATACATCTCCATGTTGAAACAAGATCCACTGTAGCTAAGTCACCTGAATATACAGTATGATATAAACAGTTTGCCTCGGGTCCGAACTTGTGCACGCTCCAAGTTTTTCAGTGATCCTAAATTGATTTTTTTCATTAAATAAAGCAGATACTGTGATGTTTATTCCAAGACTCACTTTGGAAGGTTGTGAGGGAGAAGGAAGATCATGAGATGTGGAATTTTATTGGCCATTTTACCTGATATTTACCGCTCAATAGGTTAAGGCCAGGGGGGTCACCGCTCCCTGTGGTGGATCATTGTGCATTTTTAAAGAGACGGCACAGACTTACCAGCAGGATGCCAGCTGCCTCCCCCAGTGTTAGGAAACGCACATACACACACACCACCATTGACCTTAAGCTCCAATAAACACAATTAAATATGAATAAGGACATCACTGAAAGTAAACACTGGCACTTTGTTCCTTTTATTTCATATACACACACACACACACACACACACACACACACACACACACACACACACACACACACACACACACACACACGCACACACTCAGAGCCAACCACACATTATCTGGTCTACTACTTGGCCAATAATAATCTTGACATTTTCTGTGGTGTCATTAGGACACTTTACCGAAACCACAGAGTCAAGCCTTTGATGGTGCATAACAATAAGAACACCCAATTCAAACTTTACATGGTTTATTGACAGCCTCAACAGTGATGATTTATGGCTCATCCTGCTTTAAAACAAATCACTCTGAAATGGATGAGAGGCATCCATTCCAGCGTGATTTTTATAGCACAAGGAAGTATGAGAGACTTAACACAGACAACTTGAGAGAGAATTCATAGTAGGCTATCAAAAGACAGCCATGGGTCACTGGTGAGTGTGAAATATTTATTTTGTTCATTGATTGGTTTCCTGAACAACTCCCCCCTTCCCCCTTATCATCCATACCGAACCCCTCCTCCTTGTACTCTCCAACCTGCTTTCATTGATCCGTCAGGCTGAGAGAGATGGAGCGAGCATGGGGCCTGGATAGATATTTTACTTGGACCGGGTGTTTATCCTGCAGAGGTAAACTTTGCTTTCAGGCTCTGTTGTGGCATTACTTCCTTTCCCCCCACTGGCGGAGAACAGTGGGAGTAATCAGCTTAATTGGTATAATTATGGGGTAAGCAATGAACCCTTGAACACACGCCTTTGCTTTTCTAAACGGATATTTGCAGATTAGGGGGGTAAAGTTATCCTCGTCAGCATTTAGCTAGGTATGCTTTGTCTATGAATGGGGACTATAATCTGTAGATGTTCTTTCACAGAGAAAACAGATGATCCAATCCATTGACCAGGCTTTTTTGATCAACTTAATGATGTCATTTCTGAATAACCTACTGTAGCGGTATTCTTCGCTCAATCCGTGTACCAATAATTATGTGTTCCCAAAATATAAAGCACCAAATACTTAAATATAAGTTCTTTACAAAAATAGAGGCTAAGGCCATGTAAGAGGTTGTTTCAAGACATTAGATAAAAAAGTTTAGTAAAATGCTATTGGTAAAGTCACTGTTGACTTTATCAATATTAAACAAGGATCTCATTCTTTCCCTAACCTTAACCAAATGTTGTGGGTGCCTAAACAGAACCATAAAAATCACGTAAATTTGTATCTTGCTTTAGTTGCTACCGGCAGTAGATATTGTATTGCAGGAAAGGATATTGTAACAAATGAAATATGATGTCAGCATATGCGCCGATTTATGTTTTCAAAAAAAGGCATGCCCCTTTAAAAAAAAAAGAAAAAAGAAAGTAGTCAAAAAATGTTTGCATTTCAGAACCTTAGGAAATGGACAGCGGCCGACACGAACACACACACCTATTAACTCGATAATAAAGTTTTGGCTTTCCATAATCTTTAAACTCAGGTCAGCACCACTTCTCACAAATACAGATAGGATTGGAGATGAAAAGTTTAACTGACACATAACCGCAATCAACTTCGTGGGAAATTAAGAATCAATGCCACCGGTCTGCACTGGTGGAACCGGTGGTGGATGTCGATGCATCATTAGGCTTTGCTTTTTAATAACAAATCGAGAACAAAAATCAAAGCGCCTATGGTTGTCAGTAAACACTTCACAGATATGTTTGCTATAAACGTTTTGCGACTTGGAAGATGCGATAATAACAAAATTCCCTTGTTATGTTTATAGAAAACGTTAATGGTTGGGTGGTTGGTTTCATACAAACAAACAAAAAACAGATTTGCTGTTTGTTTTTACCATATTTCATTAGCTTTTATTTGAGAAATGAATACATAACATTGTTTTTATTTAGCTGCCGCTTTTATCCAAAGCAACTTACAATAAGTGCATTAAAACCATGTAATAATTTAGCATGATTACAATTAGTTTGTAAGTATTCCACTAGCTTAACTTATAGAAATATAGATGTTAAAACCATATAAACCTTCACAAATGACTCAAAAGATCAGAAGAAGAACAGGCTGAAAATATGCAGTATAAACACTCACCTCAACCCCTCCAATATTCCACCACCTATTTAGTGTAACACTGCTCTGTAGAAACTAAAGGTTTGAGTGGTATTCAGTATTTGGGGTCATCGTGCTTAGGGGTCTTTCATGTTACTTGTCTAACTGCCAGTCCACCTCAGACCCTGGCTATGTCTCCCTCGCCACCCAGGAGATGGAATTTTAAAAATGTACAGTCCTCTTTGAGCTAGCCTTTTTGCCCCTGCAGGTCTCTGGAAATTAAAAAGTCAGAGAGAGTAAAGAAGAGAGCTAAGGCAAGATTGAGGGAGGCCATGAAAGAGAGAGAGATGTTTCTGTATACAGGTGGACAGGCATTACCCCTATGGCAAGTTCTCGGCCACTTCTTGTTTTTCACTCTTTCGTCTCTCTTCCTGCTCAGGGGAGTGGCCATCCATAGCAGAGGCCAGATGCTATCAGAGGCCATCATTGAAAGATTCAATGTTTTGAGGGCAGTTCATTGAAATGAATCCCCAGACCGGTTCCTGTTTTCTCAGACCTCTCTACAGCATATTTCACAGCTGAAGCTGTTTCACGGCCACCATTCGAAGAGTAATTGAAAATCCATGGCTGATTGACTCAGACCCTTGGTAATTAATTTTCTTCAGTTGCAGGGCTCTAAGACCAACACCCACATCTGTGCTATGCGGTGGTTCTTGTGCCAGGCTGAGGAATTATTGACGAGTTATTAATAATCCCACTGCTTTTCTTGCCAAGACACGCCCTGCGTACCATAAGCTCTAGGATTGGCCAGGCATCCAAGCTTGCGCGTTCAGATCCTATCCCCTGACTAATTTGGCTATCCTGACCTTAACCACTCGAGGTCAGTGCCTAACTTAAACCTCAACCATCTGCTTACCACTGAGCTGCTATGCAGGGCGTGTCTTGCCAAGAAAGGTAGTGCAATTCAAAGAAATGCATTGTGGTCAGCTTCTGACTTGGATGTACAGATTGATTCTTACAAATAGCGGTTACATACACATATGTACATACATGTATAAATACACTCATACATGCATATGTCCACTGATACAGACCTGATATGTAGCCACAGTAGCGGCCTGGCTTTAGAGATGGCAATGTTGGTCTGTCTGTTTGGTTGGCATCACTTTGATCCAAACTGAAACATATCAACAAGTATTGGATTGATTGTCAGGAAATTTATGGTTCCCAGACAATGTATCCTAATGCCTTTGGTGTTACCCTGACCTTTCCTCCAGTGCCAACATGAGGTTGACATTTGTGGTTCTGAGTAAATTGTCACGACAACTACTTGATTGATTGTCACCATATTTGGTACAGGCATTGTCCACCTTAGGATGCACTGTAGTAACTTGTATTTAAAAAATTTATTTGTCCAGTTATTAGTTTTTTACACCAAATTCCATCAAAACTCCCAAAAAAACCTGCTAAACATTTTCATTTTAGCATTGTCACATTGTGCACATGTTGGCATGCTGAGGTTAGCATTTAGCTCAAAGCACCACTGTACACTGTATGTACAGGCTCACAGAGCCGCTACCTTGGCTGTAGACTAAGAAAAGAGCTCATGTACTGGTGCTGTCGATACTGACTTTCCTCCAGTTTTCTGCTTTCCCTCTGTTATCTTATCTCTTTTGCTCCGTGGGTAAAAGTGATTCAAATTATGTGGGTAGTATAATTTACACACAAAATAAGGGCCTAAACCCTGGCTCACTCCCAGTCCTGTTATTTATTCCTCTTAAAGCGTAACTCTTGCCAAAATGCAACCTAGGGTCTTTTTGTGAATGTACCCGAGTCAAACTTTCGTTTAAAAGTATATTTAGGACGGAATTGCCACTTTTAAGATTACCGTATTTTCGTTTTTGGGTCAAATGGCCTTTTGAATGGGAGTGCTAGGGGCACTTTTATGCTAGTCTCAAAATAGCTATTTTTAAAACACTAAGAAGGCTCGACGCAACATGAAACTTTGCTCGAAGTATCAACAGGGTCTCTACACCTTAATGAAAGCATTGACAACATTGTTTATGTACCCAGAGTTTACTAAAAAAGGTTTTGAGCAACTCACGTTAGCAGTTTACACTATCCACCATTTTCCCAGTTAAAAATAGGCAATCTCCGAATGCGAATGAACGGACTCCGTAGGAGGAAATGTCAATCCTATATGAGGCTCCTTTTTCAACTACAAGGTCAATATTGTGTTTCACAAACGACAAAACAATGAATTATCCGTGCATTTATATGGAACTAAGCTTTTGGAGCTTTCCATCTTTATTCTCCTCCCTCGACTATTTTTGACTGGCTCGATAGACGGCGACCGGAAGAACAACAGCTATAGTGAGTTGCTCAAAACCTTTCTTTTTAGTAACTCTGGGTACACAAACAATATTGTCAATGCTTGCGTTCATGTATAGAGCCCCTGGTGATACTTCGAGCAAAGTTTCATGTTGTGTCAAGCCTTCTTAGTGTTTTAAAAATAGCTATTTTGAGACTAGCATAAAAGTGCCCCTATTACTCCCATTCAAAAGGCCATTTGACCGAAAAACGAAAATACGGTAAATCTTAAAAGTGGCGATTCCGTCCTAAATATGCTTTTAAATGAAAGTTTGACTCGGGTACATTCACAAAAAGACCCTAGATTGCATTTTGGCGAGAGTTACGTTTTAACTTGTCTTCAATATAACAGTGACTGATAGCCAGCTCAAGGTGCCTTCTGCTCTACTGCCTCTGCTTATTGCAACTGAACTGATCTGATCAAGGTGGGATACCTGTTAGAGGGTTGGCACACATCCTCCTGTTTATAGGAGAGCAACAAACACAGCTGAAGGACATTTAGATAAAAACATTGGCGTGTTTAAGTGTGATCCTAGTTGACCATAGCTTATCTGGTGATTACTAAATCAGAGACAAGTTAAGATAAGCTTTGAGTTCCAGGTTATTCACATGGCTTAGGCCCTTTGAAGCAGAAAGTGAAAGAAGGCCCCTGATGTTACAGTATATGTTCTAATATGACATTGACACTGACAGCATGTGGACCACCGAATCCACCTCTATACTCTCCACAAAACAACAAAAAAGGAAATGACATCCACCCAGGAAACCAAAGTAGAGTTACAGCAATGATATCTGAAAGTTCAAGCAAAGAAGAAGAGAAAGAAATAGCGAGAGACCTAATAGCATGTCTCACATTGAAAGACCTTGGAGCCTGTGTCTTGAAGATGAGTCGCTGATATATACCCAGCATGCTGAGTGTGGGAACGGGCCGCATTGACACCCACGTCACGTTTGCAGCGGAGCGTTGTATGGCACTATAATCATGGAGAGAGAGAGAGAGAGAGAGAGAGAGAGAGAGAGAGAGAGAGAGAGAGAGAGGCTCCGCTGAAGGTCTTCTTCCAAACAACAATACTGTGAAGATAGAAAGGTATTTTCCTGATTACCTCCACGTTTTGGTTGACATTTGATTGTGTCTACTTTGATGACATGTAGATATGACTATCGTGTCATGGTTTGGGTGTATTTTCACTGACATTATCTGCACCTTTAGACATATAATGCTTTTGTTACTATATGTTTGTTCATCTGTCAGTGAAAGTGTCAGGGCAGGTCAGGAAGCATGTCTTAGCACACATGCAAATTTCCTTCCATGTTCATATTGATGCAGGACTTGACATTAATTTGGGTGCACGAAGGGGAATCTACAGGCACTGCTACATTTTCCATACTTAGGTTTTTGCGTATTCCAGGCTATCATCCAGACCATAGCAACTATACATTTACATGGGTCAGAGTATTGGATTCTCTGGAGATTTATTTGCCGCATGTTACTTTGAAAAGTCACATATCAAAGAGTTGAGACCCTTTTAACAGACATAAATTGTTAATTGGTAAATACACCTAATATGATGCCTTTGTTGCAGTGCCAGTAAATGTGATTGAGTTACATGAAATCCTTCTGGCAGAACCTTTCCTCAGAATGGAGGGAAAAGTCCTTTCAAGTGAGTCAGAACCAAGTCTGTCTTTTACTTAAGTGCTCTTTGTACAACTACGCTCGTCCACCTCTTTCTCCTTCTCGTCCTCTGCTCTGCCAAGCACAGTTTACGTCAGCTCTCAGATCTCTTTAGGGCTAAAAATTCAAACTAAATGTTTGAAGCCGTTCTGTTCAATGGTACCAGATGAATTTCTACTACTCACTGTGGTGTAGCCGGTTGACTGACAGTAGAAAACACCTTTTGAGGAGTGATTCTCAGTTTTGGATAGTGTCTTTTTGTGGCCCCCGTGGTCCCTGTGTTGCAGATTCTTATTGATGTCAGCTTCACCTTAGGGTTCCTCCTGGTTTAAGGCAGGCAAGTTAAAAACCTGGGCACTGGCTTTTTAGTATGTGTATCTGTGTGTAGCAGAGGGGAGGGGCTAACCACCCTCCAGCCACGCTCCAGGGAGGGGAATGATGCTTCCACTGCTCTCAAAGCTCCATCAGTCACACAAATCCACACAGAATGGAAGTTGGCTCGGTGTGGAGGTGGGTGAATAAGAATAAAGTAGTATAAAGAGAGAGAGAGAGAGAGAGTGAGAGGATTTTTTTAACTGGAGACAGAAGAAAGGATGGTGGTTTAGGGGCAGATTAGAATTTAGAGAAAAAATGTAACATGCATCAAAGACCCCTAAACATCTAACCTTTTGAAACAGATGCGATCCAACAAATGTCAAGGAAAAAGAAGTCCTTAAAGGAGAATTCCGGTCAATTTCAACAAGTAGCTCTGTTGTTTGGAAATTTGCAAAAAAAACGAAAACAATCAGTGCTGCCTACACCGTGTTATCCTCCTGCTAGCGTTAGCACCCAACAGGCTTAAACATCCATCCATCCATCCATCCATCCATCCATCTTCATCCGCTTATCCGGGGTCGGGTCGAGGGGGTAGCAGCTCCAGCAGGGAACCCCAAACTTCCCTTTCCCGGGCATTAACCAGCTCCGACTGGGGGATCCCGAGGCGTTCCCAGGCCAGGTTAAAGATATAATCCCTCCACCTAGTCCTGGGTCTCCCCCGAGGCCTCCTCCCAGCTGGACGTGCCTGGAACACCTCCCTAGGGAGGCGCCCAGGGGGCATCCTTACCAGATGCCCGAACCACCTCAACTGGCTCCTTTCGACGCAAAGAAGCAGCGGCTCTACTCCGAGCTCCTCACGGATAACTGAGCTTCTCACCCTATCTCTAAGGGAGACGCCAGCTACCCTCCTGAGGAAACCCATTTCGGCCGCTTGTACCCTGGATCTTGTTCTTTCGGTCATGACCCAGCCTTCATGACCATAGGTGAGGGTAGGAACAAAAACTGACCGGTAGATTGAGAGCTTTGCCTTCTGGCTCAGCTCTCTTTTTACGTCACAACGGTGCGATAAATTGAATGTAATACCGCACCTGCTGTGCCGATTCTCCGACCAATCTCCCGCTCCATTGTCCCCTCACTCGCGAACAAGACCCCAAGGTACTTGAACTCCTTCACTTGGGGTAAGGACTCATTCCCTACCTGGAGAAGGCACTCCATCGGTTTCCTGCTGAGAACCATGGCCTCCGATTTAGAGGTGCTGATCTTCATCCCAGCCGCTTCACACTCGGCTGCGAACCGATCCAGTGAGTGCTGAAGGTCACAGGCCGATGATGCCATCAGGACCACATCATCTGCAAAAAGCAGCGATGAGATCCCCAGCCCACCGAACTGCAACCCCTCTCCACCCCGACTACGCCTCGATATCCTGTCCATAAATACTACAAACAGGATTGGTGACAAAGCGCAGCCCTGGCGGAGGCCAACTCTCACCTGAAACGAGTCCGACTTACTGCCCAGAACCCGGACACAGCTCTCGCTTTGGTCGTACAGAGATTGGATGGCCCTGAGAAGGGACCCCCTCACCCCGTACTCCCGCAGCATCTCCCGGGGCACCCGGTCATACGCCTTCTCCAGATCCACAAAACACATGTAGACTGGTTGGGCATACTCCCAGGCTCAGGCTTAAACAGGACAAGTTTTAAACGTGTTTTAAGCCTCTAAACATTATGTCATTACAAGTGCCTACCCATGTGCAATGATTCCTTCTGAGGGAACACAGCGAATCTGACTGAAGTAGATGTGACAGAAAGGCATAAAAGTTATGTTAATCCATCCAGTGCACATACCTCTGTTCATTTCCTGTTTTCCAGTCAAGTCCACACTAGTCGATTGTCGAACTCATACAATCCAATATTCCAGTCAAATTTGCCGTGTTCCCTCGAAAGGAATCACTGCACATGGGTAGGCACTTGTAATGACATTTCGAGCATGTTTAGAGGGTAAAAACACATTTAAAACTTGCCCCGTTTAAGCCTGTTGGGGAAGCAGGGGGATAACTCGGTGTAGGCAGCACTGATTGTTTTAGTTTTTCTCGCTACTGACAGCACTCACAAATTTCCAAACAACAGAGCTACGTGTTGAAATCGACCGGAATTCTCCTTTAATTTCATTTCTACGGTCTGTCTCTTATCAGCCTTTTAATACATCAACTACTGTGGGAGTGGCCTAATGTTCTCCCAAAAGACCAATGCTGTTCTGCTAACATAACAAGGAAACCTACTCACACATGCACCCAATATCAGAAACATACAGCAATCAATAACCTTGTGAAGCACTCGAAGCCATCCAGTTCTGCCAATTCTATTCCCAGCCACAACCATCATTCATTGCAGCTAAACAGTTCACAGTCCAACCCACACCCACAAAAAGCCCCCAATTGGACAACCAAACCCTTTGACCCGGTTGTCATAAATCTACCAGGACATAGCCTTCCCCCTATCAGCATGGGCTCAAACAGTTTTAAAGGCTGAATTTTGAAATGTGGAGAAAAGCCCTTGGTTCCCATTCCAAACTGCCTTATGCTCAAAGAGGATGCTTGGGAAAGAGCGAGAGCCTAAAAAAAAACAAAGCAATTTGCATGGCAAAGAGGTGTTCTGACAAGCAGGGAGGCGGTGGAGTTGTTGCCCAGAGGACTAGACGGCTGTTGAACAGTGGAGAGGAATCTGCTATTCTCTCTTCTCTTTGGAGAAGTGTAGCCTCCCCTGAGGGTGAGGAACGTTGCACAGCACAGTAATGCATTACGTGAATATCAATACAGTCAGAAAGCAGAGAAAAGGCTGAAATGAGGAAAGAAACTGAGGCACTGGAAGAAAGAGAAGATATGAAAGTATTTGAGTGAGCTTGAATTTTGCCGTATTTAAATGCATGCATGTTGTTTGCCCCTGTGTTTATAGGTATTTACATGTGTCAATGCCGTTGATATACTGTATTGAGATCAATTCAGAAGCAATATCACCGTATACGGAACAAAAATAAAAGCTAACTTCATTTGTCCCCTGCTTCCAATGTTGCAGTTGCACAAAACAATGCTTCAACTGAAAAAATGTGAGAATCCAAGGTTTGGGAATCTCTAAGGCTAGATATTTTTTTTGAAAGACATGTTATGTGAATGGGTGTGTAGGTGGCACTCAGGGAGATCAGATGATCATCAGAAACCAATGAGTGATCTATCATAGAGCAGTTCTGACAAATGCAAGCGCAGGGGGCGGATGCTTTCATGTTTCCAAACCAACGCACGCTCATTCTTGTGATCGCCAGAGGGTCATGCATGACGATTGCAACAGAAGAAGTGTGTTTAGTCAGAGTGTTCGGAACTGAACATATTTATGGACTGTAGAGAAGGAGTCGTTTGGATGCAATTTTTAAAAGTTTTTTTTAATTTATTTTTTTAGCTAAAACACAATTTTTGCCATGCAATGGCCGGTGCCCTAACTTTAATTCAGTTGTTGCGTGAATGCCCTGAGGCTGATGGCATCAGCAGTTTGGCAGAGTCTCCTTGGGAGTAGTTCATTAACCAGTGCCCCAAGATATATTTTAGGCTACTATGTAAAAAACAGGCTTTTCACAGCCACAGATACTGTATCTATCAATATTAGAAGATTGGACATGGGCTGAGGAGGATGGGAGGGAAAGTGAGGCAGAGGAGGTGGAGATGAATGCAGAAGGTTCTTGCTGTGAGTTTCTGTAACAGGCCAGGATTTAACACAAAGTCAATACTACTGCAAAGTGCAATCACAATGTGTTGGCTAAAGCAGATAGCTGTGATGAATGCTACACCAGGGCCAGTCTCAGTGGCTTAGTGGCCCCAGAAGACATGTTTTATGTGGGCAGAATTCTTTAGACTGCCTGTTCTCTGTCTAAGGCTGTCCATGTACACCGCTCTATTAATTCCCAGTCCTTCCGGAAAAATGTGGAGTTTTTTGTGATTGTTGCGGGCAAAAATCCTTGATTATGCGGCACTTTTTCTTAAAAAATGCGATGGAATATGCAGGATATTTATGCAATTTTATGCAATGAAATTGCGGGAACTTGCAAAAATTGCGGAAACTTGCAAAAACTGCGGTTTCATCATGGCTTCATCGCGGGGTTTGCAGCTTTTCGATGATGTTCACATCGCGTATACGTCACTTCATAACGTTCCCATGGCAACAGGGGAAAATGGCTGCTCTTGTGTGAAGTAAACGCAACATTTTTCAACTTTCTGCTAAGATATATGTGACTTTTTTGCAACGAAAATGCAGGGATTATGAAATCATGCAAGCCCCGCATATTTTGCGCGGAAATCGGCAATTTATGCGTCGAAAGTGTGGCGTATTTGAAAAAAATGCGGCCCCCGCATAAATATGCGGACTTTGGCTGCTTATGCATTGAATTATGCGATCGCATAATCACGTTTTTCTGGAGGGACTGAATTCCCTGTTTCATAATTTTATCTATCTATCTATCTATCTATCTATCTATCTATCTATCTATCTATAATGGACATTTATTGCATACAAGAACCATTATGTAGACATGTGTTATGTACAGTATCAGTGGCCAATATGGAAAAAATTGGCATTGCTATAATTGCAGTAACATTATCTCCATATTTATATGTGACAAGAAATGTCACTTTTTTTCACACTAATGCCCTCACTTTCTTTTAAACA
This sequence comes from Sander vitreus, assembly GCF_031162955.1. Taxonomy (NCBI): domain Eukaryota; kingdom Metazoa; phylum Chordata; class Actinopteri; order Perciformes; family Percidae; genus Sander; species Sander vitreus. The sequence continues at coordinate 17,060,895 of NC_135868.1, forward strand.
AGGAGGAGAAAAGACAATCTGTAAAAGTGTGAGAAGAGGAGAAAAAGATGGTCGAAGTGCAAGCCAGCTATACAGATGATTCCCAAAGTGGATTAGTTGAAATAGATGCCAATTCACAGTCTCACTTATCTGTGACTGCATTGATCAGGTCTGTATGTAGAGTGATTGTGTGTCATGCTGCAGGTAAGCAGACAGCAAGAGACCAAGGGTCCAATGTAGGATGTCTATAAAGATCAGTTAGTCTTTACAGAAAATGGGATATCCTATAAAAAAACTCCTCATATGTTTGTGTGTGTGTTGCAAAAGGGTGGCATAGTAAAATGTAGATACTCTTGCATGACGTATGCAGCGTTTTATCCGGGAAGAGGACATTATTAATCTAATTTTTAACAATGGTTAGTTATAATCAACATATTTCAATTGATTTCGATTGGTCAGTTGATTGAACTGTACTACTATACAGTATGTTCAAATGAGATGGGAGGAGGATGGAAAGAGGAACTGGGCTCATCCATTTTTTAACTCACTCTGAATTTCTAACCAGTTATTATGCAGACTAGCAATGACATTTGGAAAAAATATAACATTTCACAATGAAGAAAAATGTTTTTGTACAATTTATTGTACTGTAGCTGGAGCGGCAGGAGGGATGCCTGCTGTGCTTTTGTTTGAGTGCGCAAAGTGTGCTTTCTTCCCCCCCAAAAATAAAGCCCTCTGCTGTTCCACTTGACATAGAAAAACATGTTATGTATTTGCTGGGTGTAATGAACATACAGTAATTCAGCAGCAGTGATAAAATCCAGGCAAATGTTGTACTGCTGTGCGAGTGTAGGGGCATCATTTACACTAAAATCTTTGTCTCCAATTGTCTGTTTCTCTTTCTCACCTTTTTTCCTTTGCAAACTATCTTTATCTTTCTGTTTTTATTTTTATTTTACTCCCTCAATTGATTTCTGTAGTGCTATATGCTTAATGTTCTGTTTAGAGAGATGGGGAAAGAGGTTTTGTGTAGGCAAAGAGAGGCGGGACTCACTGCTTTGACTACGAAAAGCATAAGGACATGTCTATATAGTGCCAGTGCATGTATGTGTATGTAATACATCTTCCCTGTTAAAGTTAAGATCACCACCGAAGGTGTTGCATTGAAACCATGAAAACCAGGCGGGTATCCAGCCTTCTCCTTGTTTTCATCTCAGGGGGGAGTGCTGTTCCTGGCTGAGGCACGGCTCCCCTCTGATTCTGGAGGAATAATGTTAGCAATAATTCAGCAAGCCCACGGTAGGTCACATGTTGGGAAATTAGGGCCGAGTGAAGAGCCATATCTGATTATTCAGTTCTTTTCCCCTGTTTTTTTTTAACCATAGTGTTTTTCTGAGTACTCATGTCCAGCCTCACATACTGTATTGTGCTGCTGATGGAACTAAGGCTGGGATGTAAACAGATTAGAGAGCATGTTGATTGGGTCGCAGTTTGATTTTCAAAGAGGCCATTTTCACTTATCAGCGAGACGTGTGTGTGTGTGTGTGTGTGTGTGTGTGTGTGTGTGTGTGTGTGTGTGTGTGTGTGTGTGTGTGTGTATACATGCTTTCCACATGTTTCAACACTTTGCATTGCAGAATCAGTGAGTGCTCACAAGAATATTTCTCAGATGTTAAAAATAGTTAATTTGTGTGTTGTCACATGCCACCCAAACACAACACTCTTCCCCTAACCTCCTGGCTTAAAAGATAAACATTTGTCGGAAAGCATTTGAAGTCACTTTTGGTGTCCGTTTATCACAGTCCGATACATTTACACCTTTGGCTTCTTAAATGGAAAGTTGCTGTAAAAATACTTTCCCAAGGATAACACAGTCACTGTGGTTATAGGCATTATTCCCAGGAACAACACCTGTAACCATAGGAGGTAACTCAGTTTACCTGTTCATACGCACAGTGGGCTCTGCAGTAGTGACATGCAATAAAATGTCGAACTGCCACCCCTCATAACAAGACAGCAATGGCTTGTGAATTGCTAAGAAACCTTCTAGAATGATTGACTATGTAAATCACATGTAAATAATGCATGGAACTTGTCCCAGGGAAATGCTGATCTGTAAAAGCATGTCATGCCTCTTCATCTCTTGACTGATATCTCCAGGCCATCTCTACCCCTGCTGTAAGTAGAGAAGAGAGAGCCTGCAAATCAAATTAGCCGTCTAATGGAGAGAGATGAAGAGAGAAGTAAAGATGAGCAAAGGAGGGAGCAGAGGGTGAAAATGATACATCTGCAGGATTATGGTATTGTCTTTTTTGTGAATGGAGGAAGAGAGAGCGTGAAAGAAGGAAATGGGCCTGGTGGTCTGAGTAATATTGACTTGAGTGGAGCTTTTTCAAGGAAGTATAACCAATACAGTGGTTACTACTGATACAGATCTTTTTTACATGGATACATGACTTAAATCAAAATATATTTTTGGTATTGATCCCTTAAATTCACTAGCTGCACTAGTCAGTATTTTTGTATTAAAAATTAAAATAAATGTTTAAATGTGCTATAGGTAGAACTGGGAAGATCCAGGACTTAGCCAAAAAATTTGAACATCAACAACTTCTCAGTCCCTCCTCCCTTTCTGCTAAGCCCCTCCCCCCACAAGGGAGAATGAATGAGTGTGCATGAGCAGTGATTGACACACAGTTAGACTTCAAATGAACGCAATGTTTTAATTTTTTTTTCTTGTGTCTGCTGGTAAATAGACAATAGGTGGCTAACATATTTACCATATCAACACTCTTAGTTAATAATATTTCAATGATGTCCTGGCACCTTGTTGCGCTGCCCCCAAGTGGCCAAAAAATGAATTAATGCAGGTTTAAAGAATTGGAAGCAAAATATATTCAGTGGGACATTTTACAGATACACATTTGTGCAGTCCCTGGTGGACAAACTATGCAATGGCAGCACTTAATCTGAATTACCTCAAGCAAACTCAAATGCGCCAACATTTGCAGCAAAAACAATAAATCTTTGATTATTAATCAGATGTAATATCCGACAGAAAACGATCAGGTTTTAAAATTTGAAAGTTAAGGTTATATAAAAACTGATAGAAAGGCATCTCATTGTACAATAGAACCGTTTCCCCACATTCAAAGCATTAGGTTTTATTCTGCCGAGCTTTAACTGTTTATGAGCAATCAGCATGCATCTTTTCCTTTTCCCACCTCACATTCTTGTTCTGCTTTGCCTGAAAACAAGAGACCGCCATCCTTGGAGAGTGGTGGAAAAAAGACTGAGAGAATGTACAGGAGAATGAAAATAAGAGAGAGGGAGAAAACGCTGCTCATGAAACCATCTGGGTGTTCCCAGCATCATCCTCTTGCTTTGGCACAGAGGCTGTTTTTCTCTTCTTCCTCTCTCTCCTACATGCCGTGTCTGTTCTGTGTACCCATGCTTTATTTATCATTGCCTTCATTAACAATTTAATTGAAAAGCAAGGGGAAGAGTCACATCTGAATATTATTGGACCAAATAGGACAGATACAGTCCCGTAAGTATAGGCTGTAAATGCTTTCGAGAGAGAGAGAGAGAGAGAGAGAGAGAGAGAGAGAGAGAGAGAGAGACACTAGATGTCTGCCAACTTAAAAGATAGTAATTTGCAAATGCTGGCTGTCTCCAGTGAAATGTTTGCCCACTCACAACATGAATCACATGTGTGTGGGCTTCCCCTGCACTGCCCATACATAACTTATTACACTGTGCCATTTATTGGCGGTTCTGTCAAATATCTTAATACTTTACTGACCAGTAAACATGTGCATTCCTCCTCAGGGGAAAGATGGCCTTCAGATTCATTCAGTAAGCAATTTTCTTACAATTTCCCCTTATTTATTTTTTCTAAGCCTAGAAAATTATACCATGTTAAAGCAGGGAAACATACAGTATGTATGGGAACCATCTTTTTTAATTTATTTTTTACATCAGAGAAAAATGATGGAGGGAAGAGAATAGAAAAGGTTACTGCCTGTGAAAGATTGCAGGAGGTAAAGGAAAGACATTTAGAGGCCAAGCTTAGCGCTTTATACAAAAAGTTGATCATAATGAGAGACTTCATTTTGGAGTAAAAGAGGTGTTCACCTTTTGAGAAATTACCTGATTTGGTAAGTTACATTAGCTTGGTACTAGTTAGTATTAGAGTTAGAATTATAGTGGACTGATTTGCCTCATTCTAAAAATATTGTCACCTTTAAAACTGACCACAGCTGCAATTCTTTTAAAGTCTACTGGGCTCAAAAGATTTCAGCAAGAGTATCACTTTATTTCTAAATATGAGGACATTGACATTTTTTGCTGTGTCTTCACTACAACCTGGCGGAGAAAATACCAGCTCATGCAAAGTAATCCCTTGCCTCCCCAAAGGAATTGGTGTACAGAGCAATGGATGGAGAGGAGAGGGAGGGAGGGAGGGAGGGAGGGTGGGAGGGGAGAAAAGAACAATAATGGTCTCTACAGTTCAGCATCTGCTCATTAATCATTCATAGGCAGCTAAGTGGCAGCAGCAGGGAGCACAGTGAGATTTCAGGTTACGGTATCAAATCTCTATTTATAAATAGAATAGTTATGGAGCTAGGTGGCAGAATACCATCACTCATAGCCCCCTACTCCCACCTTCCCGTGAGTATTCACTGATGTCTCTGCGAAGGTTTGGCTAGCATGCAGTAGTACTACATATGTAACCAAGTGAGACCTGAAAAGTGGAGAGCAGTCACATACAATACAATGAAATAAGGGTAGAACAACTGTTTCTCCTGTGGGATTAGGGATGGGCTATATGGAGAAAATCAAATATCACAATATTTTTGACCAAATACCTCAATATCGCGACGATATTGACAACTGGTGCTTTTACAAAATATTTACATAATGATTTTTTTATATAAATAATCATCAGTAATCTTGAGTAGATATGATGACTAAGTGGGTAAAGTCAAATAACAGTCTGGTAGGATCAGAAAAATACATCACTTTACTGTGATGCAGCCTTTAAAACCAGAAAAACACAACATTTATATCATATTATGATATTACGATATCCAAAATCTAAGACAGTATCTAGTCTCTGGCCCAACCCTATGTGAGGTACAGATTTGCTGTTGGTCATTTGCATAGATTTCTGAAATTATGTCATTCATCCTTCTAAACATACCTGTTCGTGCTCACCCATTAACATGCTCCAGTAACTGACTTCTCAAGCTGTAGCTTAAGTGGGCGTCACATCCTCTCCTGCCATTTTCACATTCAATCTGTCAATATCTGCCCTACACTCCACCACACCTGGATTGTTAAAAAATTGCTTTCCCCGATCCGGTTTGTGATACCGATGCTTCACTGCCACCGTTCAAGGACAGCATGTTGTGTATGAAGAATGGCTACGAGCCCGTCTCATGGCAGAGGTCATGAGAGAGAGGGGTGTCCCAGTTTTGTGACAAGTGACACTTCTATTGATTAATGGTCCACAGAACTCCCACATCTAACAAGCCTAACACATACAGTACCATACTGTACGACAAATAGGCCTTTGTGAATTATTTGGTAATGTAAGATGGCGCAGAAGTGGTTGACTGCTTCATGCATGCATGGGTCTCATTTGATGTACAGCTTAAGTTAACTTAGTAGTCATTAAAATGGTTACGAACATACAGACATGTACTGTTATGAGTTAATTTTTTACCTTTTGACATGAAACGTATAAAGCTCAGCTACAGCTATTTTACAAATTGGATTGTGTCAGGCAAGTCGAGCACTGAGAGGTCACCAATGACCTTAGAATAGAGTGCACACGCTTACTCCACTATGCAGCCTGTGTCAGGGATGTAGCTTTAAGTGGTCAGCTTGAGGGAAAAGCCTAAGTATCTGATGATCTGAGATCAAACTACTTTACACAGCATTAGCAAGTGAGAAGAGCAACCATCAGCCTGTCAATGATTAACTAGAGCCTTAACCTTGAGCTTTATATCTTGGATATGTATTCTTGGGATGCTGAACAGTTGGATGGATAAATGATTAAAAAAATGTATTTGGTTGGTTAAATGTTTTTGAGGTGACAGTTTTGGGTAAACCAGGTTACTCTGTCCTCACTCTCTTTTGCTATCTCCTAATTCTCACTCTTTGCTATCTTCTCAATCCTCTCTTTCTCTAACATGTACATTTTGTTCTTCTGACGATAATACTTGTCTATGTTGTGTGGACCAACCTGAACAAAGGGAACCTTAGAAGAGGATGCGTTGCGTGTGTGGGAGATGTCCGTGCATGGTGGATTGAAAAACCTGCGGCGAGTAAATTAAAGCCTCTGCCTCGCACAGCAGCAATTCAGCAGCAGTGCGTCTATGATTGAATGCTCGTACAGGGCAATCCAAATGTTGAACACCGTGCAGGAAAGGTTGAATGCTTGCGCAGCACAGATTTAGTGACAATGTGCATGTGCAATCAAGTGCTCAGACAAGATCAAACCTTGTACAGCAAGTTAAAAAGGATTTGGGCGTGCAAATGATGTACTATTGCAGGACCAATCCTGATATAAAATGTAAAAGTAATACATCAGTTTAATCACATTAGACCTGACATCAAACCCTTCAAGCTCTTCCTTATATTATTTAGTCTGACATGTGTGCAGAATAGTGCCTCGCACTTATAGTCAAGGAAGCCAGACAAGATATGAGGAAGGAAAGAGTCTGATAGAAGAGACTGGGGATGCAGTGATAAGATATGTGATGAGGTGTTGTGCAAGGCCAAAAACTTAAACAGAACATCACTTAGTCCATGTGTGTGGGTGCGTGTGTACATGGCATTAGCAATAACATGATTGAGATGTTAGAGCAGAGGCTGCAGCAGGCCATGAGCTATTAGAGCGGACGCGACCGCCACATCACTCACCTGTCTAGAGACCAGTTAGTGCATGGTATGTGATGATGTGGACTGTAGTATCCTGTCACAGAACGGTGCAGTGTCTGACTCTTGGCTTTGCACAAATGAAGAGGGGTTTGCTTTGATGTTAAAATCAACCTGTTTGAATGTAAGCTTGCTGTTATGATCACTATATGTGAATTCTTTCATTGGACCTTTTCTGAAAGTGAAACTAGAAAGTACATCCTGTGTACTTTTTCATAGTGATCACAGTGTTATTCTGTATTTTTTGTTTTAAACATAGGAACAAGAATAAAATATAATTATTAACTGACATGCAGGTATTCTACACTGTGCAACACATATTTTGAAATGAGCCTTAATAAATCAAACCGCTTTAAGAAGCTAATGATGGGGCGGCCTCTAGCTCACCCAGTGACAGCGTTTGCCCCATGTTGGCTGAGTCCTGCAGCGGCCCGGGTTCAAATCCGACCTGCTGCCCTTTGCTGCGTATCATCCCCCATCTCTCTCTCTCACACACACGGCTAATGTGTCTCATGTAAAATAGCCATTTGGAAAAGTTAGAAACCAATACCTTGTAAAATTGATTGCAATGCCCATCAAGTGTGAGTTTGTGTGTTTCTAGAGTATCTGTAGTAAAACTGTCCAGTAAAAGGTGGAGCCCTCTCTCACATAAATCCTGTATATGTGTATGGGTAGGGCAGGATGACAATTCATTATGATTCTTTATCCACTTTTGATGTATTTGGATTGGATATTTTACCCATATTGCCCTGCCCTATATGTGAGTGAGTCTTCGTTAGACTACATGCAAGTGTCAAAGCCTGTAGACAAGTTGTACATACTCATACCAGAGTGACTGTACACTTACACTTGCCTGGTCAAGCCCCTGTTGGAAGCTGTAATGCCTCCATTTTACTGTGCATAATGTGGACCTGAAGCAGTTTTGTTCCCTGTGCTGTTAGTGCATCTGATACCTCACCTATTAGTCAATTCATGTAGCAATCCTCACCCTCACATCCTAGAGCTAAATTGCAATGGAGTCAAGCAGATTCACTCCTCTCCATTTAATTTGAAATGAGATGATGTGCTGTATGTGTGCATTGTCTTCTTATACTCGTGCAGCCCACACGCACACCAGCTTCACTATGCAGTATTAGATCAATAATCAGATGCATACATAGCACTGACTTGATGCCTCATAATTCCTATCTCAGCTTTCTTCTCTCCGTTGTTCAGATTGTTTGTTTGTTTCACACTCTCCATTGTCTATCCACCGCCATGTCTGACTCTGTCAACACCACTGAGTCTCTCACTCAATTCCTCCACCATCTACCTGCAATATTTATCTCTTTCTCCCTCCTCCATCCTGTTGCTAATAAGTTCTGGATGTGGTCGGTGTGGGGTCCAAAGCTTCTCCCTCACTGCCGCCTCTCCAGCTGGGTGCTCCCACAGTGCACCAAATGCCTCTCTTGAATATTGAATACACCCCAGGACCACCTCCGCACTTCCTGAACAGTACAGTGACACAGTACTATTACCTAGCTATTACTGTGCACGGGGTCCCGGGGCTCCGTCAGGATGGATGGGCTTTGAATCTGTTTTGTTGTGGGTGAAGGAAGAGATAATAGGCAGGGGTGGATTGAGCGTTTGTTTGATACTATCCCTTGCAAGTGTGAAAACTTTCTTTTCAGTTTTATAATTCGCTGAAGTTTCCTCAAAGCACGTGGGATGTGTGTTATTCTGGGATGCATCCAATCAAGGTGTGACACTCAGGTTACAAGTAGGTGTGTAAAATTCACTGTGGCCTCAGATTCCCCCTCAAATATGGCCCTATTGTTATGGGAAATTCATAGAAACTACTTATTTTCTGGGATTTTTTTTTTTGGGGGGGTGGGGGAAGAATCAATGATATTGCAAAACTTGTCAATATTCCAGATTTTGTACAGCGCGAGTGTTGCCTCCAAGTGTTTGCTGCAGCACACTTTGCATCTATGCGTCTATAGCAGAAAGCTGGAAAAGTTCAGAAAACAATATCTAAAAATTTGTATTAGAATTTGTAAGGTAAAGACTGCAGAGTTAGGAAGGGATTTCTGAAGTGGAAAGTAGTGTTTATTTTTGTATGTTTAATGGGTTGTCATTGTGTTGTTATTGATCATGCTTTTCCACAAAACGTATGGTCTTATCAATATTTGTACCAAGATACTTGATCAAAGAATGACAGCTTGTTGAAGGGACAGCTTTAAATACCCTTTGTCTCTGAAACTGTAGCCTCCAAACAAACAAAAAACAAATGTGAAGGTGAACATTAGTGGAGTATCATCAATTCTCCTTAACTGGAACCATTTGAAAGAATTATTACAAAATAAGTTCTGTTTGCTTCTCATTTCTCTCTGTGTGAGGCATATACCCAATTTTAGTTTAGAATACATTGGCGATGCTGTCAGATAACAACTCCACAGTTTCAGATTAGTCCTTGATGTAACACCTTTGGTATAATAAACATGAAAGGAAGGAGCAATGCACTGTGAGTGAGCTAATATTTACCTACCAATATTTTTTTATCTAGCCTCTCCATGATAGCCACTTCATTATTCAAAGGCCAACCACACAAAATTAGCAGCAGCAGATCGTATTGCGAAGCAGTCCCGCTAGGACCAATCAATGCTATTAGATCTGTAAATGTGATTAGACACACTCATGCATCCACCTTATTTCTCCTTCAAACGCTTGTGCTAGGAACGGTTGTAAGGCTTGTTGCCTTTAATTTATGCACCATTGATCCAATCCCATGCCAAAGCAGGCAGATATATTGCAGGAGGTATAAACAAAGAGACATTTTGCACTGGTTGTTGGTAATAAGGGCTTTAACAACTATATCTAGGTCTTAGGCTGTGACAATCTTGCTGACTGTGTTATAACATGGTCAGAAAGACAAACCACCTTCATTTCATCCACTGACTCACAACACCTAACCTCTGCAAAGGGCACGAATAACCAACTAAGCGAGAAGCAGTCAAATTTTTGTATTTTCGCCACTAGCGGCCTGGCTCCATGGATGGTAACCTCGACTGGTCCACCACTCTGCTCCTGACTGAAATATCTCCGCAACTTCTGGATGGATTGCCATGACATTTTGTACATCCATGCTTCCCAGATGATGAATCCTAGTGACTATGATGACCCCCTGACTTTTTCTTTAGCACCACCATGATGTTGACTTCTTTTTGTTTTAAAGCTATAGTGCGTCGTTTCTGCGGCCCAATGAGGAATTCTAAGCAATGACAACAAAACTGTCGGCGCATCCACATGATACAAGCCTCCCGTGACCTTGTGGTGAGATGAGAGGGAGAAGCTGCCCTGAGCCCATTGCCACAGTTTAATTACTACTGGCAAAGAGAGGCTGCTGTAGTTTTGTGTATCAGAGGGATCTGTGCTTAGAGTGTATGAATGTAGCCTGTGCGTGATCTGTGTGTACGTGCACACTGCATGTTGTAAATCTGACACTGGCGTAGAACTCTCCACCAAAAACCATACAATTTGGGCCTGCCTTCCTTAAAATCCTCTTACATAAGCCACTACTCTGAAATGTGTGGTGATATCATGCAGCTTTTTTTGGCTTTTTATCTGAAAAAAGGCTTTACAGAGTTGGATAAAGACTAGCTAAATAATACATCGGAGCTGCCTCTCATACTGACTCAATATACTGTCCTAACAAAAGTGTGCCAAATATGACTTGGATTGACCTGTAGACTTTGGCTTCTTTGAGATGTGCAGAAAAGAAAACCATGCATTTTATTGTAGTAAGCTTTAGCCCTTGACATGGATTCAGTGGCCAAACAAGACATACTGTATCTTTGTCACTGTCCTAGATTTTGCTCTGACATCAACAGAGAAACTCGTCTAATGTCATGAATGGACTTTAATACTCAAATAATATTTTCTGCTTTCCATGGTCTATTTTGATTTACAGCAAAGACACCAATTTATCTTAAGTTAACAGCAGTTTGATTAACAAAATACAATATTAGATATGTCAAGGCCCTTACACACATATGATGGCCTCATATTCATTGAACCAGAAGGGTTGCTGCATGACCAAGTTTTACCTGCAAGAGTAAATAATTGAAAAGTTGATAACTTATAGTTGCTTGATGTTTCTTTTTGGGATTTTTCAGTATGTGAACGATGTTAGCTGAAACAGTTAGTTTTCTCCGTGATTCTCCGAGTTGTCTTGAAGGGTGAAAAAAATGATTAGTTAAGTCTCAGCCTTGCTGTTCTACACATTTGTGTTACTGAAACATCTTGATTGAACAATGTTGGGTGAATTTAATTTGAGGAAGTAATCATTCATTTGATTTATCACTGACATTTTTGCATTTGCACATAACCTAAATCAACATTTATACTATTTTCCCTCCAAATAAAAAACAGACAGCCTGACTTGTAGCACCTGCACTCCAATACCGTTTTAAATTCAGCTTGAGTGTTTATAGGTCAACATTTCTTTCTGTAGTTTATCTGGGAGGCTCAGTTCAGTGTAGTGTTGTAGATAAAACAAGTAAAAATGGTGCCAAAAGCAAAAACAACAAAACGGCCAGGCAATCTTTAAACAGCTAAGGGGGAATGGGATGAGGTTGTGGAGCTTCATCTGACCACAAAGTGTCTTCCCTGTGCAGCCGTGAGAGGACTCGTGCAATCAATTTGGTTTTAGAAGATCACTAGCTCATAGAAGCATCTCCCGGTGTGGGTGTAGCAAACAGCCTTAGCTAAACGGAGATTAAGTCAACGCTGGAAAGACCCCTTGAAGCCCTCTAAGACTGGTGGGTGATTTTGGATTTAGCCGTGGTAGCAAGATAAAGTCCTTTCTTCCTGCTTAATTGATGGCTGTAATCCATGTGTTGTTTTAAAAGCCTGTCTGGTTAATGTGTGAACACAAACCCCGGTGGGTCTGTGCAGAAAGTGGTGATTTAGAGGGCTAAGGGTTTCCCACTGGTTGGGAGACTTGTCGATTGAGAATCCAGTGAAATTACTCAACTGAGGGTGTTAAAAAAAAAAAAGGCAGGCCTGCAGTTTGTGTCCATTTTGCTGCTAATATGGAAATGGTATACGAAAGATAAGTCTTTTTTGTTAAAAAGTCAAACCAAGTTGAACTTTACTCATAGCTGAAATGCCATATAACACCATACAGTACATTCCTGACACTGTCCTGCTATTGAGGCCCTGTTTAGACGAATACGTTCGCGGGTGAAAACGACAAAATATTTTATCAAATGTGCCTTTTGTTTAGACGGCGACGGCATTTTTGGGGCTTAAAAATGCAAAAAAGTGAAACCACCCTCCAGAGTGGAAATCTCCACCGTCGCGTTCCCGTCTAAAGGGTAATAACGCACTGTGTGTGTGTGTGTGTGTGTGTGTGTGTGTGTGTGCCGTGTGTGTGTGTGTGTGTGTGGTGTGTGTGTGTGTGTGTGTGTGTGTGCCACGTGTGCCACGTGTGTGTGTGTGTGTGTGTGTGTGTGTGTGTGTGTGTGTGTGTGCGTGCGCCACGTGTGTGTGCCGCGTGTGTGTGCCGCGCGTGTGCTGCGTGTGTGCCGCGTGTGTGTGCATTGTTTGGAGCAATAACTCCACCTCCTCGTCTGTCCAGACAAAATTGTCAGCTTTTGTTGTTCGCTTTGCGCTACTAGGGAGAGGAGAGGGAGAGAGGAAGAGAGGGAGTCAAGTAGAAGGAAGGTTCTACGCAGGCGCGCAGACTTGGTGGATCGCATTTCACTCACTTTTGCGTCACCATATGCACGCAGATTTCGCCTCCATAACGATCGTCTAAACGCGGAATAAAAAGTGAGAACGCAACGCCACTTTTGCGTTTTCTCTTCAGATCGTTTCCGTCTAAACATAGCCTGAAAATTATGTTTTGAATGCCCTCTGCTCCTTTTATATAAGTTCTCACATCTCTGTCATTCTAAGTCAGTTACTCTCTTTTCAACGATGCTACATTACATTTTCAGTGGTAATCAGGTTTCAACGAGTGTACAATTATACCACCAGTACTGTGATTAATGAGTAGCAAAGAGAAGTGCATAGAGGCTTAATGAGAAGATCACAGTCATCCCTAAAGTTAGGAGGTGCTTGAACTCCTCAAGGCTTTAGCACACTTTTAGGAAATCTACTAGTGTACCTTTTGGTCTCAGTCAGAATTTTAATATCTTGCATTGATCACTATCATGAATCACAAGTTCTGCTTAATCTCTACAAAGTATGTAATTAACCCTGCACTGATTCATATCGCTCGTTATATTACCACAGATAGGACGTTGAAAATAGAGCATGGTGCCTCATTATCTCAGCTCAGCTGCTAGTGCCTAAATAGTAAGTATATTTCATACCTCTGCTCTGAAAGTTATGTATGTTAACAAATGCAAAGTCTCGCATTGCCAGACCTATCTCCACAGCGCTGTGGAGGAAGATCTAGCTAGTCCACACAACATTCCTGGATAGGAGAATAAACGGTCAGGTGTTGTTTGCATTTCTTTAAACCAATCCTAATTGTCTCGGGAAGGAACTTGTTTAAGTGGAACATTTGCACCCCGCAAAGGAAAACGCCACATACAATATTAAATGAAGTCCACTGTTCACACAATACAGTAACGTGAGTTAAATAAATTAGCTGGGTACAGGGTAAATGTTGCTCGATCCGGCAGGAGTTTAAAGTAGACTCTAAGAAAGCGGAAACTGAGGGTCGAGGGACAGCCAGAACTATCCCCTAAATGAACCGTCGTCGACTAACAAATGTAGTCTTGGGCAAGTTACTTCCAAAATGTAATGCATTATAGATTACTAGTTACTACTTAGTTATACTACAATATTACTGTTTCTGAATTGTAATGCTTTACACTACTTTTGCGTTACCAAAATAAGCGCAGAAGTAGGCTATGACTTGGCTGGTAGCTTGTGAATTTCACCGCGGGATCAACAAAGTCTTTATCCAATACATCATAATTGATTTTTTCATAATATTTTGTATTATTAATCTGAATATACAAAGTAACTAAAGTTATAAAATAAATAGTGAAGTAAAATGTACAATACTTGACTCTGAATTGTAGTGGAGTAGAAGTATCAAGTAGAAGAAAATGGAAATACTCAATTACAATGTTCTTTACAATTGTATTGAAGTACGGTATAGTTACTTTCCACAGCTGATTGATACAATGTAATGCTAATATTTACATGTAGCATGCCTGAAGGTTAATTCCACACATGTTTATCTGTCAGTTGCTCGGACACACCGCTGTCTGCGCTGATGTACTGTCACCTGTTGGGACACAGATGTTGTCCGTACCGTCTCTGGTTCTGGCTCTGACCTCAGGAACAGTGATGGGACACTCGCTTTAACGCAGCGTAATGACTCCTGAAAATAATGGGAGTATGTCTATCTCGCAAATGTAGAATCAGTCTCTGGAGTCATCTCAACCATCGAATTCCATCAACAGGAAATACTGATACTTTTTTACTCAGATTTTTTTCCGGGTTAAAATGTGTTGTAACTCGCTTTACTGAGATTGTAACAGGTTTAATATTACCAGATCTTTGTCTATTCTAGCACGTGCTGGTTGTTAAATTGTACAGACTTGCAAATTTTAATCTTAATGCAAAAATTAATTATAGCCACCTTTACCTCTGGAGAAAATTAGTGACCTATTGTTAAAAATGTGTAAGAGAGAGAGAGAGAGAGAGAGGATTGATAAATGAAAGGTGGGATGGGTGGAAATGAGGAAAGTTGTGGCTGTGGGTGATGGTAGTGTCTGTGTGTGTCTGTGCAATGGAAAAACAGACGAGAACGACCATATTGGAACCATTTTAGCCTCAAATATAGTATAACACAAGTTGTAGACATTCTCATCATATTTCATGAGCATGCTTGCACTATATTAATTGCTCAATAAATCTTCACTAGACTAGTATCAGCTTAAGTTACACTCTCTTTACCAACTATTTTGCATTAAGTGAGGGTTTATGCTTGCTGCATCATTTGCCTTTCAAAGTTTGGAACACCCTCTCTTTTTTGAACATGAATTGATGTGCTTTAACATTTGCTTAGGTTGCAGTGGTTGAACTGAATAATAGCTGTTTGTGAAAAGCCTGTGTGTGTGTGTGTGTGTGTGTGTGTGTGTGTGTGTGTGTGTGTGTGTGTGTGTGTGTGTGTGTGTGTGTGTGTGTGTGTGTGTGTGTGTGTGTGTGGAAAAATTGGAATCAAACGGCTTGCATGTGAAGAAGAGAAATGCTTTTAATTTACCAACCCAGAGATGAAACATATTGCTAAGCTGCTCCCCTCTCGCCATCAAAGACATACACAAACAGGCATTCACACACCTATGCTGTACATACTCCAGGACACACACTGATACATAGGCGCAGTGTAAAGCCAACTTTAAAGGTCATGTATACAGAGTTCATCAGTTCCACCCAATATTTGCAGATCTAGTTTCAGTTATACATTGAAGGGGTTCTTTTGCTGACATTTGAAGTCATTTGAAAGAGTTGATTTGTTCACACCCTGAGACTATAAATGAGTGTGTGTTTGTCACGGCCACGCTGCCTTGGTTTAATCCCTAAAATGACACAGGCCATTGACCAAAGCAAGGGCAGACCTGAGAACTGTCTTCCTGTGCTTTAGGTTCAGAGACACAGTGCGACTTTATTAACAGTACATGTGACCCTAGCAAATTCTGATACTATTTATGACTGTAGTATTTAACCCTAACAGTCAGACTCAAAGCTCACTGTATTTTTTGTTTGTCGTTCCAGCTGTCCTTTGCAGCAACAACTCCAGTTCTGGCAGACAAGAAAAAGTACCCCAACTTCTTCCGCACAGTCCCATCAGACAACGCCGTGAACCCAGCAGTTGTGAAATTCCTCAACTACTACAACTGGAGCCGTGTGGGGACCCTCACACAGGATGTGCAGAGGTTCTCGGAGGTCAGTATTCTTTGTCCATTTTTTCAAGAGAATAGATTTTGATATGGAAACTTTTGCAAAAGTTGCCAAGGAAACCTGAGCAAATGTGAAGATTAACATTTTTAAAACTGCAGCTTATTCCTACCACTTACACTATGTATCATGTCTTTAGTAATAAATAAACACATGTTCTGGCTGGAAATAAAGAAAAATTGGTTTACCAGCAATATGGATGAGAGCAGATGTTGGAGTACATATTTTGTAATAGAAATTAATGTTTACAAATGAGATTTTGCTAGATTATTTATTTACCAAATTCCATCTGGTGTGTAGTTTAATGTCACTATCTTATTCAATAGACAGAAAGCCTCAGCCTACTCTACCTGGCTAGTTCTGTGAGAAGTCATTTGTGGAAAGATGAAGAACTTTATCCACACTTGTAGCTAACTCCTTCATGACACTGTTGGCACTGAAATACATTTAAAAGCTAGAGGACTAATGCTGCGTTCATGCCACCTGGGAAGAAGAGGGACCGCCCCCGTGATTACGTTGTTTTTCCGACTGCCAGCGTTCACATGGTCAGGATGCGTGTTCTTCTTCTTCTGTTATATTGGAGTAACAGCTTGTTGCATGACTGCCACCAACGGTTGGCCGTAGCCTAGAGCATCAGGTGTGTGAAAACAATAGAGACCTGGGAATACCACAATAACAAAAGTTTTGCTGCTGTTTTCTTATACGAGCATAGAAACAGCACATGGACAGCTGTTTGTTTGTGTTATCTGCAGGACAACGAACGGGAAAGGACACAGATAAGGTGTTGTTTTTTTATACATGGGCCTATTTATGAATAATTTCAAACATGTTATTTCTGTGTATGTTTTTTGGCAGAGGCATTTGTCCACAATAAACAGTTTATTGTCATTGAAATATGTTCAGTGAACCAAAGTCGCCTACATCAAACGTCAGTTGTCAACAACACGTCACCAACTGGGAAACTCGGTTAGCAAAATCTAGCCCGAGTTTCCCACCTCAGATTCCCACAGGAAGGGACGTGAATGATGACATTTTCACTCGCAAAAATGTTTTTCCGATGTCTATGAACGCAGCATTATTTTGGAAGTTGTGGTAAATCGGATTTCAGCTCGAGAAAGAAGTGGACACATCTGCATTCTCCAGAAAAAGTGTCGAGCAGCTTTTAACTATAAAGACAGAGGCGATATGACAATCCAATTCAGCCAACTGACTGAAACCATTAAGAAATATATTACAAGTTAAAATCATGTTATACCCAAAATGCATGGTAACTATGAGTCAAACGTATTCCTGATTGTAGTAGGGTTGAACATTGGCGAAACATACACATTTGTCATGCCTTTGGATGAAAGAAGTCTCACTGGAAATCTCAAAGCCCAAATCCCTTTATCTCTCCCCTCCTGAAAGTGCCAAGGGGCTTAGGACGGGAGGAAGATGGGCGGCCCGATTCAATCAACCTGCCACGAGATTGGCCTCTAATCCTGATTTACAAATATGCAAGCATCATTTCCGTACTTCATGATTTGTACAATCCTTTGTCAAGTTTAAAGCACTTGGTGCATTGGGAAATCACGGTAGCATGTAAGAAAGACAAACGGTTGATGAGATGTGAAGTGTTATATGTTGTTTGAATACTGCTAAAGAATGGAGAAAGAAAATAACAACATAATGCATTTTGAGTCCATTTGTTACCTTCTTATACAGATGGCATTGTTCCATTATAGGATAATTCCGGTTTATTTAAATCAGGTGTATGCTCCATAAGTGTGGCTTTTGCAGCTCTATGAGCCGTGCTACATTTGCACTCTTCACTTCCGTCGTAGAGATTCAGGGAAACAATGACAGCATGCTGTGGTAGCCTCTTACAGCATTTCACAGAATTATGGTTTTTAACTTGTCTCTGAGTCTGACTGAAAGCAAAACACAGAAAGAAGCTGAATGAAACTGCCGTCATGGCTACCTGCATGGGGATCTACTGCAGTGCTGTTTCCCAGGACGACAAGGTTAAAGTTATGTAACGCTTGTTAGGGATCCAGTCAGTGGCATACACTCGCGCATGCTCGCATGCAGGCACGACAACATTACTTAGATTGCCAGACAAACAGGGCCCACCCAGGAACAGAGCAGCCATCATCGGCCGTCAGATAACCTGACTGAGAACAGGATTAGGACTCTGTCCTCTGCCTGGGACCCTTTTGAGCTCAAGTGTTTAATTACACTGTGCCCACTAATACATTTAGCAGAAGTTACCCTCTCAGCAGCCTCTTTCTCTCAGGTCCCTTACACAGAAATATTGCTTTCAATCTAAAATGTGCTTGGTTGTAATGTACAAATGCACATTATACAAGTTTTCTTTAGATATGAGCTGCTATTACAAATAACCATTTAATGTAATTGTTTAAATTCCTCTCCATGCTGACTCTTTCGTGCCATTGTACAGGGCATGTAAGGCCATGAGTGGAAGCCATTCAAGAGCTTGACATCAGGCTGTGGCACAAGCGTTTGTCACGCTAGTTTGTACAAGCACATGACTGGCATTATAGTCTGAACTCTGGGATTTGGGATTTATACGGCGATGTAACACACAGCATGAGGGACAGGTGTGTGCAAGGACCCATCACATTGCCACTTTTTTAAATTGCATGAAAATGTACATGTCACATCCAATATTTGTATCTCTGCTGTAAATCTCTGTTATAAAAGTGTAGGGACACATGCACAAAGCTCAGACAGAAAGATGGAATGATAAAAAAAACACCTGCTAACACTCTAGTACGTGTAACACTAATCAACACACACACACACACATGAAGTCACACCTGTCACTGCAAAGGGGCTTACGCTGTGAACATGCCTGGAAATTGTGTTAATGATTTAAGGTAAGACCACCGCAGTCTGTTTGCCTGACAGTGTCATACTTGTATCATGCCTGAATCATCAAAAGCTTCTCACTCTCACTCTGCATCATGGCAATTTAGTCGGTCTGTCTGTTGCCTTAAGGGTGTGATTGTTATTTTTTGGGCAAATGTATTTGTTTAGCTGCAAATGGAAATCTTAGACAGTACTTGTTTGTGGGGTTGGTTTAGAGAAGCACATTTGCTTTGAATGAAAGTCAGTGCGCCTACTTTAGTCTTGAGATCTTGCTTAAAATGTGTGATGTGAGGTTTAAATCTTACAGGATATTGAAGCTGAAACAATTTATCAATCAACAGAACTGCAGCAACTGTTTGGATAATTAATCGTTTAGATCATTTATCAATCAAAAATACAAAACATTCCCCATTTGCAGCTTCTCAGTTGTGAAGTATTTGATACAGTAGTAAACTAACTATCTTTTGGACAATTGGTCAAATTTAACAATTAATTAAGAAAATAAAAGGCAGATTGATAATACAAACTATCCTTAGTTGTAGCCCTACTAAAGCGTTAATATTGAATGAACAATGGAATTTGTAATTATGACACACGCACACTGCTGTACCACCAATGCATGTTAAAAAAAACTTCTGCAAATTTGGATCCAAAGCACTGACAGAGCTTAAGATTTCCCTATTCAGTACATTTAACAGTGCTTCAGTGTCAGTCAGTGGAAAGGGAAGACAGCATCCACAGGCAGTGTAGGTTTGGGGGATGATACTTCATTCTGTCATATACACACCAAAGAATCACAGGGTATCCCTCAAGTTAAGCTAACCACTTTATCTTCATTTAGTTTGTGGTGGTGTGTGTGTGTGTGTTATTGTGTTGTGCAGATAAAACATTCTGCATATAAATAGAATTATATTTTGTTATTGTCCTTTCCAGACACCAATGCATTGCACACATCTGAGTGCATCTGACATTTTGTCGTGTGTTTGTGTGTTTTGTGTGTGTGTGCGTGTGTGCGTGTGCGTGCATGCCCAGATGTGCAGCAGGATTATTTCTCTTCTGTATTTGCTGCTGGGGGATTCCCAGGCTGCTGAGACAATACAGGATGTTTTTGGTACACAGGAAAAGCTGCTCAATTTTCCACCCATCTTTCAATCCATCTCTCCCCCTCCCCTCCACCTACAACCCCTCCCCCCTTTTCTATGTAAAACACGCAGTCTACCAGAACACAGATACATTTGTCCTTTTCCATCTCAGTGGAGGAATGCAACTGAAATGCAAAATCAAACCGGTCTTTTTTTAATTAATTTTTTTTATTTTTAAGCCTTTGTGATGTTGTGTATGTTTCTTTATGTGTCTGCATTATCAGTATGTCTTGCATGTGAGTGCGGTTTGTTATTCCATCCACCTGTGTGCTCGCTCCAACACACCTCTACAAACACCAAACTAACCTGCTGCAATCCCCCGTTTGTCCAAGCTGGTTTACCTCTTAGCATCGCAGCAGCAAGGCCTTTTAGATCAACGCTCAACACAGCAGGACACTGTACCTTGTCCAGACCACCACAGCAATTGTTCCTCAAGAGCAAAAACCTGGTTGTATTGATCCACTCCAGCCTCCCTGTTGTTTCAGCTCAGCGAGCAGTACATTGGAGGTAATGTTTGTACAGGAGTGAGTGATGTACAGAGTGATTTAGAGCTCCCTCCAGGGTACCAGGGGGAGGAGACGATTATGACAGCAGACATTTAGAGACATGAGGGAAATGAAGTCGAGGTTGTTCAGTTTCATTGATTTTTAGATGGCAATCTTCTAGTTGATTACACAAAATAGTTGTAATGGCTAATTTTAACAACAGTAGCAATTGTAACAGTAGTAATAGTGGTAGCAGACATGGTTTCATATCCTTGGATGCTAACTGCTGTAACTATGCTCACACCATTTTGATGTGTAGCTATTCATGAAGTCGTACTCCACCTGAAATCCATCTTTTGTATATATAACACAAACACCCCGTAGACTCGGAAGATGTAAGCTAGTTGTTTCTGTATTGAAAGAGAACAAGGAATTTGGTCAGCTTAAATCTACAATTGATCTCAATAATACTAAATTAACAGCACAAACCAGTATAAAAAATGTCCATGGAAAATGTCACTCCCTCAGCATAATCCACTTTGGCTCGCCATTTCAGTATTTTCCAGTTTCATTTTTGTCTAAATGTGGTTAAATAAATAAATGTTTGCCAGTTTGAATGTTGCCCTTCATCTTTCTCTGAAACTGTGTTGGAAGTATATGCTGCAGGAATGGTTTGAAATGTTTTCATGGGTGTTTTAATGCCTTGAAGACTATCATTATTAAAAATATAAATTCAAGCTGACCCAATCCTCCATTCGCTTTCAATAAGGAAACCCACAACAAATTTCAAGCTAAACATAGATTTTGGATGGCGTGTCACTCAAAAACAGTTTTTCTATGTATATAATATGCATTCCATAAATCCCAAGGCACTCCCCAATATGTATTTGAAGCAATATAAGACACATTAATATGGATATAACCTA
Organism: Sander vitreus; assembly: GCF_031162955.1. Classification (NCBI taxonomy): domain Eukaryota; kingdom Metazoa; phylum Chordata; class Actinopteri; order Perciformes; family Percidae; genus Sander; species Sander vitreus. The sequence continues at coordinate 17,082,210 of NC_135868.1, forward strand.
TATACATGCACAATTAGAGACAACTGTAAGGCATCTGTTAGCTGTTACTTGTTGTCTCTGCCAACTGAGCTTGTTATGCCCATTTGAGTGCACACCGTCTCTGATGTTTCAACATGGTCCCTGATACCAAGCTCTCACTTGGGGGGGTGGAGAGGCCGATGGCTGCAGGGCATGGCCAGGGGACATCAGAAGAATTTTGTCAAAGAGAGAGGACGAGATGTCAACAGTAAACCTCAGCATGTAAACTATAGATCTTTCTCATAGCAGATATTTTGACTTAAACAAAGGAGTAGCATTAATAATGACTGCATTCCATTTAGGTGCTCCCATGCAAGGGCCCTGGTATTGTGCATGCTGGCTCTCTGGTGTCACTTACTGGAACACCTATGTGGAACAGAGCCATCATTAATGGTATTAGTTACACTTGTGTTTTTCCTTCTATGACAAGTCAAAATGTCTGCATTGGAAAAAAAGGTCTTTTTTTTTTAAATTGTAGCTTTGAGGAGAGAAACCAGAGGGATTAATCATAGTATGTGTGTTTATTTTTGTGGGGCAAGAGAGAGAGGGAGAGAGTATGATAAACCACCTCCAGCTCACCATCACGGTGGGGTACTTGCTTCCTTCTTCTCTGATCCCATTTCCCACCATTCCATTGAATCAATACATCAAAGCAGATGTACAGCTGCTGCAGATACATTTATAGTACTGCACATGCAGTATGTCTGCTTTTTGTCAAGCCTTGGATAACCAGTTAAAATTATTCAAAGCATACAGTTGGGTTTTCTTGTGTCATTCCAAATTCACATTGGATATTGTGAATGATACAGTATACTATATATATATATATATATATATATAAATATATATATATATATATATATATATATATATATATACACACAATATACAGTATGTGTGTGTGTATATATAGAGAGAGAAATAGGTTAGATGATAAATAAGACAAACAATGGACATCTTACATTATAAATGATCAACCATGCTAATGTGCTTTCTCCTTTCACTCTCTCTCTGTCTCGCGCTCTCTCTCTCCCCTCTCCTTCTCTTTTAGGTGAGGAATGATCTAACTAGTGAGCTGGAGAAAGCAGACATTCAGATTGCAGATACAGAAAGTTTCTCCAACGACCCCTGTGTCAATGTCAAGAAGCTCAAGGTAAGTGAACCAGCCTGGGTGCTGAACAATTCTATCTAAGTAAATAAAAAAAGGTAAATGATTCAAGGTCAGTTTTATTCAGATAATTCTCAGATACAACAAATGACTCGGGTCCATTTTTTATTTTAGTGTCATTATTTTTAGTTATTTTTTTCTACCCTGGGCGATGACTAATTTATCCGAAAATGGTCCCGCTTTGACTGGGTTGAGCAGGACTGTTCTCAATGAGACTAGTGGAGGCCTAACGAGGACACTGTAATGACCTGCTCTGACTAATGGATGGTTGATAGCCCTTTTAGCTAAAAACAGACACATACACACATGCATACAGGATCTCATCTCATCTCCTCTCTTCTTCTCTCCTTTGAAATTAAATGAGACAGAACAAAATGAGACCTTTATTGGGCCAATATTGAGATGTTAGACCTGTACATCTTTACACAATTTACTCCTGGTTGAAACATGCATGGTTGATCAGAATTGCTTTGATGAAGCAAAAATGCATAACATTCAGATGTAAATGCAGTCAAGAGTGATGGCTAAATTATCCAAACTATTTCCAGAGAAAATCAGTGATGCATCTGGCCTCAGTTGTATATGCACAGTGAGTCAGTGCCACATACAGTTCACAGTAGGAAACATTGTCAATGGAAGTAAATCAAACACACAATCAATCGGCTGGTGAGCTTATGGTGAGTAACATTCAAGGTGTTAGTGTAAAGGAGCATAAATATATATTTTATGTTACGAAGCACAGTAACAGAAAAGATGTTACGAAGAGAGCAAAAAAAGAAAGTGAAGTGGAAGATATGACGTATGCAACATGGAGCAGGTTAAAAGAAATGCAACAGAGAGATTACGACACAGAGGGATAGAGAAGAAACAGGAAGATAAGCTGTCTTTCCTAAAATATATGTGTAACTCTCTATGTTGAGGGCTGACATTTTAAGCTGACATCCTTCCTTGATCAACTCTAAATATGCAAATCACAGTGTCTCCTCGAAAGCTTTTCCGAACGTTTGGATGGGGGGACGGGATATGGGGGCGCCCTCTGACACCCTAATGGTCCGTTTCCCGCTCATCTCGCAACAGCAGTTTGCTGTCTCCCCGACAGCTATGTAATATGAAGAGGTAGATGTTGACACAGATTTTGTGATGAAGGCTGGTCTTTTTTTGGTTCACTGTTGTGTTTGATTTTGCGACTGTGTGTGGGGAATAAGGGGGCCATGGCGTCACTGTGTGATCCACAAATAGAGCACTTACATCTGTGATCCAGCTGGAATATTCAAAAAGCAGACAGGCCTCCTACAGCCTTCTACAGTACATTTCTCTGTCACTGCCTTTTTCATCTTCATCTCTTCTTTTCTGTCCAAAGTACACAAACACACACACACACACACACACACACACACACACACACACACACACACACACACACACACACACACACACACACACACACACACACACACTATTACCTTCTGTGACTGAAGGCCAATTTAGGGAGCATGCATTCCATGGGAGGCCACATTAGAAAAATGTCCTAAAGCCTTCTACAGTACATTTCACTGTCACTTTCTGCCTTTTTCATCTGCATCTCTTGTTCTCTGTCCAAAGTACACACACACACACACACACACACACACACACACACACACACACACACACACACACACACACACACACACACACACACACACACACACACACATTATTACCTTCTGTGACTGAAGGCCAATTTAGGGAGCATGCATTCCATGGGAGGCCACATTAGAAAAATTTCCTAAAATCTAAATTAAGTCCAAAACACTTTATTATTTATTATGATTTAATTATTTATCATGCATTCAGAAGTCTTGCCCCTCAGATATGACATAGTAGAGGATCGTCCATTTTATTTTGGAACAGTTTTTGCCTCACTAATACAGCCATTTTTGCATGAATTTGTATTCTAAAATATGGTTGATTTGTTAAACCCTAACCCTAACTTTAACTTCCCCTTTAGTTACAACATTATTTGAAGAGCAGCTGTTTCCAATTTTAGATTTGAGTGTTCCCCTTGGGATGTGAATGTATTTGTGGTGGTCTAACCCCCCATATCCACAACCTCTTTAACCTGTGCAATAGGTGCTGTATATTGGCCATGATTATAGCATAATAATATAATCCCAGAAGTAAACAAACAATTGTCTTTTGGGCCTAAAGACTCAGAGGATTCGCTCAAGACAAATGGTTTGAACTAATATTATCATTATAGGTTTGTCGATTTTGTATGGTCTGTTATTGATATCATCAGGACAGCTGCTGCTGTTCCTGCAATCTGCAGTGTTTTCTTAGCTCTCTTTTGAAACTGATGAAGCACCTCTGCTTGTCTAAATTCCCCAAATGGCACCATGCAAAGGTCTCACACTGTGAACATGAAACACACAGTCCTCCTCACATCCAGCTTTAAAGCTTTAGTGCGTAACTTTTTGATATTAATGAACGTCACGTTACATTTAAGCCATTGCCAAATGAGTTGCTACAAGTTGAGTTGCGCGGTCACGGAAGGCGTGTATCATGTGGACGCGCTGACAGTTTTGTTGTTATTACTTAGAATTCCTCGTGGGAGCGGCAGAAACTACGCACTATAGTTTTAAGGGCCAATCCACTGTATTTGACAAACTGTATTTGACTTTGTTGACAAGGTCAGGAATGCTCCGAAATTGTTCTGCTTACTGACATTATTTTAGGGACTTTTATTTTGAAGGCCTGTTAATTCATTAATCAAGTAGTGATCAAACACACACACAAATCGTTACTGCGAGTGTGCACACTTGATCACATCTGCACACAGCACACCCGCTGCACAGTAATCATTACAAACAGATGCGGATGGTTTAGAAGGGTAGATGGGTAGAAGCAACACATTGCCCAGTCTACAAATCACGTCTCCCACAAGCTCATAAAAGGCCATCATTAGGTGTGTGTGTGTGTGTGTGTGTGTGTGTGTGTGTGTGTGTGTGTGTGTGTGTGTGTGTGTGTGTGTGTGTGTGCGCACGCCTGTGCCTAATAAGCCAAACAGTGCCTGATTGGCCTTATGTGGAACAATATTACTCAAACCATTATCCCATTTAAATCACCATCCTAAAGTTACAAACAACCCTGTCATGAAGCAGTCAAGGCTGCCCTTACCACTACCCTCTTTGAGAACAATTATTGTTATAGTTATATAAAAGCTTTATCAATGAGGGTAATTTGGGGCCCTGTAGTGACCCAGTCCATCTGTAACTGACAAATGCAACACACTCCCTCATGCCCTTGCCCACAGCTACACAGTCTTTTCATGTTTTTGCAATGAAGGCCAGAATTTATACTGAATCTGTGGTCCTTGGCCATAGCTGGTGTCATTTGGGTTAAGGGCCTTTCCTCCAGGGAAGGGCAGTGTTATTGAAGGTCCCATGGCATGAAAATTTGACTTTATGAGTTTTTTTTAACATTAATATGAGTTCCCCTAGCCTGCCTATGGTCCCCCAGTGGCTAGAAATGGCGATAGGTGTAAACCAAGCCCTGGGTATATTGCTCTGCCTTTGAGAAAATGAAAGCTCAGATGGGCCGATCAGGAATCTTCCCTTTATGACGTCATAAGGGGGGGTTGTACAATTTCCCATAAACGGGAGTTTCAAAAACCTACTGCAGTCTTCTTCATAATAAAACATCTTTGGTGATACGTCACGCGAGTCATTTGGCCAATCACAATCACTGACATTAGTTTTGAGGTAAGTGGTGTTATCTGCCAACAATGTTTAACGTTAACGTTATAATGGAAAGCAAGCTTGGAGGCTTGTCAGCTAAGATCAGCGAATTGTGTTGTTAGCCTACAATGTTAGTTCAATGTGAATGCTAATACGGCACCGGTGCCTTAACGACTGGTATCTACCAGACCGAATAGCAACGCGGATTTCAGTGCCACTTAAATGGGGGTGGGTCCACCTTTTTCTTTTCTTTCAGCCCTTCTGAGTTTGCAGGTATGAAGGAAAGCTCATTGTGGGACTGGCTTTAGTAGCTGTAATTCTGCACCGAGGCTGAATTTCAGGAAAGAGACTTCAGATACAGTATTAGGGGACCACTGAGGCCTATATAAAAGCATCCAAAAAGCAGCATGTCATAGGACCTTTAAGTAGACACACACACACACACACACACACACACACACACACACACACACACACACACACACACACACACACACACACACACACACACACACACACACACACACATTAAAATAACGCAAGACAGCATCCCAGAAAAGTTCAAAGTTGCTACCTACCCTTCTTGCACATCTACACGCGTACACATTGTGATGGTGCCAGAGCAGTGGAACAGCACTTTAGAGCTTCATACAAAAGACCCCTTAAATGCCCCAGCATGCCCTCTGGCTCTGATGAGAAACCACCAGAGAAGCCTTTTGGTTGTGCTGCTTAGCCTTCTGAATGCGCTCATCGTCTTTAGTGTGTGAGGGTACGGGTTTGTCCTGTATGCAATGCTAGAACTAGAGGATTTTGGCTGAAATTAATCTTAGAGCTGTGAATTTCAGAGCAGATAATACATTAGCATCTATCTATCTATCTATCTATCTATCTATCTATCTTCATTTATTTATCTATTATCATCTATCTAACTAATCTAAATATACTGTATTTCTCTATACAATCTATCCAGTATATCTGATTTATTTAGAGGAATAACTACAATGTTTGGCTGTTGGGTAGCTCTGTGTGTCTAATGGCCTTGAGGAATTGGAATTAAGATGACAGTGATTGGTTGCCCCCTCTGATCTGTGGATGCATGACATATGGTAGAGATTGCCTAAGGGAAGAGGACTTCATGAACTATGTTCATAATGGTTTGTCATTATCCACAATAAAGGCCGGACACCGATTTAGTTTAATTATAGCTGTTGTGTTTATCTCTTTGTTTTGTTTTTTAAGCTTCCTTAACTTTATTTTTTAGTACAGTACAACCCAACTATAAAACATGTTTATCAGAGTTTTTTTTTTTTAGTTTTTTTTATAATTGAATTTCAAAAAGGCCATGCTTCAAATCAGCAATGACACTTAAAGCTTTCAGTGTGTGGTTGTTTGTCATATATAGCATTTTCACCTAATCGAAAAAAGACTGAGCACACTGAGCACTTAAAGTACATGACATTGCTGTAGAAAACACACTCAATATTAAGTATGTTTTCATAAAGAATGAGAATCCTATTAAAAGACAGCTGTTGGTGACACATACCAAAACAATAAACCATTAAATTCTATATTTAGTAACAAAATTGATTCTTTCAGTCTTAAGATTTCCTTCATATTGCTCAGTGTCTGTCTGTCTGACCTGTCAGGGTTGAATAAGGGCCTTATGATAGACTTTTCTCCACACATCACCTCCAGCCTTGTTGACCAGATGTAGATTTATCAAAACTGTGTCAGTATTATTGGATTAGATTTGAGGCAATTTTGTACTGTAATGTGTGTTTGTCACCATCTGTTTTGTGTGTGTGTGTGTGTGTGTGTGTGTGTGTGTGTGTGTGTGTGTGTGTGTACAGTACTACACATATGTATGTGTTAGACTGGTTAGCCCCAAAGGCTGATCTTTTCTTTTTTTTTCACCACCATGAAACATGCTACACTTCCACCCGGGCAATCTGAATTATTTACTGAGTCAATCACCAGGCCTTGTGCTCTGAATCCCCATGTAAATTTGTGCTCGTCAGCCTGGTTGGCAAAGAAGACAGTTCCGCCCGCTGATGCTAATGTATCTGTTGTTATGGATCGACACTTGACTTGATATTACCTTAGCCTCTCAGCAAAAGCTTCGCCACCCAGATCCCATATACTTTGTAGCTACAGATGAGATAGACATTGTGATGAAAATACAGTACGACAACATGATTGAGTTTATGTCCATTTGTTTGATTGCCTTTATTGTCATTGTACTTTACAATACAGCGAAATTAGGAGAGCTACTCCACCGGGTGCATACAATAAATACAATAAATAATCCTTATAAGACATATAAAACAGAATAAAAACAGTAAAAGAGCAATAATCAGATAAATGCAAGTATCAAAGTGCAGGAGGTGATTGGGTTTGTCTAACTACATTTGTTTAGGGAAACTATTGCATTTGGGAAGAAGCTATTTTTAGATCTGGTGGTGCTGGATTGTATAGACCTATAATGCCTACCAGAGGGTAACAATTGAAACAGGTGGTGGCTAGGATGAGTATTGTCCTTGATGATGTTGTTGGCTCTTGAGAGAGTGCGGCTGAGTGCAATATCTGGTAGGGAGGGGAGGGGGCAACCAATGATTTAACCAATGTTAAGTTTGATGTTGCAGAATGCTGAGAAACAGCATCACAAACAAGGAAACTGATCCTAGTGCTGATGGACTTTTTTTCCAAATAGCTGTATTGACTGTGGAGTTCCTGGGTAACAAGCAGGCAACTTCCATTAATAGAAATGCTTAGCATGCATTGCAACATTACTGTAAAGCCAGAGAGTCACAAAATCACAATAAAAAGATTGCACAGAGCATAGTTAACACTGTACTGTATGAAGACAGCTGGGATAAGAGAATATATATATATATATATATATATATATATATATATATATATATATATATATATAGCATATCATGTGTAGAGAGAATAAGTATTTGATACACTGCCAATTTTGCAGGTTTTCCCACTTACAAAGCATGTAGAGGTCTGTAATTTTATCATAGGTACTCTTCAACTGTGAGTGATTGAATCTAGAACAACAATCCAGAAAATCGCATTGTATGATTTTTTTAAGTAATTCATTTGCATTTTATTACTATTATATTTAAGTATTTGATACATCAGAAAAGCAGAACTTAATATTTGCGTACAGAAACCTTTGTTTGCAGTTACAGAGATCATACGTTTCTGTAGTTCTTGACCAGGTTTGCACACACTGCAGCAGGGATTTTGGCCCACTCTCCATACAGACCTTCTCCAGATCCTTCAGGTCTCGGGCTGCTCTGCAATACGGACTTTCAGCTCCCTCCAAAGATTTTCTATTGGGTTCAGGTCTGAGACTCGCTAGCCACTCCAGGACCTTGAGATGCTTCTTACGGAGCCACCCTTAGTTGCCCTGGCTGTGTGTTTCGGTCGTTGTCATGCTGGAAGACCCAGCCACGAATTCCCATATCCAATGCTCTTACTGAGGGAAGGAGGTTGTTGGCCAAGATCTCGCAAAATACATGGCCCCATCCATCCTCCGCTCACTACGTGCAGTCGCCCTGTCCCTTTGAGCAGTGCATCCCAAAGAATGATGTTTCCACCTCCATGCTTCACTGTTGGGATGGTGTTCTTGGGGTTGTACTCATCCTTCTCCTTCCTCCAAACACTGCGAGTGAGTTTAGACCGAAAAGCTCTGAGCTTTGTCCCACCAGACACATGACCTTTCTCCCATTCCTCCTCTGGATCATCCAGATGGTCATTGGCAAACTTCAGACGGGCCTGACATGTGCAGGCTTGAGCAGGACCTTGCGTGCGCTGCAGGATTTTAATCCATGATGGTTTTCTTTGAGACTGTGGTCCCAGCTCTCTTCAGGTCCTTGACCAGGTCCTGCCGTGTAGTTATGGGCTGATCCCTCACCTTCCTCATGATCATTGATGCCCCACGAGGTGAGATCTTGCATGGAGCCCCAGACCGAGGGAGATTGACCATGATCTTGAACTTCTTCCATTTTCTAATAATTGTGGCAACAGTTGTTGCCTTCTCACCAAGCTGCTTGCCTATTGTCCTGTAGCCCATCCCAGCCTTGTGCAGGTCTACAATTTTATCCCTGATGTCCTTACACAGCTCTCTGGTCTATGGCCATTGTGGAGAGGTTGGAGTCTGTTTGATTGAGTGTGTGGACAGGTGTCTTTTATACAGGTAACAAGTTCAAACAGGTGCAGTTAATACAGGTAATGAGTGGAGAACAGGAGGGCTTCTTAAAGAAAAACTAACAGGTCTGTGAGAGCCGGAATTCTTAGTGGTTGGTAGGTGATCAAATACTTATGTAAATACTTATAAAATGCAATGTACAATGTAATGTTCTGGATTTTTGTTTTAGATTCCGTCACTCACAGTTGAAGTGTACCTATGATAAAAATTACAGACCTCTACATGCTTTGTAAGTAGGAAAATCTGCAAAATCTGCAGTGTATCAAATACTTGTTCTCCCCACTGTATATATAAACATGCCATTTCACAGAATACACACTTCACACTGTAGAGGTACCTTATATTTGTTGTAACATTTTGTGTGCATGTGTGCTGCATGATGTCTTATTCTTTATTTTTCAGGACAACGATGTGAGAATCATCATTGGCCAGTTTGACGAGAACCTGGCATCCAAAGTCTTCTGCTGTGTAAGTCCTCAGCCTGCACTCCATCAAATATGCCAGTCAGTGTCTTGCCAGGTTCTAGCAAGAAGTCTTTTGTTAGGTTTTAAATTGGTTCAGTGGTTTGCCAGGCTGTAGTTTTTTGTTAGCCAGCAGCTCACATTAAGTAAGAATAATTAATCACACATAAATTCATCTCCATATATCGTACTGTATCTCCTGTTACATTGCCTCAACCTCCATTTTTTTTCTACCCCTTCCAAGGCGTATAACCTGAACATGTTTGGCAGTAAATACCAGTGGATTATCCCCGGCTGGTACCAGGGCAACTGGTGGGAGCAGGCCAACAGCACCAACTGCACCACCAAGAAGCTGCTCACAGCCATGGAGGGATACATCAGTGTGGACTTTGAGCCGCTCAGCGCTCGCCAGATCAAGGGCATCTCTGGCAGGGTGAGTGACACCCACTGTTGTACTACTTCAGAAGACCGTTTGTAGTAACAAGTAATTACATGTGTCATGAGACTTAAAGTTTAATTTTTTGTTTAAAAAAAAAACAAATACATGCAACCTTAGTTTTAATGTTATTTCACAAAGACTGGATGGTAGCCAGATGTGGTCAAATTATAACCTGACAAGCCAGACCCACATCAAGATGTTGGGTCTGGGAACTCACCATTGGCAGGGCTCAATAGCCAACCAGAGCAACGCTAGTAGATAGATTAAATTTTTGCCATATCCAGTTGGCAAAACTCCGAACACATCTTCCTTTTTAAGAATGACTTCAGTGCTTAACTCCAAGTCTTCTTTGTTTTCAAGTAGCAGGGAACCGTTGCAACTCTGCCGTCCTTATGTTAAGCCCGCCCACCGACTCTATATACGATGTGATTGGCCTGACCAGAATTTGGTTTTTCCAGCTCGCAAGCCAACGGAGAGTTGCTAGACTGACCCTGGCTGCAAATTACATTTGCTGCCGCTAGTGTGCGTCTAGATTTCTAGGCTAGTCAAATTATGCTATTGTTTGAATGAGTGTGAGTGAATCGTGAAACATTTTGGTTCAGCATTGTTGAAGGTATTCACTTTATTGTGGTTTATTTCTTTAGACCAGAGCTGAAAGTTGAACAATTTTGTAATTTTTTATTTTGTTCTCAATGATTTTAACATTCCTGTGGCTGTAACCTAAAGTTTTCCAGTGACTGTATATATACTATGTGGAGACAAAAGAGAACTTTCTCCACAAAAATCCATCTGAATTGCATGTATTTAAACCAGAGATCTTAACCAAAATCAATGAATTTCACACTGCATTGCCCAGCACAGGAGCATTGATGCTAAAACAGCATTTCCAGTAACTTTGCATCTCAAATTGTGTGGAAAAAAAAACACTTCTCCTTGGACAACGTAACACCATTGACATTCAACATTAATGCATTTTCTAAGGAAAAACAACAAATTCAAAAAGGGAGGAGATGCACATTTTCTCGTTTTGATCTCTTCTCTTTTACCTCTCTGTCAGACCCCTAAGGATTACGAGAGGGAGTACAGCCGAGAGCTTCAGCAGAAAGGTGTGGAGGCCAGCAAGTTTCACGGCTTTGCCTACGATGGGATCTGGGTCATTGCTAAAACCTTGACTCGAGTGATGGAACTGCTTCGGGTAAAACAACGGCAAAACACCTTCAACAACTTCACCGTGGATGACCGCGAAGTGGGAAAAATGGTGCTGGACGTGATGAACGAGACCAACTTCTTTGGTGTTACAGTAAGTTATGCAACAGCCATTTTTTTAAATTAAAAATATGGCACAGTCTGACATATTGGAAGTTAAAATGAGTTTCTTTTATTCACTTTCATAATGTACACTGAGAGTACATCAGAGCACTCATTGTCTACACTTAGTTGAGATGTGCGAACACAAAGATACTCTCTAGACACTCACATACTGTACATGTAAATGCAGGACAAAGGTTTTTGTTAATATTGATGAGGCACTTACAGTGAGGGAGAGGGGGAAAGACACTCAAACTCAACTACATATGCAGATACAAACATGGTTTAAAGCAGCACAATTAAAACAAACAAAGTTGTTGCTGCTGAAGAAGCATCTTTTGGGGAAAATTCAAACGTCTAGCTGTAAATGTCTATGCATATAAACTATACATGTTCTATGTATGTTCAGTATGGTGTGGGCAAATGTCAGAACAACACATAGAGGCATTAATTATTGCAGAGAAGGTTACTTTAGCGTAAAGTGGTGTCATTTGGTGCTGCCGACTCACTCCAATGCATTCAAGATTGATCCTGGTGGCTGTGTGCGCGCGCGCGTGTGTGTGTGTGTGTGTGTGTGTGTGTGTGTGTGTGTGTGTGTGTGTCACTTCTTATTGAGCTGTTAGAGGATATCTCCTGTTCCCATGTAAAGGCCACTCCATTATTTGAGATTACTCTGCTGTCCCCCCCCCCTTCGACAGCCAGTAGGCACACAGGGCATAAAGTAAGGCAGAACATTACTCATAGGGAGAAATATTGCTTATGCTGGAAAATTAAAGGGGTAGTATTCAATAAATATTCTGCATTGACTGAATGTAAAAGGCTAAAGTCAAGGTGGGACATGGGAGAAATGGATAGAGGATATAAGATAGAAATACAGATTATAATAAAGTATATTTATCAACAGAACAAAGAGAAATGGAAAGAGAGAAAACTAGCCTTGTTATTGTGAGGTCCTTTGGGGCTACGCCCCTGGGGGTATATGTGTGTTGCAGCACTACCAAATCGTCCGGGTCGTCATTCCTCACCCCTCTACTCTTACCTCTCTCAGCACAGACCCACTCAGGGCTGCTGATCAGGAGCAGGCTGACATTGAGTCTTTCCTCAGAGACTCGGAGGCGAAGCGCTGCAGGAATATTGATGGCCATGTAGCAGTCCTATTAGGTTGTTTGTATAGGCTAGGAATTTGATTCTCTTCTTTCAGATGTAGCCATGAGTGGTGGAAGAAGTACTCAAATTCTTTATGTGAGTGAATGTACTAGCGATACCACAGTGTAAAAATACTTAATTACAATTAAAAGTCCTGCATTCAGATTTTTACTAAAGAAATTACAGAAGTATGTGCCTCATATACTTAAATCAAAAGTAAAAGTCTTCATTATGAAGAAGGGCTCTTTTGAGAGTGTTCTCTTTGAGTATAGCGGAGAAAAAGTAGAACATCTTATAAAACTGAAGTACTTAAGTGAGGTATTTGTACATTACTTAAGTAAATATACTTAGTTAGTTTTGACCTTTGGGAGCCGTTATTGATGTCCCACTTTATGAATGAGTGTGAAGCTTGCTGTCACAAGGTAATGATGAGTTGATGAGGTAAATGATTAAGAATGAGCTGCTTGATTTTGAGATTTTAGAGTCTACAGTTTTGAAATTACAGTATGATTGTTTAGTTTTACATAACAGAAATTATCTCTATAATGACATTTTTATTTTGACAACCACAATCCTCAATGGAACAAAAGCAATTTGATCAAAAATACTGTGCATGTGGTAAATAATTATATTGTTTAAAGACAGCTGTATTGCATAACAATTAAATGTATCTTTGTACGAAAAGATTTGAGATCTTTTGATTATTATAGCTGTTTTTTTTTAAGGTATTACCTGAAATAAGATCAAAAGTATTCCCTGTATGTAGCACACATTTAGCACACAGAATCTTCCACCCACACACAACGAACAAAGACATACTGTATCAAGGCACTTTCCCTTCCACACTGCATACATCTTTTATGCTATTTTCGTGTTCAGATTTCAAAAGTGGCTATTAAAGAAAGTTGCTCGATTTGCTTGTGAATTTTAATGACGTCTACTGGGTTTACAAAAAAAATTTATACATCTGCAAGCACCAGTGAAATGGCAAATTCTGGCTGGTTACCCTTGGTTTAAATGCCATGTGTGCATGTGTACTTGATCATACGGCATCATACCCTGACTTGAGCCTTGTGTCTTTCCTGATGTCGAGATTTTACGCTGTGTGTTTGCTTTGTAAATACACAGGTCTCATGGGAACAAACTGCACTGATCTCAGTCCTGTTGCTGAATCTGTGGCAGACACAGCTGCAGCAGCAGGAGAGTGATCATGGAGGGCTCCACAGTATTGATCTGGCTGCTGTCAGGGCCATAGAGAAGAAGGCTGACATTAGCTGGGAGAGACTTTCAGAGCATAGAGAGTGCAGATAGGTACACTGGAATTCACCAGGGAAGAGACAGCATGTTGTGATTGAGGATGACAAGTGTGTGGGTTTGTTTTGCTGTTTCTTTGTTTTTATCTGTGGTCAGTGGTCATCGTGTTGCTATCAGTGTCTTTCTGGGTAATGGTGAGTGGTGGAATGGTCAGACAGACACACTGAGGTGAAATAGGGGGGAGCGTTGTGTGCATCTGTTTTTCTCTGATAATGTGTGTGTGTGTGTGTGTGTGTGTGTGTGTGTGTGTGTGTGTGCATCACAGTTACATTCACATCCACTGTGTTCCCTCCTCAAACCCTGAAAGCCCAGAGGATGTCACACCTGCAGCCCATAGACTGAATTTCATTTGACCCCAGCACATCTGTCACTGACAGTATTCTCACCTCCACAGACAAAGTGATACCTTGCTGCCTCCACCGCCTCACCTCAGAAAGACACATTCACACATGCACGCCTAGACACATTGCTCCATCAGCCACCATTGTGACTTAGGTCTAAACGTCTTTTAAATACTAGACAAGGGACACCTGTCTGGATCAATACACACCAGTGAGGTTGCCTAAGCTGCAGAGGAGCATAATACCTTGTGGAAAGAGGCTTCTCAGTACCTTTTTGAATATTGGTCAATGGAGGTTAATTTAATCGTTGTAGCTCAGGCATTTATTTTCAATTAAGAATGTCAGAGTCAGTGCCTCTGCATATGATATACTTTACATATTCTCCAAACCGTGTATACACTTGAGAGAACAAATTGGGGGGCTGTTTAAAATAACTACACACCATTTCAATAAGGTTTGTGATATCTCCACTTTTGCTGATGTGAAGGGCAATTATGGTGGCGATGCTAATGCACAGTGAGAGCATGATGATGCAGCTACTCCAGAAACCTGGATACATATACTCACAGTCATTACGGGTTCAAGTCAAGTTCCCCTATTTTCAACCCACATTGTCTGACCCTGTTTACACACCACAGTTATCTGAATGTAATACCTAATGAGCTGAACCGAGGTGCACTGCACTGTCCTACTTACACTACAGTCATAATTGCATAGCATATTGTAGGAAAGAGCAGTGTGTGACGAAAGGAACTTGTTAGCATTGACAAGTCAGATTGACACTGTGGTGTGAAATTGTTAGCAGAGGATCTGCTGTACATCACCAGGGTAAAGGCAACACTGGAGAACCCTGGGTGGCCACACACATGCATCATCAGGGACACATGCATGTACATAAGCATAATGTGACAACATATTAAGTGCATACACATTGACATGCTTGCACGCACACACTAAGACAAACATCAAAGATGCCACACAAAGACTGGGATTCAAACAGAGGGGTGGGATCCTGCTCTGCTACTTCAAAGCTTGCCATCTTTTTGAGGCAAAATTGGCTCTCCAGCTTCCTTCCCTATATTCCCCTTCAGCTGTCTTTTAATCAGCCAATGCAAATGCTGTCTGTCTGTCTGTCTGTCTGTCTGTCTGTCTGTCTGATTGCCTGCCTGCCTGCTCTCACCTGGTTTTTTAGGCAGCCAGTAATATGTAAACCCAGTTAAATGTGTAATTAAGGAGCTCTGTAAGCAGATGGTGGGCTGAATTAATTGAACACACTTGGTAGATGAAAAGGAAGAGAGATAAAGAGACAGAGGGAAGGAGAGAATAGAACAAGAGAGAAAAGGACAGAGAATACATGGGAGAGATAAGGTGACAAAAGCCAAATTGATTTGAATATGTCTTACGATATTGCCACATAGTTGAATTGCTTTTGTCTATCTTGTCTGCGTTTGCCAGACGCTGCCTGGCTTGAAATTGCTTGTCTTGTTCCTGTGGAGTTTAAATCAAAGACGTTCAATTGTTTTTCATTTTTTGTGTGTGGTTGGACCGATAAATGCACCTTTTTAGTGAGAAATAAAATGTAGAGTAAAGTCATAGCTACATTTACTGACCACTACACACTTTTCTGCAGCCAAGAGTAAAACACGCGATTGCCTTTTAAATGCTATCTGAGCCCAGATTTGTACCAATGCTGTGTGAGCAAACAGTTAAATCAGTCAGCCTTTGTTCCAAAGATATTAGCAATGAATTGGCCCAAAGATAATGTTGTTTACCTCTATAAACATCAATTTTGGCCACTTCTAATCAAATTAGATGCAGTGTGTTCAGGAGCCAAGACTCTGCCCTTTGCCTGCTAACTCTCTAGTATCAGGAAAGCACTGTGCATAAATTTAGTTAGGCTAAGCTCCTGTTTTTTTACTACTGAAATTCACTTAACTGCTCTTGCTGTATCTTCCTCAGCAGTTGTTTTATAAATTAAAATATGTGCACTTTTTTGTATTTCCAAGTATTTAGGTTATATTAATACATATTGTATTTTTTGTTTTTTCTTCTTTTCAGGGCCAAGTCATGTTTCGGAACGGAGAGAGGATGGGCACAATAAAATTCAACCAGTTTCAAGGTATGTGTGATACTACTACTACTACTACTCTAACTCAGATGAACCTGTCTTGATTTTCTCTTCAGGTTTTGCATAGTCATTTGAGGGCTCCTGTGAACTGTATATACTTTTACAAACCTTCACCTTTGCTCAATTTATTTTGAATGGGAAACATTGTTTCAAAGCATCAATAACTTTGTTTTGCCATTTTGATGTCTGTCACACAAACCTCCAGCCATACACACACTTGCTCTTGACGTGACTCCACTGAGTTGGAGTTAGAATTAGTGCTGCAATTTGTTTAAACTACTGCACATCTGTGTTCAATAAAACCTGCAATTGTTAAATGTTGCAGGATTACCACAGTTTTTGGAGAGCCACTTACAATTTTTCTCAAGCCAGAAGGCTGCCACGGTTGAAATACCAGTACTGATAATGGATCCTGACCAATAGAGTTTAGGAAAAGCTTGCGGCAGAGTCCTATACAATACCTGGAAAAGGGAGGCTGAAGGATTTAACAGTTTTGAAATCAGATGCTTTGTACTCACATTTATCTTATCAGTTGTTTTTCTAGAGAGGATAGTCATTATTGTGACTGCAAGGGTTGTTTGTCAGAAAAACATAAAATGTCGTTATTGTGAAGAAAGTCCCACAAGCCTTTCTGTATGGAGTTGCATGTCCTCTCGGTGTCTGTGTGGGTGCAGGTTAGGTGAATCCTCCTCCAAAGCGCGCTGAAGGAGGGTCTGGCTACTCCACATAGCATTCGGGATGGGAGGAAAATGTGCTCTGGGTTAATGGCATTTCTTTAAACCACTCAGAGTTGTCATGGGCAGCGCTAAGCTCCGCACAGAGAAAATAGTCGTGCGAGAGAAAACTCAGATTGGACAGATAGTCTAGCTAGCTGTCTCAATTTACCATGCAGAGATCTGAGGAGCAGTTAACCATAGTCATCATTAATCCACCAAATTTAAAATTCCAACACAAAGAAAGCGGAAGGAAACGGAAAATACTCACCACGGAATGTCCTGCGGCACAAGAGCAATCCCGGAAGTGGAACGTCAAGGATATGGACTAGGTAAATGGCAAAGCTTGAAAGTGCAAGGCCCATGGTGCTTTACTGTGCTTGATCTGCTCTGTGGTGACAGGGTGTATGTCTGAACTGTCAAGGTTTGTACATAACAATACATGCCTTGGTACTCTCTGTCCACATAGCATCATCCTGAGGTTGTTTTTTAGCCAGCAGTTCCTGCTGAGTGAGAATAACCCAGAGATTGCATCTTGATGCAGGGGATTCCCAGCTCCCAGGCTCCCCAGACTGTATGTAGCACACTGCATGCTGCTGTTCAGTCCTCTCTGCCTAACCATCTTATCTTCCCCACTGCAGAAGAGCTCGATCCCTCTGGCTACATTCATCACACTGTGTGTGTGTGTGTGTGTGTGTGTGTGTGTGTGTGTGTGTGTGCGCCTCTGTCGGTGACTGACCGTGTATGCATGCTAATGCTCTTACAGTCCAGGGTCAGTGGGTTTGACAAAAAAGGAGACCACATATCATTTATACTCTACTACAGACTATATATATATATATATATATATATATATATTATGTTTAACAATATGACAAAATGTAATACAGTAATTAAGTCTGTAGTATGAAAGTAAGGCTTTCTAGTGTTTCATGGACAATTTACAAAACCAAAAATTAACAATCAGGATAGTGGGTGGTGAGTGAGACAGACGCTGTGTCCCACTTCCATATATTAGATAGCAATTTTACACACTATGTACATACCATTTATCATACTGTTTTGCATCAGTGTTTTGTACTGTCTTGCACTAACAGAAAATAATAACTGACTTGTGCAGATGGGCATTAATCAAACCATTAATGGAATGACAGTATCAATTAAACTTAATGAGAAAGCAGTTTTACAAAGACTTAAAAAAGACTTTAAAAAAAAAAATCAATTTTTTATGAATTGTGAACATGCTGAAACCCAGCTTAAAATGATCATGTGGTATAGAACTGAGACACAGCTACAGACTGCAGATTGAGGAGGCATCTTAATTGCATTGGTTCCAATTGACATAGGTGCATGACATTAGGTCTGATGACCCTCCTGTCTCTACCTGTAGCTTACCTGCAAGAATAAAACCCAACAGCAGGAGGAGCAATAACAGGGACAGAGTGCTGTCACAAAATAACTTTATGATTGAAGGGAGATCAAACAGAAAAGAGTGGGGGAAAGTGCTTATGTGTGAGTACACAGAGAGAGAAATATTAACCTGTCTGACTGTGAGGGTATGGGGCAGCCGTCTAAATTAGGGCTTGGCAGCTTTGGATATTAAGCAAGGAAAGTTATTGTTATCATGACTGAAAAGTGTGAGGGCTTGATCTTTAGAGATTCTAAGAAAAGATCTCACAAATGCCTTGGCCTGAATCATAGCCACCCATTTCTATTCATTTGTCACACATACATACTTGTCTTTCCCTTCTTTGTGTTTCTCTTTCTCCTCTCCGTGTACAGGCTGTGCACTGCGTCTCCACCGGACACTTTCCTCAACCAAATATTCCAGCTATCTCTCACTATCTTCTTCTAGCTTTATTATATCTCCTCCATCCCTCCTTAACCTTCACTTCTTCCTCACTTGTATGGGATTGTGAATTTGTCACCTTTTTGACACCAAAGTGCCTGAGCTGGGTGGAGAGGAGAGGAGCGACAGCCCCAGCTTGAATATTTCAAAAGGCAGTGATCCTCAACATGACCCTATCATCTGTCCTCAGCCTCTGATCCTCCATTTCACCCTGTCAGGCATTCTTAGTCAGGGGCCTCGATGGCTCTTATTCCCACTGTCTCTCATGGGGATAAGAGACAGCTCGCTACCATAGGTCTTGATCGCAGTCGCAGTCCCTCTGAGTACAGATTTTAAATCAGCACACTACCAGACATGGTAGATAAGGAAACATTGCGTTTGTCTTTCTGTAAGGAGAGGAGAGGTTCAGTAATATTATTATTATTATTATTATTATTATTATTATTATTATATATATATATATATATATATATATATATATATATATATATACTGGATATATATATGGATATGCTGGATGTGACACAGACACACATATACAGTATATATGTATGTGTGTGTGTGTCACATCCAGTTTAACAAATTTCACTGAATTTACAGTTATTTAAAGTGACTAATCAAATGATGTGAAATATCTTTGCGCAGGCTGAGTGATAGGGTAAGTTTTACCAGCCTGCTGCAGCCATCAATATTCCCTGTGGGGATAGAGTGCTGGGATAGTATTTTAGCATCTCAAAGGAAGAGTGCTGTTATACAATCCCTTCTGTTTAGATCCTAACAAAGGACGTGGTCAAGGAAAACATGGTTATTGATCCTCCTTCAGCACTGAGAAGTTTACAAATCCTGATTGTGTATGCACATAAAATGTACTGTTCTGAAACTGTCACATATACTGTAGTCCGTCCAACATTTTCAACATTTGCTGAGAGGGGAGGAGAATGCGGTGCCCTGTGATGCTGCAATAGCTGATGTTATCTGTCATTTTCCAAGTCAATGACAATGCTGCCGAGGAGTTCAATTGGCCTATAACTGTGATAACAGGGAGAAGCAAAGACAGATTTGTGCGTGCACACCAGAAGAAATTGCAGGTTATTTGTAGAGTTTACAGTAAAATAATTAGAATAATCTGTCCCCTCTTCCCATCCCCTTCTTCTGTCTTCCTTGGTGTACACTCTAAGTGAGTAATCTTTATGAGTGAAGGCCTAGGCTTGTCTGACAAGGTCATGCTTCCTTCAATATTACACCTGAGGGACTCATCGTTGTTACTAAAAGAGAAATCACAAAATCCTGAAATTGCTGTGTTTGGGCAGAACTCCACAGAGACAGTGGTATTTGCAGGCTGGGGTGTACAGCAGTTTACAATCCCTTGACTGTATCTAGGAAATACATAAAGTCAATGTATATTGCAATATAAATACAGACGTACAGTTGCATTAATTGTCCTTTCACATCAGTTGGAGATTGTTATCACAGTGTGCATTTAAAGGGGTGATTGAATGATTATATAGCGTTTTTTACACTGTTCCTTAAGGTCTCCTAATAGGGTATGTAACATTGGTTGGGCTGAAAATTGCCCGAATGCTATTTTATTAGGCCCTTAACTACCCTGTGAATATGGCTCTATTTGGAACAAGAGCTTTTCTTCCAAATATGGTATGCTCATGAATATTTAGATGAGCTGCGCGCTGATTGGTCTGAGCGAACCACATAGAAACACATTGGAGATGAGACAGCAGGTCTCATATTTCAGACACTGCAAAGTTATACATTGTTTGTAGGGCTATTTCGTTAATAAATTCACTTCTGAGACTTTTTTAAGCGAGAAATCAACTATATAAAGCATATATATATGGGCCGTTTGATGGCTAATTGCAAATTTGGTAAGACGTGTCAGACTTTAGCTAGGAGCTCCACACAGTCTGACGAGAAAGCGGCAACCTCCATACCGAGTGAAAGTCACGGTTTCCCTGGGTACTGGAATACTCGGGGCTCTGTGGAGCTCTGCGGAGCTGGCTGGCTGCCAGCTGCCGGCATAACTCGAGTAGCTATATTTACAGTTTGAATTTCGTCACACCACTTATATAACATTTACCCCAAGGTCTTATAAAGCTAACAATGGTGTTTGATTTCAATTTAATGAATTTTTGTGAACATTAGGGGTTTCGTTAGCTGCGACTGTCCCTTCAATCCTATGTGTACAGATCGCGGCTAGTTAGCTTAATTTTCGGCGTAATTAGAGTATATTTACAGTTTGAATTTCATCACGCCACTTATATAACATCTACCCCAAGGTCTTATAAAGCTAACAATGGTGTCCGATTTCAATTTAATGAATTTTTGTGAATTTCAGAGGAATTCTAAGAGGAGGCTAGCTAGCTCTCATTGATAGAGCTCCATCCAGCCGCAGGCTCTATCAATGAGATTCGCGGACAAGAGGCGTTTATTTCCCCGATCATTTGTTTAAATAAGTCAACACATTATAATTACACACATTATAAGATTAACTGGAACCTGCGGTAAGAGATTGCTGGCGTAACAAGCTTGCTGACCACGCTCTCACTCACACACACCGGCCATTTAGCAGGAAGAGGGGAGCTGCAGGCCCTGGAGCTCTGTCAGGGCAGCAGCGTTTGGTAGTCCATTAACCCAAAAAACGGTGACTTTGCGCGGGTATGGAGTGCTGTGGGCTGCCAGCCGTGACGGAGCTCCATCTACATCACAGCAGGCTGGGGTCTGTGAAGGAAGGCAGGCCGGGCAGCGAGGCAGCAACACAGGCAGCACCGGCCGCTGAACTCCGACACACAGTCGGACAAAATTTGCAATTAGCCATCAATTTTCGTAAAACGGCACATATTTTACCTCTACATAGTTGATTTCTCGCATAAAAAAGTCTCAGAAGTGAATTTAGTGGTAAAATAGCAGATGAACAATGTATACAATTTCTGAGATCTGTGTGACCTATTCAAAAGACTAAGCTGACCTCAGATCAGTGGTGTAGCCTATGTAAATGTTTGGGCGTGAGAAAGATAGAGACTAGAGCCAAATGAGGAGGAGCCGCCGAGTTGACGTCAACTCGGCGGCTCGTTAAGATTTGCCCATTTTCAGAGGCAGTTTCAAATTGTGAGATTTGCAGAGGAAAGAGATGTCAATGGGATTTTGAGGTTCTATGTATGTCCTGTTATTAGGTTATTAGATTATAAATCTTTTTATTAAAGTAGAAAGACCATTTCCTGTCCATATTAAGCTTCATCTGTAAGATACAATTTGACAATCAAAAAAGATGATATCCTGAGAGCCTTAAAATTCTATTTTAGGGATAGTTTGCTATATTACTAATGGGTTTTGGAAGATCTCCCTGTGTTCTGAAGCTCTCTGAGATTGTACCACTGTGCAAGACTGTACTACTTAGGGCTGGGCCATTCTTCACTGTGCCCAGTAAGTGTTTGAATAAGATTTACTTGTTCACTCAAAGTAGGCTGTTACATTTTCTCCAAATAAGGATCACTGGTGCTACATTTTACTTCAAACCGCTTTGTATCAGTGATCCATTATTTAAGCACGTTATTGCTTAATAATATAAGTTAGCCGCCTGAAAGATTTCACATGACTCACTGGAGAATCAAGCTAGAAAACTCAGAAACTGGTGTAACCATTAATCTATCAGTCTGTTGGTCCACTCTTTTGAGCCACACTGATCTGATACCTCAACATTTACAGAATAGTTTGCCACCAAATTTTGACATGCATGATTTCCAGACAACGTTATATAATGACTTTGATGATCCTTAGACCTTTCCTCCAGTGCTGCCACATACTTCACATTTGTGGTTATAAATGAAATGTCTCAAAAACCAAAGGATGGATTGCCATGACATGTGGTACAGACATTCATGTTCTGTTCAATCATGTTGTAATAGCTTCGGTGATGCCTTAACTTTTCATCTAGTGCCGTCATCAGCTCAAACTGTCTTGTCACATGCTTTGCTTTAGGACCAAAAACTAAAGACATTCTCATCAGCCTCAGCTGCACAGTGTTTACTGATAATTAGCAAATGATAGCATGCTAACCTGCTAAAATAAGGTGGTGAATTTACATGGTGACATTACACCTGCTAAACATCAGCTCATTGTCATTGTGAGCATGTTAGCATGTTGATGTTAGCATTTAGCACAAAGCACCATTTTGTCTTACAGAGCTGCTAGCATGGCTGTAGAATATTAGGTAGAATATTAGTCTTATTTAAAAAAATGTACGCATCTGATTTAATTGCTTTTATAGTGTGAAATAAGTCCAGAGAGTGAAGGGAAAAAGCTGTTGGCATCCAGTAGCCAGTTTGGACAGTTTAAGAACATGTATTTGTTCTAATGTATACATATGTGTGTGTTTTTTTTAACAGGGGGCCAGGAGGTGAAGGTGGGAGAGTACAACGCAATTGCTGATGTGCTTGACCTCATCAACAACAGCATAAAGTTCCAAGGTATGAAGAAGGCTAGATATGTGTGTGTATGTGCCTGCATTTGTGTGTGACTGTATGAGCATTGACTCAGGGACGTAAAACTCACTGAAGAAGAAAAAGGTGTCCTGATGCATCTGATGTGTGTTTATATATATGTTAAAGGCCCATCGCTTACCACCTCAGCACTCTTCTTTGTCGTTCACTTGCTCACTTAAACCCAAACTCTCTCCACCACGCATACATACTCAGGCACCACCACCACTCAGTGTAGGGACTCGCCTCTCTCCTTTACCACTCTTAACTGTCCTCCTACAGCTAAATTATTTACCAATCCATTTTTCATCCCTCCCACGTTTGCTTGTGTTGACATACATCATAATTCGTCATATCCCCCTGGCTATTCTCCCCTTCGCCACCCTCCTTCTCTTTCTCCATCTTCTCGGCCTTGCCCTACATAAAGAAACGCTAGGCCAGTACCATATAAGATGCTTGTTTCCACATCCCTGACCACATTAAGTGGAGATGTGTAAGATGATGCCAGTGCAATCGATTGGCACACTGGTGGGAGAAAAATAGAGCAAAAGATAAGAAAGTGCAGTGTCTAACCACAATAATTTGACTGTGGTGCATTCAGATACATGCACTCAGCTAGGAGAAACCGAGGACCAGGAAATTGGTCTCAAATAACTGGATGTCTGCTGCAGTGTCACTATTCTGTGGTTGAAGAGAAAACGATTTGAAGGAGGCAGGTCTTAAATTGTCAAAGTGAAGAGAGAAATCTCACTGGAGAAAGTGAAAATATCTAGTAAACCACTGTTACAACAAATACTCTGAAATATTAGACATTATAATATACGATGAAACATTTGAGTAAGCAATGTTCAGTGATGCATTATGTTTGATGCTCTCTCATTTTGAGAGATCGTCTTAAAACAAAATCTTTTTTCATATCACACCTTGTCTTCATCATAGGCGTGGAGCCTCCCAAGGATCGTACGTTTGTGCGTCTGCAGCGGCGCCACATCAACGTGCCCCTCTACAGCATCCTGTCCACCATCACCATATTGGGCATGCTCATGGCAGGGGCCTTCCTGTTCTTTAACATCAAGAACCGCAACCACAGGTCAGCATTCAGCATTGGTGAAGCATAGCTTTGGGAGTAGGAGGATTGAGGGAAGGGTTAGATGAAGGAAAGCTTGTTAAAGGGAAATAGATAAACATATGCTACTGCAGGAAAGTAAATG
This sequence comes from Sander vitreus, assembly GCF_031162955.1. NCBI lineage: Eukaryota > Metazoa > Chordata > Actinopteri > Perciformes > Percidae > Sander > Sander vitreus. The sequence goes on from NC_135868.1 coordinate 17,106,740, forward strand.
AGGGGTTAGTGTTAAGGGAGAAGGAAGAGGGGGATGAATGAAGGATGAGAAGAATCAGGAAAGGTTGAATGGTATTGAAGTGAAAGAATGATGACACATGAGAATGATGATTAACCTTTCGCTGCAGGTACAGTATTATTTCACAGTTTACTCTCCTCCATACCTAAATATCATACTGTAGTATTTTTGAATAGGACCTATTCTATTTCATTCTATTCTACTTTAATTTATTCTAATGTAATCTTCTGTTCTCTTCCAGACTAATCAAGATGTCCAGTCCCTACATGAACAACCTAATCATCCTAGGAGGCCTGCTCTCCTATGCCTCTATCTTCCTGTTTGGCCTGGATGGAGGTTTCGTAACTGACAAAGAGTTTGAGACACTCTGCACTGTGAGTTCCCTCAACACTAATACATCAAATAATTAATAGAAGTTGAGTTGGCTCCCCATCATATTCAGTTCCTAATAGTACAATCGAACCTTGCTCATTGACTTAGAAAATAGTTGTGAATGTGAGCTAAAATATGAAGAATACTGCTGAAACACTAATCAAATGCACTTTGTGACCGACTCTAAGTGAGAACTGATTGAATCTCTCTCTCTGGCTCTCTAGCTAGCATGGAGCACATTAAGTGTCTCCCCCCAGGTAGCATTACTGTGTGACTATGTAGATGCTGGATTAATTAAAGAGTTTTGATTACAGTGATAACTGGTTTCCACTGAGATACGACCCTCCCAGACACACAGACACACAAACACACACACACACACACACGCACACACGCACACACGCACACACACACACACACACACACACACGTACCAGAGTAATGTTAGTCAGGGCACGTCTCGAGCTGCCACCACCTGGCTGAAGCTTTGCTGCAGAGCCAAAACGGAGCGTGTCACTTCAGACGAGGTTCTACAGCAAAGCACCACAGAGGTTGATCCATTCACCACCAATCAATATGTGCTGGTCTCCTTGAGAATGGATGGTGTAATTGTTTTTTTTTGCTGTCTTCTTTACTCAGTGCTCTGTCCCTGCTTGGCTTTATTGCTCACTAGATATGTTGGAGAATGGCAGGTGAAGAGAGTCAGGTGTAAATGTGTGAAGGGTTTAAAGTATGTGGTGCAGAAGGGGCTCACACACAGATATACACATAAAAAAATAATTGAACACATACAGTACGGTATACAGAAGCACTCTGTAGCTATTTTAGGAGTTCATAGTCTTTCTTCAAATAACTAAGCTTTTAAAACATGTCAGCAGTGTCCTTTGTGCCAAAGCAGTAAGAGGTCTACATTTTGTTTCTCATTAAGATGAAATGCTCTCAAGAGTGTGACAGCTTCAAGGGTCCAGAAAGTTCTCCCACAGCTCCACACCCAGGGAAGAAAAATAAATCTGACAGCTTCTTATTTATAGAATGCTTCACAAAGCTATTTTGTAGGACCTTCTGTGGAAAGAATGCAAATACCTGATCAGATGTTGTTTCAAGCCTTGATCACCAGTTTAAGACGTGACACAATTATGTGTGTTCCTGTTGTTCTGATAGGTTCGGACATGGATCCTCATTGTTGGATACACAACAGCTTTTGGTGCCATGTTTGCCAAGACCTGGAGGGTGCACGCCATCTTTAAAAATGTCAAGATGAAGAAGAAGGTATTGGAAAATATATATTTTATGATAAATATATGAGAGGAACTGAACTGATTAAAAGGTTATTTATACGTAGTAGTACTATGTATGGTAGAAATTCCCTTTTACAGATACATTAGATTGTTTAAATTATGACACACATGGCAAAACGTTTAGTACTTTGTATGCCTTCTTGACAAATGTGTGTTTTAATTTCTTGTTCATTTTTATGTATTTGTTTTCCCCAGACAATCTGTCCTCATGAAATGCCATGGTCCTTTCTGCTTAAATCTTGTTCTGAAACATTTATTTTATATCACACCATGTACATCTGTTGGATAGGATAATTGTTCATATAACCACAAACATCTCCTTTAAAACACGTAGACCTGACAGTCTTATCTAGGAAGCTTCACATGCCTTTTGAAAGCCCATCACTGGTGTGTGGGTGCATGTATTCACACTCATGCGTTTTAACAAACACTCTGAAAGACTGGCAGCCCCTGGCACCTGCTGTTAGAATCTTCTCTGTGAAAAAAAAAAGATTCAGAAATACAAATGGCTTTTTAAACATCTGACACAATCTCTTTCACTGGCCTAGTTATATAAAGTGGTGCCGAGCTCACTCGGTGTTGGAACTGTGCTTGGCCTTTTGTATTTATAGATTTTGCTCTCCCCCTCTCTTTGTCTCTCTCTCTCTCTCTCTCTCTCTCTCTCGCTCACCCTCTTGCATATTGGAGGAAGTGTGGGTGGCCTGCCAGAGAGAGAGACCAGAAGGAGAGGGAGAAAAAAAAGGGATGGATCAAAGAGTCGGAGAGGTTGGAGGGATGTAGAAAAGTAATTGCAGTAGGGAGGGTGGAGAGACAGACGGAGGAAAGCAAAGCAGGGCAGAACAAGGGACAAGACAAACAACGTAGCACAAATAGCGAAGAAAGTAGGTTGGACCCTGTAAAAAAGAGAAGGGGAAAGCTGGATAAAAAGGGCAAAGAATATATAAAGATAATGATAATCCAGATTACAGGTTAGACAAGGAGCCACGCCCGTGACAGAGCTTTACTTTACCCTGTTTCCACTGCAATTTTGCATTTGGGTCAACGCAAGATCACCACGTGTTTGTTTAGCTGTTTCCAAATGAATGACACTCGACCTGGCCTTTCTTTTTCTTTTATTCATTGTGTTATTGAGAGATTAGTAGTTTTGGTTTAAGCCTTCATACCCAATTGCCTCTGCTCAGTTTCCCCTCTCCCACCCTCTCCCCCTTGCTAACAGAGACAACAACCAATGTTTCTTCGGAAGCAATATTTACCCCTACTGCATATTTCAGTCCTTAAACTTCAATATGTATTCTCTGTTGGTTCATGGCCTGGGTCTATTTGCAGGACACATACACATTACACTTCCTCCACACTGATTGAGTGCAGGTGCTTTGGCTTTAATAGAGTGATAGTTGCTGTTAGTGCCCTGAAATCTCTGACAAGCACTGTCAGGGGAGGAACAAGTGCAAGTGTTAGCCATCTTTTCGTCAAACAGTGGGGCTGGAACTGCATCTCTCACTCATCCCCCCAGCCTCCCCTCCACTTTTTGTCCCGTACACTGGGGAGAGTACAGATTGTAAATCAGGGTTGTGTTCGATAAGAGTTCCACTCGGTGGGCTACGGCCGGCACTCCTATACTTCTTAAAGAGCTCAGTGCCAGAGACAGTGTGGAGGGGAGCTGTCAATCAATGTCCTCCTTTTCCAAATACACACAAACAGACACAGATAAACATACACACTTTTTTGCACAACCTTTTACCCCCAGGCCCCAGTAGCATCTTTTTCAGTCTGCCTATCTTGGTAATTTACTAAGTACTCCTTAGCGCGCGCGCACGCACACACACACACACACACACACACACACACACACACACACATACACACGTCCACATCAGTTGAGGTTGTCTGAAAATAACATCTTGAGCAACTTATAAAGTGTCACACTACTTCCTGGATGTTAATTGATCAGTAGTTCAATAAGAGTTGGCTACAGCATTTAAACCCAAATTATGTTACAGTATCAAAGCAGACAGCTAGTCCCTGGCCTTGTTGGTTTAGAATGCACAGTAGATGGATATAGACTTAAGAAATGTATATCTATGTATTACAACCAATCCTGTTTTACAAGATAATATACATGTTGTTGAGCTTTAAAGTTCAATCTTGATCTTGAAAACAGTACTCATAACTCAAGATCTACCACATCTAATGGGCATGAGATGGACTCAGTTGTGGAGAATAGAGACACATATTTATTTCTATATTCTATTCTTAGTAATGGTCATTTTTTTACATTCAATGTTTTCAATTATTTGGTATATATGACACAAAGTGACTAGAACCCAACTGATATGTCAGAGTGCCAATATTACTGGGGAAAAGAAAACAGTAAATAACACTTCAGGTAATTTAGAGTCATTACGTAGTTTGTCTAGCAGACTCAGTTGGCAGAGTAACATATCACAGTTGAGCAGATGGTGGTGTAGAGCTTTTTTGTAAATTTCCCTAAAAGATCACACATCTTGCATATCTTTGTTACAACTATTTACTTGTTAGAATGATAGAATATTAGTTTAATCAGCACGATTTGACCAAAATTAATTTAATTTAATAAGCAGGTATCTCTATTGTCGTCCATTTTTGCATCAAATCATTTTTCTAAATTTAAATCTTCTATCTTCTGCCGTGAAGCAGTAATTGTACAAGAAATGTTCCTTGTCTTGCTTTGCCTGTACTGTATTTGTTTAATGCCAACACCATCAAAAGACACCAGATCAAAAAACAACCCCCTCATGCATCTCATCCTGAGCCCACGGGCGGATGGAGACCTGTGTGAGACCACTGTGCTGCATCTGGGCTATGTGATACTCTCCAAACACAGCCCAGCCTGTGTTCCCTGACCTTTCCTTAGATCTGCCGTTCCACACAGTCAAACGCTATTATAAATAAAGATCACAAACAGGTCATGGCTTTCATCCCTCTAAAGTTCATTGTACAAAAGAGAATTTTTAGTGGTCAACAGCGCTGGCTCCTGTTTGGTGGATCTTTCCCACATTTTCTGGCCACAAGGTAACAAGATCATGTCTTGCCATGGCATAGTATTGACAGACTAAATTTCCACCTGTGGCTTTCAGTCATGGGCCAATGGAGTGCAGTCTGCTAAATATTTGACCACATTGTAAAAGAATGTCAGTATTAAATTCTGAATCAGTTTCTTTTTTTTGGGACTTTTTTCCTATCCTAGTAGGTGGTTAATTGCAGCTAAATGCATTATAATCAGTCCCTGATTAGATGTTAGAATGAAACCAGCAGGGCTCCATGTCCTGAGATGGGACGAGAATCACATAATTACAGTGGTCAATAAGAAATGTTGTTTGAAATGGCTCTACATACACAGATACAATTACATAGCACTAGCAGGTGTGTGCTAGTGTGCTAATACAAGCCTCTTATCTTGTTTTCCCCCTCCAGATCATAAAGGACCAGAAGCTGTTGATCATCGTTGGCGGGATGCTGCTAATCGACTTGTGCATCCTCATTTGCTGGCAGGTTGTGGACCCACTTAAGAGGACTGTGGAAGAGTACAGCTTGGAGGTCAGTGTGCATTTCGATGTCTAAACTTGCTTTTGATTGTGATTTTGTTTATGTTGATGGAAAATGATATGCCCCAGGTGGGAGAATTCCCATCACACAGATTCTTGCTAAACTGCCTGTGTGTTCAGGAGTTCAGGTAAACAAAATGTCCGCCTTGGGCTGTATCGCAAGCATCTTTGTTGTGCTTGTTATTTTTGGGTCAGGACGTGAGCCATCGCTGCCTCCTGTGCTCATTCCATGGCCGGACATTTGCCAGCTTGGATGAGAGACTTTGGCAAGGCCCGTTGGAAAAGAGGCACTTGGCATCACTTTCTCCCTGCTGGAGAGGTGGTGGGGTATAGAGTAGAAATGAACTCTGCTTTGCTGTGATTGGTTAGAGTAGACTCAGATTCTCTGAGATTGGTACAGGATTAGTCTAGCTGTGCGCCCAATTGGCTAATATGAACATACTGTAGCTTTGGCATTGGAGGTTGATGGTGTGTGAAGTGTGTTTTCGGCATGACATATTAGCTCATAACTGTCAGTGGTATTAAGGGAATGCAGAATGTGAATTAGAAAGGCGGAACTGCATATTTATTTTCTCAGAGGATTTAGTTGCTCTGGTTAAAGTGGCAGATGAGTTTTAATTTATTTTTCCATATTTCTGTACTATATAATAATATTGCAGTATGGCTTCACTGTTTGGTACATCTGTCTTTCTGTACAGCTTAACACTAAGACGGTGGGTTAAATGCTTGAGTCAGGAAGATTTTGAGCTGCATATATTAAAATAGCTTTGAGTCTCGTCTTTTTCTGGTTTTGTTTCTGAGAATATCAGCTCATGCCGTTAAATAGATGGTTCAGCGTTCCACTTGTTAAGCATAAGAGGCTGCGGAACTCAATCGTTCCTCAATCTATTAAACTGTTACACAAAAAGATGGGCTTGCATTAGGCCGAGGGCAACTAATGCAGTGTAATGGTGAAATGGGTTATAGAGCTGGTGCAGTGAGGGATACTGTACAATTGGGATGAGAATTGTATCTGTGTGCGACACTGAGCTTTTAGTAATGAAGTGCACTGCAACTGTAGTTCGATAAATCTAAATTTATCAAGGCATGTCTGGCTACTCTATGTGAAACAAAAAATCCTATTGAGGTAAAAACAAGTCAAGGGAAGACTGAGAATAATCTGTAATCTGATTTCATTTAAAGGCCTTTGGTAGGTTTTATTGGATATGTCCATGTCCCTGGATGTGTTAAAGTAACAATAGCATTATTTAAAAAAATCAATTTTCCATTGCTAATTATTATTTACTTCATGGGCTGAGAAATAACTCAATAGAACAGGAGAGATTATGTTTACTTTACTGTTGTTGCTAATTGACAAGCAGGAGCAATTATTCCACTGTGGTTTAGATTAAATCATCGGTTTTTGAAGACCACACACTATGGAAACCGCTAAGTAGAGATTTTCCCTAATGAGTTGTCTTTCAAGTCCCTTATACTTCTGTATGTAGGCCGCAAGACTGTTAACTGACTCCCAAGAGACCAAAGTCTTCAGAAATCGACAACATTGGTTGGATCCTCATTGACCCTTCGACTAAACAGGTTATCACAAGGTCACTGCAGTGAAAGGCAGAGTCAAATGGTGGATTTTTGATGGATTTTCATGTTGTTTGCTTGCTTGTTTCCATGGTCCTTCGGGGGATGGAAGGGTGGTTGACACTGTCTGGCACCAAGTTTTGACTGTTTCATGTCTTCAATTCAACGAAAACCCTGTAAAGTGATAAATAGCGCTTCTCTAAGAGTACTATGAGCAGGTCAGCTTTTCTGAGGTTATTTTTTTCTGTCTTAGTCCTTGATGAAAATATTCCTGTGGGAGATCTCTGAGAAAGAAACTAGTGAGAGATAAATGATATCTTGCCAGATTTATTTACATTCTTGTGCTCCTTTATGGCGTACTCTGAAGGTATACTTAGCACATTAGACAAAGCCGTATTTCCTTTGTGATTATAGACACTTATATATTTAAGCCTGCCTAAAGGGTGTACCAAAGCCTTGCTTAACATATTCATTTGTGAATGTTGTCGGTGTATGCAGTCGGGTCCTCGTGGAGTTTTCTTAGACTCTAAGCCCCCGGCCAGGGGAGAGTTGTGAATATATTAACCACTCAGTGTAGGAGTCTGCATCCCCCCTTGGGTCATGGATCTGCATGCCTGGGCTGAGGCAGAGACTCCACATGCCTGCCCAGATTTCCAGCACCAGTCGCAGTGGACCCTTGGGGCTCATCTGTGGGAGAGGCAGCCTAGAGCTCCTCTGGGCCTCCAGGCTTGTCAGGTGGGACAAGAAACCAGATGGCAACCCAAATACCCAGAAAGGGGCAAGGAGGAGGAGAGAGGGGCAAGGAAAAAATTAAAACATGTGCTGTGTTGGCACAGCGGGGACAACAATTTAGTCAAACTGGACTTACTGGATCATATTTTATTTTATCTCCACTACCTGTACATGTAGCAACACGCCCCCACCAACATAGCCCCATGTGTTTGTTAACACTGTGCTTCTTTCGGTCTGAACGCTCATTTGGACGGGGGATAAATGGTTGAGTAGGTGAGGAATGGGACCATGGTAGATGGTTTCCATAGAGCTTAGGAGCCAGTGAGACTAGCTCTGACTGACTAACAGTAATTGGCGCAAGAAGAAGGACCAGTAGTTACCCAGTTTCCTGTGAGCTCTCCCATCATGCTAGGCAACCCCTCTCCTGTGACTTCCCTCTGTCTGTTGTCTGTTCCCTTACTTTTTTCTATTTCCATATCTCTCTCTCTATGTCTTTTTCAGAACCCCCCCTTTCTGGTATTTCCCTTCCCCACTGTGGAGGATTGGGATTAGCAATGACCTTGGGTTCACAGCGCTGTAACTACAGTACCAGCTGTACCCAAGGGTATGCAGTATGACGACGTGATGTTATTGAACTGTCACAGCGATTGGTAGTCCACCACATTTTTTGTTTGAACCATCACACAGGACGGTTTCCATATTGACTTAGGACCAACAAGGGTACTCACACATTGTTTACAGGAGAGGTATTATACAGTAGTTGCTTTTTTGAGTTTAGATACATGATCATCAATGCAAGTGTGTGTTTAAGAGAGAAACTTACTGTAGTGTACTTAAGTGTGTACTCCTGCATGCAACCATATATATTCCCTGTGGGGGTACAGGTACATTTAAATATTGTAAGTGGGTAATTGGCTATAGTTGAGATTTTGGGTAAAATTATGTTGATCATGCTGTATAGCCAAGATTTACCCAGTGGAAACATGGACAAAGTCAATACTCTGCATTACCAGGGGTGAACCCACTGCTCTGAATCTAGCAAGTTAAGCTTAATGAGCTACTATTAGTAAAACTAGGGCATCCCCCTTTGCATCCTTCATTAGAATTAGCAAGAAGATGAAACTGTGAAGAGGCTGACAATAGATCCTCGTGGAATGCTCCATAAAACATGACTGATTTAATACCCTCCCAAATAAAAGTAAAGAAGGGCCAGAGATCATATAGGGAGTTAAGTCGTTGAGACTCTAAAATGAGAGGAGAGTGACCCCAGAGTCTTAATTTACAGTCTTTAATTACAGTATGCAAATGATAAGCCTTCACCAGAAATGACTTGTGACTGTGACATTGTCCCCAAACTATTTAAACCAAGCCTAGCCTCTGATCTGTACTTCAATATGCACTGTACATAAAACACAACCTTATATGCTGAATTCAATAAAAAAAATGGAGATAAGTTTCTTTACACTGGTTCAACCCTAAACCCGGGGAATACTTTGCATATCAGTGTCTTTTTCACCGCAGAAGGCTTACTGAGAGCAGGAATTACTCTGGCTGCCCCAGGAATCCCAGGAATGCTGATGGAGATGTTAGGCTGCAGTGAGCAATTAGATCCATTTTGTGGCTTGTTAATAATTGAGCATTTGTTAATGGCGTGGATGTTTCAGCAGCAGGACAAACTGCTGGTTGCCATCAGATTAAACCTTACAGACACATGTTTGCAGTGTAAATGCACAAGTGTATTGTAGCATGGGAATGTGTGTGTGGACTGTTCATATTTATGTGTTTGTTGCCATGTGTACTGTATTCTGTACATTGTGTGTGTTCATGCATATGATGTTGTATATATGTTTCAGCCTGTGTACATGTGGAGTGTATGTGCCCACCATTGCATGGATATGCTTTTTACGTAACGCCCTCTTTTTTGTCCTGGGCATTGTCTCCTGCATAATGAAGGACAAATTGTCGAGAAAGGATGATTAGCATTCTGGTGGATCCTGCCGCAGACCCTACACCAGTCTGTCTTCTTCCACCCCCCTCTCCTCTGTCGTTTTTCCCAGCTTGGAAGCTGCTGCAAGGATTGGCAGGTGGGCTGGCTTACCGTATATTGCAGTGTGGCATCGCCATGGTTTCTGACATCCAAAACGCACTGTTGATCCATGAGACAAAAATAGCGAGTTAGGGCACCCACTTTAGGATGGCGACACATACAGAGAACTTTTTAAACATCTACATAGATATACATGCTGATAGATTAACAATGACTGACCAGAGCAGAAAAGGTGTTTATACACATACACACTCATGCATGCTTATTTCCATGCACAAGTTTAAGAGCTCACAGAGATTTCCTTCTGCTTCCCTGCCTCCTCCGTCCCCACCTGTACGCAGTAAGGAGAGGGAGAGAAAGAGACGGGGGGGGGGGAGTTTTATCCCCAGTGCTTTCACAATATACGCATCTGTTTCCAATATCATATCACTGCAGTAGCAAGCCAACATATGACTCACTGCTAGCATTTAATGTGGAAATAATAATTACTTTAGACCAAGTTGACAGACACCTGCTAATTGATTGTTCTTCATGTGATCATATCAAATCTGGCAAGTTTGTGTTTTCATAAGCATTGTTGTATTATTTGAATAGCATATACTCTCCGTGCTGTTTTTAGAGTTTGGTGTAAATGCAGCATAATCAATCATACTGTGTCTTCACACTTGGATATTTATGTGGTTGAGTTCTATTCAGCTTTAGATTGAAAACAAATGCATGTAAATATCAACCTTTTAGGCAGAAACATTAACTTAATACATGTATATTAGGTTATTTATATTTAAGCTTAGATGTGAGACAAATCTTTCCTTCACCCATCTTTTCTGTCCATCTTCTTCTTCTCACTTCTAATGGTGACTTTTCTCAGAGTCCTCTCACAGACCTGCTAATACACTCTCTGCTGTGGTGTCAAGAGTTCCCATAGTTACAGCTAAGGCCTTAAGTGTAAACTGCAAGTAGACAGTAGATATTGTACTGTATGTATATGTTAACACACACACACACACACACACACACACACACACACACACACACACACACACACACACAGACAGACAGACAGACAGACATTCCACTGCCCACGATGTTGTTTCTCCCCCTCCTCCTGCACTCTCAACATGTCCTCCACTGCAGTCCCAGTAACTGTTGATTGTGTGAATGCCATCTGAAGGACACAATGGTCTTGCCTGCTCTGCAAAAGCAGGCGAAAAGGATAGTCCTGTTTACATTTCATTCAATCCAGTTGGCTCTTCATTCTTAGAATGATATTCTATGGGAAATAAAACATATATAGTATTCTATGGAAAAAAGAAAAGAAAAAATCTATTTACCCCAGTCTCTTACTAACTACACATATATTTATCCAGGAGTAATACTAATAGTGATATGACAAGAACTGGTACTAATACAGAATTTATTTTGTAGAATGAAGAACAGTGTCATCTGTAGCATTATCCATGCTTCACTAACGGTGCTAAAATGAGCTTTAAGGGCTTCTTTGTAAGCACTGGCTACGATCAATGCCCTTTCAAAGTAAACTGGGTCATTAAGGGATACCCACCACCCACCTAGGCCTTTTCTCATCGACCTTCATCCTCTGGAGAAAAGAAGGAAGGAGAGAGGAGGGAGAGAACAAAAGGGTACATAGCTTACCCATTCTTTGTGATTTGTATGGCTGCATGAGTGGCTGAGAGATTATCTATCCCAAAAGCATGGTTATGCATTGCATCAAGTTCTAGTGTTGTGGTGAATGTTAGACATGTGGGTCCACTGTACTGTAGGTAGCTGCATTGTTAATGGCCCTCTCCCAATCTAGAAGCCTGCATTAGAAGAGTCTCAGTTGTGGTGATCATCTTGCTGATACGAAACCACATAACCACCTCAATATAACAACGTCAAATTAGATACACGCATATCAGACTCCTTGGCAATCATTATTCTTCATAGACATTTCTGCAGATATTGTGCAGGGCTCTACTTTACTTTTGAAGTGGGCACAGCGCAGCATGGTTACTTTGACGTTGGCCTGTTATTTTGAAGTCCTCCAAGGTAGGCTAAGTAAGTGTGTCACAGGTTTTACCTTGGAGGATTCCCGCTTCTGTTTATAGTCTTGCCCGTTTTTTACATGTCCCGGCCAGCACAAGGAGTCACGACTTCACTGCACCCATAGGACAAAAAAAAAACACCTACATAAAGAGTGCTGCATTGTGAACTAATGAAAATAGAAGCTGGATAAGTTTTTATGTATACTTTGTTGCAATTAACTTTTTCTTGAACATTATGAAATATGAGAACCAAACCAGAGGAGAACATTTGTGTCTTATTCAAAATAAGACACAAATTAAAAAACAAAAAATGATGTGCATTACAAAAGTTAGGACACAGAATCAGCCGATACGTCAAGTGTTAATTTTTAAATTTGGAAGCATAATGAATTAGTGCAGTGCAAAGCTCCAGCTATATAACATAACATCTGGGGAAGACAGAATTCAATTCCAGATAGGGAAAGAATGAGGAGACCTCCAACAAGTCAAAATAATAATCTCTCTTAGCGGCAGATAAACCAGCTTACATAATCGTTTTTTGTTATTTCGTATTGTCTAACACTGAAAAATCATCCACGAGAAAGACAAATATGGTTGTAGGCACCGTCACAGCTGAGGCAATATAAGAGGTATTTGGTTCCAGAAATGTGCAATTGGTCGGTTTTCCCACTTAAAGAAAGTACTGGGGGCCTGCAAAAGGAGTTATTCACCTGTCACTACCTGTCAGATGCAACTTGTTGTTTTAAATCAGTTCAATACAGATCGTTAAAAATAATTTGCTGGTGGTCAGGATTGTGAGATGCATCTTTAATGCTAGACCAAATATCTACTGAACCTGGATATCTAGCCAAGTCAACACAGGCTTCAGTTTACACAGGATTTTAATCATTTTT